>NC_072853.1:57402004-57708521 GCF_028858705.1 Grus americana
GACAACAATTAGTGAGTGATCTCTCCCTGTCCTTATCTCGACCTACAAGCGTTTCGTTATACCTTTTCTCCCCTGTTTAGAGAATGAGGGGAGTGAGAGAGCGGCTCTGGTGGGCACCTGGCCTCCAGCCAGGGTCAACCCACCACAACCACTGAAATAATTTCAGAAAAAAACCCAAAAAAAACTACTCAGATCAGCAGTGAGATAAGAACTCATTTGAAAAATAAGTTATCTCAATGTAACAGACAAAAGAGAGTCACCGTCAGTCAATATAGAAAAACAAGTGGATAGTAAAATGAGATAATTAGAGGTGGAATTCAAACTGCTCAGAAACATAATTGCTCAGTTAGGAAGATGGCATGGATCCAGTGGCCTCTCAAAGTTGTGCGGCATCCTTCCTGTCCTCAAGGATTAATTTAATAGCTAAGGTTAATACCATTTTTCAGGGGTTTTTGGTATAAAAATCTACCCAGTTGGAAGGTTATTAAATTCCTAATGACATACTTAAAACTACCCCTAAGGGTTTTATTTAAGACATGTCGATAAATAGGGCCCAGAATATTCAAGTTAAGAAACTGAATGAGGATGTGAACAAGCCACTGAACAAAAGTTATCAGCAAACCGGTTTTGAATATCCTGACTGAAAACCACAGTGCTTCAAAAAACAGAAACTATGATAAAGACCAAGGCAGAGACAGAGCCTGAACATTGCCTTAGGGAGCCTCTCAAAGTTCATTCCACGGAGAATCAACAGCACCCCCCTTTGCAGTGTTGTTAGCAGCCCCTCTGATCCGCAAGGAAAGGTGAATTTCTGCTATATGAGCAGAGATCATGGCCTATCCTTGCCTCTGCATTACCTGATGCTGTACAAAAATATGGAGGATAAGGGAGAAAACGGAGGAGGGAATTGCCCCAACCACCAAACTCCCTGCTTACTGCTCTACATGAATGTGTGCACATGGAACAGCTCTAACAACGACATCTAATTCTAGGGTATTAAAGAAAGACATAAAATCATGACTTGGCATGCAAAGTCTTAGATGCCTTTTTAAAAATCACCTGCTTCATTGAATTGAGGGCTATGTCATTAAAGAAGATACACATAATAGTGACTTTGTTCAGCAGTAAGCACAATTTTGAGGTCCTTGCTTCTGGTTTTAGAAAGGCTTTACCACACCGCCTGCTACTGACTCATGGACAAAACAAATGTGGCGTTAATGTTAGCTGCAGACTGGCTAAGCCTACTCCTTTCCCCAGGAACTGCAAGCTTCTGTTCCTTTCTATTAGTCGGGAGAGAAATTATAGCAGCCTCTATGTTTTCTTGATCTAGACCCAAGCCAGAGTACAGAGAATTTCTTATGAAATAAAATGACAAAGAAATATCACTGAAGAGTTCCACAGACAAACAAAGTGAAGAACCTAGGAGATGGTACTGCGTGATACAGAGTCAGAGACTCTACAAGTATAAATCAAGAAAGCTGTTTGGACCATAATGCCTTACCAAAAATTCCCCTGTTTTGTTATCGTAAAGTGCATTTTTTTCAGGCATTTCTATTTCAACTTGATATTTATCATGTGCCTGATTCGGTACTAACTGAAGGCTATGGCAACGCTTTCACTGAACTTGAAAAAACATATCGAGCTTCTGAACATTTCTTGGGAATATTTTCAACCTTTTCCTGATTGTTCTTTGAGGTCAGGGAAAACAGCTAATAAAACAGATTTATAGATTTCAAAATAAATAAATTTTAAAATCCCTGAAGTCCTAGAAGAGAGCTTTAAAATGTTAAGACTAGTTCTTCTGTGGAAACCAACTCATGAGTCTTCTAAAGCAGTCTGTCTTCCCTACTTTCATACTTCAGGGCTACGAGAGTGACTAAATTCAAGGCAACACCAACAAGCTAACCTTCATCCCCATCACGTTACAATTTACCATCACGAAAGAGCACATGAAACTGCAGATCGTTTCCAAATACAGGAAGTGGGAGACTATTTATTGACTCCCCACTAGCAGGGACATAGTAAAGAATGCATATAAATAAGAAGATTTCCGATGTTTCCTGACCAATTACCTACAAATACAGGAGTGTTTCGATAAACTCCCAGGGTCATGTTTCTGTTCATGAATGTTGGCAGGTATATATCACTATGTTTATCTGTGAGACAAATTGTTACTCTCCTACAGTTTTTGACAACATGGCTGCAGTTGCTCGTTAGGAGCAGTCCACAACAAATATCTGAGTCATAGAGGCGAACTCCGATGTTTATATTACTTTATTTGTATCAACCCAAATGTCAAAATAAGTATAATTTACTGAAACCAGACTCAGTCCCAAATTATACACCGCAGAAGACACAGACACCAAATACCCATAATGAAATACCTTCACAGTGCTTTTATAGCCTGAGGAAATTTTTATAATCAAAAAGAGAAAAAAAAGGTGTTCACATAAAAATCTCTTCAAACCAGGTATTTTGCTTGCGGTAATTAGTAAACCAGAAAAGGAAGAAAGCTCTGTGACCTCACTGCCTTTCACCGCTGACCGCCACGTGTCTGTGGAAGGTTTCTGTAACCTGATGATCTGCTCCGCAGCACCCAAGAGGCTGTGGAGCTGGGTGAGATGAATTACCATTAAATGACTCTGCGATTATCACTGCTGTAATAATTACTGCAGCACCAGAGGCATCAAAGGCCAAGGCAAAACTGCAGAAGCTGTGCCCACCTAAAGGTAAATGGTTTCTAGCAGCGAGCAACAGAGGAAGAGATCCTAGGACCATCGTCTTTACCACCTTGGTAACCCTTCTTGCATCGCAGCCCTGCGGGCTCGTTCCCTCCCCAGGCTGCAGCACAGACATCGTCTCTGATCACCTCCTGCAGGGACAGGCCACCACAAAGCAACAGGCGTGACCTGTTCTCCCCTGCTGAGCAGCGCTGCTCTTTCTGGACAGCAGTGCTTCAAAAAAAAAATACCCAGGCTTCATAACCAAAAGCACTCTGCTCAAAGTTACTCGCTCAGCCCGCGTCACAAGAAATAGTTTTGGGATGAATGTTACTGCGAAGGAGGCTCTGAGAGAATTTGTTGTTTTACTCAGCACTTCCTTTAAGTTTACCTTGCAAACAGAGGCAAATTGTTTCTTTTTTTCTAAGCAGAGAAGCTGTTAATATTAAAACCAAATCTGAATCTCCTACTGAGACTAGTTTTTATTTTCCTTTTTTTTTTTTTCAAATGGGAGCATCTTGTGAACCAAGACAAACATGTGAGGCTTGGTTCGTGACCAGCAAAAACACATATTCTAAATATCAGTGGACTGCAAGCAACCCTAATTTTTGCTACTGGTCTCAAAGTATTTGCACAGGACTTCAGCTTGATTCTATTATATTTTTCACCTAGAATAAGAGACTAAAACTGACCAACAAAACCTCCCAATTAGAAGATCCACTGTAAAAAAATGCAAAGCCACACAACCCAAGGAACAAAACCATCCCCTGCAAGAGAAATTCAACGCACTTTTTGTATTCTCTTCTCTTACATGTGGCTGCACATTTGTGATTTTAAGTGGAAGAACATTTCAGAGTGCGATGACTTTAGGGAAAAATCCATGTATCTTGAAGGATTTGGAAAGAAAAAGAATGTGGATTATTCTCAGGAACTAGTTCATTAGGAAAAAAAACACACAAACACTTAAGTGAAGTTCTCCTGGTAGGAGACCCATGCAATCATTCTTTCAGACAAAGATTGATAGTTTGTTCAGCGAAGCATCTGCACACAATGAAACACTGTCTTAGTGACTTCACTTCAGAAGGACCATTTGAAATCAGACTCCTGGATTCCCCAGCCATGCTGAATTAGCTCATCTGCCGTCCTGCTGCACAGTCAGGACAAGGACAATCTTTGTCAGAGAGCAAGCAGCATTCTCCAAGCATGCAGCAGAGCTCTTCCTCACATGGATCTTAACTGTCGGGGAGGTGTTCGTGTTTTCCTAAAGTAACAGAACAACTAGTTTCTTCAAACTTTATTTTTACAGATACCATATGTAATAATATGCCTATTGCTTTCTATATTTATACAAGAGATATGGAAACTGTAGTTACAGGAAAATGTCTACTTATCTACCTATGCAACAATCACTTCTGGGTATATTAAGGCACTACCGATATACTGCATCTATGCAGGTGTGCCAATAAACACGTCTTGTGCCCTTCCTGCAGGGGGTCTTGATGCAAACAACCTAAAAGCCCAAACACACATCATCTATAAATATCCAGTTGGAATCATCTAAGCAACAAAAAACATCCCTTCTAAATGATGAATTTTATCGCCTCATCAATTTCTAGTTAGTAAACTGTCTGTGGCAGTAAGTATATTGGCCTATGAGACCACACAGCACCTACACGTTTGTAATAACATTATTATAAATAATAATGAACTATAATAGCTTAGAATTTTTTGCAATCTAGAACATATATGGCAAACGCAAACAAAAACATAGGGCTAAGTGCAAGTATAATTGCCATAGTGGCGGTGGTGGGTGCACTACACTCTCTAGAATGGCCTAATATACACAGCGTCGTCTAGATAAGAGCGTGCGAAACAGCCACAGCAAAACAAAACACTATTAAGGCCTGCTTAAGATGAGGAGCTGGAGATCATATCATAATGAGAACATTTCTACAAGTACAAAGTAATTGAGCGTAGTGAGTACGCGGGGGATTCACAGCTAAAACAATAGATGGAGAGATCGATCCTCGGCTCTCTCAGCTTTGCAGTGTGTTGCTCTTCCCTTGGCTCCCGTGCAATGTGTGGCGAATGGCAACCCCTCTCTGCCTTGGAGAGTGTCTGCACTGCAGAGGACAGCATATCATAAGGACAGTTAAGCTAAATTTCAGACAGGAGCAGTAAAAGTTGCAGCAGCAGTGTAGCAGAGTGACCCTCTGCGCTTTGCCTGGAGCCAGACTGGCTTCAGGAGCCAAGCTGACCATTTAACTGCTTAAAATACCTTTACACTTCAGTGCAGCTCAGTCCATACTAATTTAACGCTCTGATAGCATAATACTACAGCTTGCAAGACTTAAAATTATAGAAGACAATAGTCAAGATCTGAGAAAACTGCATGAGAAGTGAATTTTCTGCTTGCCAGTATCTGCATGCAACTCGATTTTTTTTTCAGATGCCAGTATCTGCATCTGAAAAAAAAAGAAAAAAAAAGTTAATAAACTCTGGTTTCCACTTAAAAGCAAATACTTCTATTATGGACTAAACTTCTTACTGAAAGCTTCTGTTTATCATATTCTCTCTGATTATACAGGAGCAGACTGCTAGCTGTAAACAGAAAGCAAAAAATCTAAACTAAATGCAAAGAGAGTCACATAACTTTCTCATGGCTAATGTTGAAAATAACATTTAGCACATCTATTCCAAACCAAAGCACTTTTAAAGAAGATTTTGTTCAGTGTTATAAACTTACGTAACGGGAGGTGTTAAGTGGTGTATGATCAGCTTTATACTTACATAACTCTTTGTCATCACAGCCCATCGTGTTTGTCAACTGGACTTGCTCTAGTAACAGTAATGGACAAATTCAGTCAGAACATGCTGGTTTTTACAGCACTGCCCATAAACTGAGGATTCTCCAATTTTATTGTAAAAACATTTAATCTATACATTATTAATTTCTGTATAAATTACATTGTTATGTTTATACACATTATGTGTAAATCTATTATATTTGTAACTGAATCCTCATATCCAGGTGGGGGTTTTTTCCAACACCTCTCCAAAAACGTTCATTATCACTTTTCTTTGCTATTTCTTCATTTTTAAAAGTGTTTCAGCCCAACATCTCGGTTGAAAGACATACACTTAACACACCAAGGTCACCCCACTAGAGAACTTATACCACCTATGTTATCAAAGCCAGGCTATACTCAAATCTATTGGATCACAGTATCGTTATCCTAAAAGTCAAAGTAGTGCACAGATCCATCCAGGGTAAGAGTCCTCTTTCCCCGGCTTGGAATTGCCCTCACTGTGTGCCAGAACGCAGTGACCCCAAAGGAGCACTGCCGTTTATTTCCTGTCCTTCATCCTCACAGAGAGGAGGATGAACAGGGGACCGCCCTGAAACCCTGCAGCGCCGCGCAGCTCAGAACAGCCGCTGGGGAGGAGAAGACACAACAGTGCCACCTTGCAGAAGTAACTTCTATACGAAGCTTCTGATCTTCCCAAAAAGCTACTGCTGAAGGGAAAAGCTGTATCGAAAAAACAAACAAACAAACAAACAAAAAACAAACAAACCAAACCTCAGCAGCAGATGATTTTTTTAAAAAAGGTTGCTTTTCAAAAGCTGATTTTCCCCACTCATCTCAACGCTTCAGTACGCGTTAGGCCAAGTCAATTGAAGCCAAAAGGGACAGTATGCCCCATTCAAACAAAACTGCTTTAGTCTTAGCAGTATCCAACATAAACTTTGTGACTTTGCACAACATTCTTCTACAAAATAAACTTGAGCCATTTGCCAGCAATAACCTATATATTGATGTGGTATTAACAGAAACTTGGAGGCTTCAGCTGGGAGACAAACTGTCAACCAACCATTAATTGGTTTTTATGACGTGACTCATAGTTTAGTAATTTCCCAGAATTTAATCACAGGGCACCCAGAAAGATCAATTAAAGAACAGGCTCAGAATTTGTTAGAGCCCTGTGTGAGACAGGGGAAGGCAATGACCTCAGCAGCTTTGCCACAGAATTTTATGAATGAACAAAGAAAGGATTTAAAAGGTAAGTTAAACTAATCTTGTGTTTCCTCGCAGACCCTTTCATTGTTTTTCCAGAGGAGTGAGTTTTTAAAATGAAGTAAAAATTGAAGGATTGTGTGGTGTAGCTACTGTTTATATTACAACTTCATTTACACGTGACCATTATGTGTGTGACTGGAATTGCTCCATTATTTTTGGCTATATCTTCTTTTATATCTTTCTCAATAAAAAGGGGGAAAAAAGTCAGAGTACAAGTAAATTCCTTTGGATTCTTGTACAAGCATCACATCATATTATCAGAATGAATAGTGCAGAATTCCCCTTTTATTTAAAAAAAAATCATTATAAAAAATGGTCTTAACAACTTTTTGCACAAAGAAAAATAAAATGCTATTTTGGCCATAAAATCCTATGATTTGCCTTGTCTCCGTTAATTTTCAAGCTTTTTTTCCCCCAACTTAACACAATGAAATCTGGAAGTGTTATCCCCCTTCCTCCTTCCCACCATGGAATTTTTTCAAACATTGAATGAAAATCACAATAAAATGTTGAAAACTACTTTCTCAGTTCTGAAAAGGTTTCACATAAACTTACCTAATCTGATCAGTTTTACTCATTAATGTTGTTCTTCTGTGCAAACTTATAGAACATAATCCAGACAAGTACTGCACAAATGTGATGAAAACATCATTCCCTGTCTTTCTGGTTTTTGTTCTGCAAAAAGCTCTTAGTCAGTGAGAGCTCTCATAAGAGGATATTTAACTTATTTTCCTGGCCCAGTTAAGTGAAATAAGATTATACTGAAATGGTCTGAAAAGTGAGAATTTCTGAAGATCTACTAAGCCCTGTTATGATTATTTCAAATATTATTTAAATAAGAAAACCACTAAATGCATCATTTTGGTTTTCCTTACAATAACAATCAGCACCAAACTTGGTCATGCACGTTACGTGCTAAAAACAAGGAAAAAAAAAAAAGAATAAAAGCAGCAGCTTTGTGGACATACATGCGCTCTAAAAAGTGTAAGAATGTTGAAGTTGGTGTTTTGCACCTAAATGAAAATGTTTCTTAATTTCTTCAAACCAAAATTTGTCTATTGAATAGGCACATATTCAGATTTACTGTCTTTCTACTGACTTTGATGATGATGATGAACACTTCATGAGGAAGGATGGAAAGCTAGGATATGAGAGAGTGGACTGGGAAAAGACTACGTATCTATGAAGCTGCCGCTTCTACTTCACATGATTCACAAGCCCATTACACAAGCTGTCATATAACTCAACACGAGAAAACCTTCTGCATCTTGAAATTCTCATACTGTCTCAGACGAGCGCAGCGACTGCTCGGATGCTAGGAGGGCATCGGGTACTGGAGCAGCTCCATTTTGCAAGAATAATCCAATATTCAGGGAAAGGAATTTGGAGAAGAGGAGGGATAGCTAAAAGGCACTGTTAGCTGAGCGCACTTGGGATTCAGGAGAACCAGATTCAGGTCTGTGCTCTGAATTAGAACAGGATGTTAAGAAATCTGCTTGTGGGGGGGATTGCGTTTTAAAGTTCCCCACTTCATCCGGAGGCAGAACAGAAACATTTGAGTAATGAGAAACTGCACACCTAGCTCTGCATCTGCACCAACAGCTTCATTTTCCAGAGTTCACAGCTCCCCCTAAATCACATTAAGACCAGAGCTTAAATGTTAATTATGGAGCATGTGCATATTAATTTTCTGCTTCCTTCTCTCCGTAAGTAATGGGAATGCTTTTAAATGCCTTTTGTTTGGTTTCTTATGGGCTTCTTAATATATTACAGGGCACTTCCTGCACTGCTTACAGAAGCAAATTTCCCACTGCTAGTGGGAGTTTTCCCTGAGTAAGGTCAGCAGATTTGGTCCCAAGGGAGTGAACTGATCTTTGGGCTTAGCTACCCTGAAGATCTAGCAGAAAGCAAAACAGATATCATTCTTCTTTAAAATTTGCTACTATATTGTATCCTTTTCAGCCACATCATCCAACACAAACAACTAGGAAACCTTTTGCTGCAAGAATCCTTTCAATTAAGGCTCCCATTACAGTGAAACAGCTGCTCACTACAATATATCTTTGTCATGGAACTATTTATTTCCCAGAAAACATTTCTTTAGTTGTTAAGACAGATGCAATAAACCAGATCCACGGAAGTAGCAGAAATCAAAGCAGCGAGCAAAATCAGACTGGCTAAACATCCTTGCACAGAAAAAGGGGTGCTTTCTATGAAGGCACAATTTATTCTTCTGTGATGACAAAAAAGCCCACTCAATTTAAAGAACGTCTGGTGTCTCACTCGCAAAATAATGTCAATGACCTACAACTGAAATAGCGGGATAAGCCCTCGCACATGTATCATTAAAAAGAAAAAAGAAAGCACTCCCAAAACTTCTGTGCTCCTGCTGATCAGTGGTGTTCTCATGGGCCCTTAAAAACCTTTTGGAATGCCCACATGATAAATATTTGATGGACAACCTCATGCTTAATGACAGAGTCAGGTGCTGCTGTTGGCATGTAAAGATAAAAATGAATCAGCACCTCGTTACTACCTCCTGTTCCACACATACATGCTCACACCCCCTGGCCCTGAGCAGCCTACTGAACGCTATTTATTTATTTTACTAACAAGTCCAACTCACATTAACTGTCACTGGAATATAAACAGTAGTGACAAAAAGCATTATCATGCACAATTTAATCCAAGCTTTGGGAGTGCTTGAAAATGAGCAGTTTTCTTGCTGTCAACTCAGCCCCTGTGATTTCAACTCCAGGCAGCTTGCCTGCGTTTCAGACAATGGCGATAGCAGGAGGAGGGGACATTCCTCTTCCACCTACATATTCCCAATGATTTGAAAACCTTCCTTGTGAACTGCCCCTCTGATAGCAACCTGCAGTTAGTACTGCAGAAACCAAAGAAATTAAGAGAAGCAGCTTCAGGTCAGAACCTGTACAGATGATAAGGTGCCCTACAGGAACAAGACACTAAGAACCAAGACCAGCTCTGTATTCCTGTTTTCAGGCATAAGGTCCAAATCCAGCATTCTCTCTTTGCCCATAAAGGCCAGACAGGTCCTCAGGCTGAGTGGGATACCAGATTTATACACTCTACACAGAGATTTGTCTAGATGCAGTTGAAGATGCCAGGGCCTGTATCACTGCAGTACAAAATGATTTCTCAGAACAATCAGAAGTACAACCAGTGAGCAGTCAAGAATTTGCTAACTAGCTGTTCTTTTACTCCCAAAAGCTTTGTAAAAAAGCAGTTCATAAACAGTACCTATGTGTCGTGCCCTCCAGGCTTCTTGTTCATCCACTTAGCACCAAGGGGTAATTTGAGAGTAGTTCTGTGCTCATGAAAGGAACAAAGCAGTGGGAGCACAAATTGCTGGACTAGGTGATCAAGACACAAACATATTAAAACACACAACAAGGAGAAAGGAAGGCAGACCACTTCTAGAGAAGAAAAGAAAAAGACAAGGCCACAGTACTCTTACAGCGGAGATTGTCTTTGAGGATCACTATGACGTGAAAGTACAGTGTTGATCTATAAAGAAGTAACACCAATCTAGATCTTTACCTGAGGCTTTCCAAATTCCTGGGGATTCAGACTCCGGATTCAAATCCGTTGTAGATGCAGGATCATCCAAAAGAAGTTAGGCTCAGCTCTGAAGTCTGATAAAAGAGGTCTTGACATCTACCAATTACTGTGCTCTAGAGCCAGTGTTATCTTCTGTCATAATACTCTCCTGTCAAAAGCTGTACACACTTTTCCATGCGTGAGGAAGGAATACAGAATGAAAAAAAAAAAATCCATGCTCAGCACTCAATTTGAGGGACACGGTAGGTCCCTCTCTTGCTGATCAGAACTTATCTGAAATAAAATGAGGTAGGATGAAAAGGGAAAACACAGAAGAAAAATAAATTATGTATGAATTTTAAAGAAATTATGTTTATCTCAGTGGACAAAGTTCTGGTATTACCAGAGAGTAATTCATAGCAAAAAGCTGGTGCCAAGGCACTGCAACAAGAAGTGATGCTGATGCCATCACCCGCCTTGCTGGCTAATACAGTCCAGGGCTCGCTTCTTAATGCTTCTTCAGGCATCATCTCGTTGACTGAAGTGCTGTGTGGTAGATTCAGGACATAGCTTACTGTAGTGTGACTGCCTTCACACAAGGCCACAGTAACAGCAGCAGAGTAAACAGGAACAGCTGCATTGCCTTTAAAAAGTTGCACAGTGCTTTTACTGGAATTCCTCTTACCTACAGGTTGGCCATAATAATAAAAACACATAAATAATAGTTTACTGGCTTCGTCTCCTCTTCCTTTATGACAGCATAATGAAACAGGGTTGTTTAACATACAGTGGCATTAGAAATGAGAACAGGGAGGCCCAAAATGTGTTTTATATTCTTCATACTCTTTTATTTTCCAAACCTAAACTTAATCCTCTAAGACAACCTCTCCTCTATCGTAAATGAACTTATAGTTCTTCTGAATTTTGAACTCTTGAACACAGTACTGATGACCACAGTAATGCTCCAAAGTCTTCCAACATTGTCCGTCTACTTCGCATCATCACAGGTGACCAAAGGATTTATTCTGGTTCATAAAAGGATCATATTCCACTTTAAAATGAGATGGGTCTTTATGCTCACTGTTTTTAATAGAAGCTGACACCTACAAAACTCCTAATCTATGGTCCACCATGTACACACAGACTCTAGATGGTGTGCCAGCATCCTCATTTAACTCAAAAAGCCTTTCTCCTTCTTAAATGTCCCCCAATCCAAATCCAAAACAACAATTTCCCCTTGCAGACTGAAAATGCAGAAAATTCACCTCATCAAAACATTATCTCAGTTGTTTAGCACAACCCAGTTTTAGAAAAGCCATTCTCATTTCACCTCATTTTTCCAGTTGCTTCAAGATACTTATTTATTCTTCTCTTCAAAATGTATTTCAAAATATGGAAAACACGAGTTCACAGGAGTTCATGTGCAAGATCATTTCCCCCTTTTTTTTCAGCATTTAAGCTAATATTTTCATTCTCCAATCTAGGGTATCACACTCGCTTTCAGGAGGGAGATTATTCAGCCTTTAAAACTTAACCATTTAAAGTCCTTGGGTCTTACCTCTCCCTCGCATACAGTAGTTTTCCTTTTCCCAACCTCCTTCCCAGCAGGCACCTTTGCCTTTGTCTCTGTGTTTAACAGTACTGCCCTTAATCAAAATTGAAGCACTCTCCTGTTTAAAGTTTTGGCCATATCCAGATGATATTTAATTCCAACTTCATCCCTATTGTATTACCAGCCACGCTTTTTATTATTTTATATTCATACGGCTAAACACATTTTTATTCCTTGTTTCAGTTTCCTTTGCAGAGTTTAACTCAGCTTGACTTCTGGCAAATTCTGTTTCTTCTGAACACTTCTTGACCTCAGAGATGGTTTCTTTACAGATTATTCCCTTTTTACTCATTCCTTGCAAAGTCTCTGTTTATTCTTCATGTTCTTTGTGGGAATGGTTGGTCAGCGAGTTAGGTCTGGAGTTCACCTCTAAAAGCCACCAGTGCTTAAGATAGGAGTTCTAGAAAGGTTGCTGCATTTTTAACTAGAAAATGTCACCACATTCAAATGCTTGAGCTCTTGAGTCATTATCTAGTTTCCCTAAACTCACTTTGCACTTAAGGTTAAGAAAACCTTAAAGACTGGTTTTTTGTTAACTTTGGATCATAAGAATAGTGATGACCCAGTCTCTCTGACGTCCTTAGTCCCTCCAAACACAATTTTAAAATAACACTGGTTCTTCACAGGTCAATAATTGTTCAAGAAGTTGTTTGCATTAGGGAAAGATTTGGCTGTATCGTTATTAGGATAATTCATTCTCTAATTTATAGGATCTCATAACAATTCCATGTTGATTTCCTCCTCTAGTACTATTTGAATCCAGCCAGATCTTATCAAACTCCCACCTTCCTCCTGCAATGTAATTTTGACTTCTGAATTATTCTACTGTAGATGTAGATTCAATAATATCCCTCCTATTTCTCTACAGTCCGCTTACTGATTTACAGAGCTAAGAAACTATACCACTGTAATAATTTTTATTTCCATTTTATCTCTATATCATACAGCTTTTTATATCAATCAAGACATCTCAGCAGAATTGGCACAATGAAACTTTGCCACCTCCAGGGCTGGTCGATTCCCGTTATTGGGAGGACAGGGCACGAGAAAGGGGCATCACTGGGACGGAGGCTCGTGCTTGCTGCCGTGCTGCGCAGGCTGAGCAGCAGCGGGGAGGCGAGTGTTGCGTCTCACACTACCGTACTCCTAAGCAGCCAGCCTGGCTCTCCGAAGCACTGTCAGAGCTACAGTGGAACAGCAGAAGGGCGCTTAAGGAAACTGCTTCCTTTGGTGATGTCTAAAACCTGAGCCTGCTTCAATATATTGCCAGAAAAAATAAGCTGTAACATTTACAACCAACCATCAACTTCCATTACAAGCTTTTGCCACCAAGACTCCTCTGCATTCAGAGCTGTATGTCAAATGTGTGGATCCTAGCTGAGAGGTACACAAATAATGCACATGAAATTATGCCAATGAAAAAAAAAGTATACATCCCTGCCAGTCAAAACCAACCCAGCAGAAGGAACCGTGAGTCTTTTCAATTATTTACATATGCAATGTGCTAAAAAAAAAAAAAAAAAAAGAGCAATTTAACTCAGAGAAATTCATGCTTCAGGACAAAAAGGAAAGAACAAATTCTTAAAGTGGCTTTTCTGGTATACTCAGCACCATCCTCCTGCCATCAAAATCTGTGGCCTGGCTGATCAGTATTAGGATTGCAGGACTACATGACACATATTCAATCATATTCTACAGCCTAAGATGCTGCTATTCCTATGATTTTGTAAAATTCATTTTCATAATTTCATTATTTAATTCAATTTAAAAACACCAAGGGTCATTCCAAGTTTAAGATCCTTTCACATGCACAGTAAGCCTACATCAGATCCCAAATTTAGGAAAGTGTGCACATTCAGGACAGCACTCTTGTCAGTGCTCAACTTCACCGCTGGGTCTAAAGGACACTTTCTGCCCTTGTCTTGCTCTGACTCACGGCTGAAATTTCTCCTGAGGTTTTAGCAGTGTTGGGAGGACAGGTAGCTTACAGCAAACTCTCTTAATTTACCACATTTTTTCTAGATTAGACTCCCATTTCTGCCGTTTCACCTTCCAAATATAACAATAATAGAAGTTTTATTTTGCACATACTTCCTCAAAAGGAAGAAAATTTATTATTTTTCAATGACTTACTTTAACAAAGAAGAACACAAAAGACAGGTTAGAAAAGTAACCTACATCAGCTGTATAAAGTAAAATTAATATTATTTAGGTGTTGCATGTAGCTTAATGAATTGGGGGGGAAAAAAAAAAAAAGGTTTTCTTTATTGCCAAGAAGAAAATTTTCTGACAGGTCTTATCTGTGCCTCTGGATTTCTTCTCCATTAAATAAATTTGTATTTACCAATACCATGGGGTGAAAAGAAAGCTTTGTTTTGGCTCTAGGTCTTTATTCACTGCTAGAGTTAAATTAAACAATATTAATTAAATAATGACATATTCAGCATGAAGCTGACTATCATCAGGGCAGAGAATAGGCTTGGGATCAACTTGAAACACTAAAATAAATAAATAAATCACTTCCAGATCAATCTAAACTGATTTTTTTTCCCTAAAACAAAAGGTATTCAATATCTAAAGAGAAATATTGCTTTAAAATCAATTAAATAATACAAAAACTAATGCAGCTATGAATGAGCTCAGTTTTACAATGAAAACAGTTTGCTGAATTTAAACTTGTGATAGTGTCATCCCCCTTCAAAATGGCTTCTTTTCGATTTAATTTAGTATTTCCACCATCACCCCCCCAAAATCACACCAGTCTAATTGCAAGCACATTATTGCAAAGCCCTCTGAAGAGTTCTTGCCCTCTGTACTAACAGAGCACTAACCCTCCTTCCATTTCAATCTTTTGAAAGACCCATGGTCATTGATAACCACACAAAAATGTCCATATCAATTACTTAATTGCAACTTAAAATACATTTCTAGTTATCTACTCCTCCTGGCTTCTGCATTCATTGCCCCAACTCTGTTGGCTTTGCTTTGTTTGCAAGGCTTCAATCAACACGCTGCTGAGTTTGTGCCATACCTGCGTCCAAAAACATCACCAGCACTCATATAATAAATAATAATGAAAATAGGTGATACATTATCTAATCAACTGCTTAATGGCAATCCCTGCTTACAATTTCTTCTGTGGAAGCCAAAAAAGTAAAACAGCCCAGGAACTAGTCTACCTTCTCAAAGTGGAATATCCCAACGGGGAACACCATTACCAAGCAGTGAGAAAGGTACCAGGCATTATTTATCATACACAACCATGTAAGACAGATACAAGATTTCTGTACCAAACGCTGTCAGTGCACTGCTTCTTGTGAGTGCACTTTCACTTAGTTGGAGAGATTTTTAATTCATTTCTTAAGAAAATGTTTTGATAATAAATAGTGAGAAAGCACACAGTATCATTAACAGAAATGTTTTCTGGCTCGTAAGATGCAAGAGGATTTCTGAGGTTGGTTAATGTAAAGGTATCACTTCATTTTTACTCATCCATTGCTAAAACTTCCATAACTAAGTACTTCAGGAGTTGGACCACTGATTATAAATAACACACTTCATTGTTCACTCCCAAGAGAATACTTATAATGTTGGAAGTGGAGAAACCTAGCTGAGATGCAGTATTTTCAGCCAAAGGATGTTTATGTAGCAGCCTGGCATGCCTCCATAGGAAAACACATGCCCAATCCAGTAGAAATCCCATTTTTAATTGCTGAAAAGCATTTTCTGAGTTATAAATAAATCTTCATACTAATGCTTTGGGCTTGTACAAAGAAACTCAGTAGTTCCAAAGACGTCTTAAAGAGTCCTCCAACCCCCTTTTATCAGCATGTCTATTATTGCCCAGAGTACTTTCTACTGAGCACTTAAGGATAACAGATAATAAATCATTTTCAAAAAAAGGAACAAACCATATTTGTGGTTACACAGGTAAAACATGTATGAAACCCATCTCAAAAGCATATAAACATGCAGTAAATCTGAAGAGAAAAAGGTCAAAACTCAAGCTGTACAACCCAAAAAACCGAAGATTTTTCCTTGAAATGTTTTATGTTTTAAACATGTTTTAAAACATATTCCTTCCCAGTGTAGCCAATTCATACATTTTAATTTATAACAAGATTAGAACATGACTACGTCTGTGGCCTGTCAATGTCCATTCCGGCAGACATGACAGAAAACTGTTTTAAAGAACAGAATTGCAGTGTACAGAAAATCCAGTCAACAGGTACAGCTTTTACTCCTTGCAGGGGTAAATAGGATTTCAATCGCACACCTCAGATGCACAAAATGGGCACCTCTATTTTGGCTGCACGTTCACCTGGTGAAACCAGGTGGGTTGTTTTCCCCTATTTGGAGCCCCAAAATAATATACTAATAGTAGGTGATATAATTGAGATTGAACTAAAAACAGTCACAAACTCCAACTGCTTGAACTCAAAACATCCCCTTAGACTGAAGCAGTAACAGATTTGTAAGACTTAAGATGCATATTTGATTGAATTTCTGTTCAAAACAGGCAACAGAAACCGCGTGAGCAAGGCTTTTCAAAATCAGGGTCTGTGTTTCCAACCTACAAACTCATCTTTTATGCACATTATTTAAGAAAACCAGAATGCTTGAAAGCTTCCAAATTAGCTACAATATTTGTGTTTTCCATCAAATCCTATTAATAATGCTGCTGTGAAAATCATTAGAACCGGCTTAAACGGAAAAGACCAAAAAGTTTAAGGATCTTTTTCAATTTTTTTGATACAGAGAAAGACATGTAAGGTTACAAACATCACCATTTCATAGTAGCAGACATGAAACACTACTCCAATGTATCTATTAGTGAATACATTAGGAAGTGATATTCTTCAAATGCTTCATTCTTTGTGGATGGTCCCGTATTACAGTTTTCAGTATGATACTTGCCATCAGTAGGTAGACCTGGTTTTAACAGGACTAATGCAGGAAAGGAATTTTGTTCAACCTTTTTTTAAACATATAGCTTGAAATCAGTGGTGTGGTTTGGTTTGGTTTTTTAAAAGTCATTTTCAAGTGATTTCTGCATATATACTTTGGGCAGCAGTTCATTTGCAAGCAATATTCAGAAAATCTTGAAAAGCTAAAAACTGAAGCTGTTTCAGAGCAGAACATCCACTCATAAAGTACTTTTTTTTTTTACTACAAACTACTCAACCATGAAGACTTCAGTGCAAGAATTTACAATTAAGAGGTTAACAGTCTGTTTTCTGTTTCATTAATATCACATGACAATATTCACTTAAGCTCCTTATTTTGTTCAGAAGTCTTAATACCATGCAATGTAGATTGGGTATAAAATTAAGCACCTAATTCAAGATTTTGGGACTCACTGAAGGCTCAGATGGCCAACTAAGAACACTATCATGAGAAGCCCATTTTTACTCACTGAATATATGACCCACATCGTAACTAGAACATTTAAGTTAGCTGTTTAAAGTCAGATGTCTCAAGTTAGACAGTGTGAAACCAGAAAACTAGCACAGCCGAGCGTAAAAAGATTGCTAATAATACAGATGCATTATAGAACTGATGCATACACATAGTGACATTGTTCACACAGGGAAACCAAAATAACATTTGTATAAAAAATTTTGCCATATTCATTTGGATCAATACTCCCCCAAAACCTCTTCAGCTATATTTGGTGATCCAAATTTGTCACTGCAACCCTTCTGCATCTTGCAATTCTGTGCAGATTATTCCAAATCACAAGCCCTTTCATATCTGCAAAACAAACTCCACTGTTCCATTTCTTTACCATGGTTTCAGCAATACTCAAAATAATGTTTAATTAAAAATTATTATGACGTGGATATTGTTCATCAATTTATGAATCTACACATTTTTAAAATATCATTTGTACTGATCTGACTGCTATGATAAATTATTTTTTTCAATACAGAAGAGAGATAAGTTTTGTCATGCTGCGCAGTATCTTAATTCAGAAGCAATCTCATTCTTTTTGCCATTAACATAAGCAGTCAGCAAAATCCAGTCCATACGTGAAATGAATTGAATTCCACTCCCCCCCTTTTTTTTTATTTACATGGTTTTTGGCTACGGAGACTTATTAATTAGAAATTATGAAATGAAATAAAGGAAAGTTAACAAAACTAACTAAATGCAAACTCACATCTGTTACAGAAAAAAATCCACATAAAACAGTTATTTAGTACTGCCAAATGAGCTATTGGCCCAAGAAAGGGCAAATGCATATAGTCATGCTTTGCTATTTCTATCACAACAGCATGTACAAGCCTTTGTTAAGGACAAGGACACCATTATAGTAGACTTTAGACACAAAGAAAAAAGATGACTAATGTAATAATCGCACAATCAAAGAAGTTAGAAAACCAAGCTATTACACAGTTTACTGACTATTTGTCATCTCCAGAGAACTAGGTAACCAATCAGTTGCTAATTATAGAGAGAATTCACATAGAAAATCACAGCTGAAATCACATGGCTTCACAACATATGCACAGAGGTATCTGCCACGAAAGCAGTTCCCATTAGCAACCCCTGAAAAATTGGTCAGGTGAAGTTTTAAATTAGTCCTGTAGACAAGAAATGTTATTTACAATGAAACTTTTTTCATAGTTGTTTCATGCAGAGTAGTACATTTTGCTGTTTAATCAGCTTTGTAATCACTGATTTCAAGGATTATAAATAATAGACAGAGTGGAACAAGAGATTTAACCAAATACATTTTCAGCTGCACATAAATGCTCACGAATATATTTTCCCTTATTCAGCCAGCTTCATGGACAATTAAGTAACATGTCTGCAAACAACACATTCAGCTAAATCTTAAATAACTCAGAGTTTCAGCTCTAACTGAAGGAGATGTCTCCTGTACTTTAGAAGAGGTTGCTATTTTCACCTGACAGGTAGTATCTTAAAACAAATATACTGAACATATGCAGAGACAGGAGACTGTGCCTTATCTCCATGATTAAGGATTAATATTACTTTATCATAGTAATTATGTTTTTAAAGAAGAATAAATATTTATGTGGAAAATAGAAGAAAAAACTTCACTTATTAAGCTTCAAACACCATCTGAACTATTTCAGCGAGTATATTTTTTCCCAGTGCTTCTAACTCTTTATGTTTCTGTCAAAATTAAAATTAATCTAGACTGACATCATCCATTCCAGACTAATTTCTAATTCTATAGCCTGGAAAAAACCCTAAACTTGGTGGAGAGAAGTTGCATAAGGTCAGTAACTGGAAAGTGCAAGGTGATAAACTGGGAAAACAGATGGGTTTTTTTTAAATGAAGTTTGTTTTATTTGAATTTTGATTCTTTGATTTACTGGTGGTTTGGCTGCTTTTAGCTAAAATAGTTACAGATTTCCCCTTTTCCATCCTCTGGACATGAAAAAAAAAAATCTCTCGACACTTTCTAGAAAGATACACCTACACAGATACGCACACAATTTAAAAAGGGGATAGGGATAGTGGGACAAAAATGGTTACAATCAGATATATTGAATTTCTAGAAGAAATTAATTCTCATGAACATACCATAATATGAAATTCAGAGGAAGTGTAATGCAGTATGAGACACAATATGGGAAAACTATCCAAAGTCCCAAGAAAGCATTTTCTTCTGAAGAAAGATTGCTGCCATCAGTGATGCAAACTAGACGATTTAGTGTCTATCAAATCACACACAAATTAGTTTTAATCAAATAGACTTTTTTAGACTCTGAAAGGAGGGAATTAGGATGTCTCTCCACTGTCTCTCTTGGGATCTAGAAAATGGCTCTGTTTATCCTGTCAATCACTTCTCCTGGCACAGAAGGGTCAGCAAAACACACCAAACCAACACAGTAATTGCATATTATCTGGAAAGCTGCATCCAAATTCCCCGAGTGCTTCCCGCTCAACTGCCACCTTCAGCACTTTTAAGAGAAACTTTAACTCACAGTTGGGCGTTTACTGATGTTCCATTCTCACACCATCCTGGTAATTTTCCCCTGTAAAAATGACTGACAGCCTTACCTAGAGTGGGATTTCCTACCTTTTATGCTTTCTTTATTTATTTTTCAGCCCTGTTTTTGCTGCATCCACAGGATGCTTACTGAGCTCACCTAATTGGTATGGGTCCCTGCCAAAAGACAATGTGTTAGTTTCTTAGATTGACTGGTAGACACTGGGTGAAAAATGGTGTGGGGAAGTAAAGGAGCATGGAGAGATAATATAAATGTAGGAATAAAGGCATGAAATACAAATGCTAATCAGACCTTTTCCACTTCTGTACTGTAAAACTTCGTGAAGATGGCTTCTTCACCAAAGGGTGAGAGATTTGAAATCTACAGACCAGATCTCAAAAGCTTACTAATTGTTACCCGATTCCTTGCCTTGTTTCATAGCTCTGTCAAGATACTTCAATTGCAATTTACAAAGACTCCAAATTTGGTATACATCGAATCTATCTAAGCAAGTTTTTGTAATCTGACTTTGATCTATTTATAATTCATATCCCATTTATGAATAGCATTTAGCAATAATACTACCCATGTGCAACCCTTTGCACTTCTTTTCCTTTAGCTTAGCTGTCAAGACTGTGTAGCACCACAGGCATCTCTGTCAATTGATACTGCTATAATCACACCAAATAATTATAAAGTAAAACAAAAAAAGAATAAAAATTGATTAATTCAATGCAGATTTGCTTTTAAATTAATCTAGCCCATGAAATACACTGTAGCAGGATATAATTTTGTTAAGTCCTTCGAAGATTTTATAAAACGATTAGCATCTATCCTAGCTAAAATAAAAGCAGAACAGTGACTCATCATAATTACTATAGGTCAGGATATGCTTTCCATAACACAAATGTAACTCTTCCTTGCTTCTCTCTGCTAGAACCTGGAGGAGAAAGTTCTCCTCCTTACACAGCTTCCCCTATACACAGACTGGGTGAAAATCTGCATCAACAGAAACCATGCACACAAACAGATGAAACAAGAGGGTTTTTCTTTAGTTTTGTCTCCTTCCTCCCTCAAACTAATGGTTAATGGAAAACCCTAGTAAAAACTGGTACAACTTTCACTTGTAAAAAGTCATTGGTACTGTCACTATGTGCCATGCAGTAATGAATAGTTCATCAGACAGTTCTGAAACTCCTGCTTCCTCTCTGTCTTCTCAGAAAAGAGAAAAAAGGATAACAGTTTGAGGGATCACTCTAAACCAGAACCTGAGACTCTTCAAGAACTCTTCTCAGAGAATTCAAGAAAAGTTTCATACATTTGTTTTCTCAAGAGAAGTGGGCCAATGGCCATAACTATAGGCAGGACACAGAAATGGATGTTTAGAAGGACACCTGTCTATAAACCATTTGAAAATATGTCATTCTTCAGCTAACACACTGAAAACTACATGTTTGGTGTCAACCTCTTGCTCAGTTAAATCACAGTGAGTTCTTCAGGTAAGAAAGATTATCAGTTTCTGCTGACCAGTGTTTAGAAGACAGACATGGGATTGAAGAAGAACCTGGAATATCTACAAGCTCTTCTAAAGAAACAGGAAAATATGTGAATTGAGGGGTAAATCCAAACTGCTGAGAAACTACCCTGGCAGAACAAAGTCAAGATTAAGGTTGCCCAGGAAACCACAAAAAGTGCCAAAATCTTTAAGTAAGAACTTCACAGAGGCCCTGTAAACTCAGATGTCACTATACTCAGACTCTAGATTTTCCAATTTTTTTTCTTTAGGGAACTATGTTGATTAAAATGGTCTGAATTTCCATCAGCTATGACAATGGATTTATGAGTAGAAGAATTATGCCAAAGTCAGTATCAGGAAAGGCAGTATAACTTCAGGACCTCTTTAAATGTCTCATTTTTGTTAGTGGTGTCATGGAACCAGCTTACTTTCTAAAGGATACTCTTCACGTTATTTCTATCAGAAAAGATGAGAGATGAGTCCATTTGACTTTAGTACTCTGTGATATTATTTTTTTTATACTGGTCTGAAGGAGAATCAGGTAAGCAGCAACAAGAATGATTCAAGCAGCATTAGTGTTTTGAAATGCAGTCATCTGCAATCTCATCCAGCAGGCTACTAGGTGACAAAGCACACCAGTAGATAATAATCTGTGATTGCATCCTCACTGCAAATTCCACCAACAGATCACAAACCCTTAAGTTTTGATACCATCATACATCCATTTCTGTTGACTTTCAAGAAGCCACTCCTTTACACAGACAGCAGGCTTCTTACATAGAACAAAAATTCAATACTTCTGAAATGGTTTCCATCTTTGTAGGTCTGCATAATTGTTTTCATATTTTGAATTGTAAAAGTTTGGTATGTGATACATAGATGCTTGAATGCCTGATGTAGATAGTTATTTGTCATCTCTACCAGTAAGCCTTTTTAGTTATTTTTACTAAGAATTGTATCAAGTTAGGATGACAGCAATGTTTAAATAAGTGCCTAAAATACAGTTGGATGAAAAATTTGAGACCACATTTAATTCTCGAAAGTGATGACAGGATGGCTTTGGGGGTAGGGGGGGAGAGGGTCTGAAAACTCATTTTTCACCCAGACCATGTCAGTATTCCGGATGAAATAATGCCATTAAAAAGATCCCCCAGTACCACTATCAGACAGCCCTGCTGCACCTTGGGACAAGAATGGCATCATGATTGGAAGTCCTTCAGCACCAAAACCAGCATATAGTGAAACTACAGTGTCAGGGAATTTACAGTATGAGTTAGCTCACTTAACAAGGGGAAAATGCTTAGAACCTCACCTTCTACAACACAAAGGCTTTTGCATGTACTGTATCCACCACTCATTCTGAAGAATGAAGCAATGAGCATCTTACCTTGCATCGTTGTTTTTGTGGGTTCTGAAAACAGAGGAATGAGCAGGAGGTAGATGAGGTAGACAAAGGAGAGCCCATTGTAACGGAAAGCACAAGCTGCAATGAGAGAAAAGAAAAAGAGCGCATTGCTTAATCAGCCAGGGGTAATCAAAGTCAATAGCACAAAGCATTTCCCATTTGAGTTTACTATTTACCTTACCAACTTTTCACCACTTATTTAAACCATTTCTACACAAGTATTCAAGTTTATGCTTAAAATAAATAAGAAAATTAAATACACTTCTGAAATATTGTCACAGTAATATATATTGCAAGTTTAGCACAAAAGATGCATCCAAGCTACAAAAACTTTGTCCAGAATGATGGACAAGTTAGTTGTTATCTAAACTTTTTACTTTCCTCATACATAAACTCATTAAACCATTCCCCACAAAAATATATCGGGACGCATAAATCAGTATTTACGGGCTCTCTTTAAGAAGCTACATAGAAGTTCATTATATTACAATTAAGGATTATAAGTAAATAATGAAGAAAAAATATGAAGTATATTCAGATTCCAAATTACAGCATGCCTAAAATCACCAGTTATCCTTAAAACAGCAATGTCTTTAAATCATTACAGAGGCCTTTGATTTTTACTATCACCCATTTGTTTGCTCTTACAAAGTTCTTCTAGTGAAAAGATTGTGAACTACAAATTAAAAAGGACTTCACAGCAACTTGCAACTGGTGTTATACAAGTTTTTCTAAAGAATGGAACTACTCTGCCAACTTTGTCTAATATTTCCTTTTCTATTTTAAAAATGTAGTGTATTTTTCTGAAAGTATCCAGGTCAGCAGGCCATTACAACAAGCAGCAAAATTGCTACAACCAAGGCACATCTTTTCAAGAAATGTCATGCACATTCTGTGCTGAAAGAGGAGTATATGGACTTCTATACAGAAAGCATAAAAACAACAAAAAATGACAAAGTAATCTGTAATTCCACTGTGCAGCAGACACTGGAATATAATGAGACCTACCACATTCAACCGTTCCCATGAGATAAGCCAACTGCAGAGGAGTCAGGAGATGAATTAACCTCTACATTTATTTACTCATGGAATATAACTAGTATCAATTAAGTCTTCTCAGCTATATCCAAAACAACTTTGTTTCAGAGGACAGGTAAAGCCTTAGTCCTGCCAGAAATATGTATTCCAAAAGAAAAAAAGTTTCTCCAGTCACCACTTCATGAAATTTCAGAGACTATACTGGAAATGACATAACAACTTAAGCATTAATTGGTCCTCATCCTCATCACAACTGTCCATTTTAGTTATAAATACAAAACTGAGAAGTCTTTCTATTAACAAATAAATCCCTACAAACAATCCACAGCTACAATTTTTGTTTTCCAAACTAAAGAATGTTTTGAACAACCAACTCAATGTCCTTAATACCCTGATAGAAAAACTCTGGATTTACGTGCCACACGTGCAGCTTAGCCAAGAAATGTGTCAACTTTATGGGTAAGTCTAGCAAGAAGGAAGGACAAGAAGCATCAATGCTCTGCTTCTGAACTGACATGATTCTGCCACCAGCCTTCAAAAAATCTGTCAAGGACTACAAAATCCATCAAAGCTTGATAGAGGGTTTTTCAGGGTGAATCCAGAACGCTTAAGAGCAGCTTGTAAGAATTTAAAGTCAGACTGCTCCTTTCACTTACAGCTTAAGCTCCCTTTATAGCCACAGCCTTTAAAGGCCACTCAAAGGCTTACACCTACACCTGTAACTAAGAAAAACTGCAGGACAAGGTGAATGGGACCTAGCGCCCTGGGAATTCTGTAAACAATTATCAGAGTTTTAAAGTGAATGTACTTGAGAAGAGGGAGTCAGCCCCCACTATTATGCACCTACTCTCAGGCTGCTTTGCAGAGGAGCACAGGATATGCTATGGCTATTATTGTCCTTCTTGGAATGAATGGCAAAGAGGACACTCCTGAGATCAGGACAAATCCATAAATCAACCTTTTTGCAAGTTTAATTTGGGGTGGAAAGAAGTTCTTTGCCTTTCATAGAAAAAGGTATGACAGTGGTTCAAGGCTGATCTAAAGCCTGAAGGCTTTTCCACCGGTATTCAAGGGGAAGGAACAATGTTCCCAGTCATTCTGGTAGCAGAATAATACTATTAGCAGATAAAACTATTATCCAGTTATTACAGGGATTGTGTCAATCAGCTTTTAATCGTGTTAAACAGCTTACTTGATTTCAGTGCAATATTATACACATTTACTTCTTTTTTCAGAATTGAGCTTGCTACACTTCTCGTACTGCACCGAGCACTCATTCTTCTCAGTACCAAGATAGAAAACAGCAATTGTGTGCTTTAGATACCCTCCTTTATTAGCTGTATGTCAATGAATGCCTTGCTAACAAGTCCATGTCAAGTATTTAAAACCTCTAATTGTATCAAAGCATCCTTCAGCAAACTAGTAGCCTTGGCTAGACGTTGCCTGGAAAACCTACATTTATTTAAGCAGTTGCAAAAGCAACAGCAATAGTTCTCTCAGAATTAATAAATTAAAACTTGCAAAGCTTAGCCGCAACATTTTTAAGTTTCGTCCATTCACTACTTCCATATCATGTTTCTTTATCTCCATTCGTCTAGTACATTTTGTTAGATTAGTGCCTTACCGAGCTAATGTGTCAGAGCAAAGAGCCATGACTGAACATTATTTTTAGCAAGATAAAAAATTAGAAAGCAGCAACTGCACTGTATTTACATATTTACACTGCACTGCAACATTATTTGTCAAATACATGTGTTCCTAATTTCTGATACTCAAAAGTATCTAGAACAAGTTGCTGGGCATAAAATCAGCTTCAGTTTGCCACTGATACAACAACAAAAGATGATCCAAGAAAACAAATTAACTCCTCCTCTGCACTCCCTCTGGCATTCACAAAGGTCTCCTTCTGCAAAGGCAGCTCCACACAGATGTCCATTACAGTGCAAAGTCTCATCTGAGGTCAATGGAATTCCAGCAACAGAAAAAGCACCTACACAAATGAATTTCTTGGCAAACCAGGTGGTATAGAAATTTCTGGATACTTGGGTTACATTGGTCAGTTTGCACTATCAGTTCTGTACCAAAATTAATATAATTTTAGCATTTTAGGCTTGTTACCTCTTCTCGAAATTGTCTAATCGATCAGCAAAATTAATTTCAGAGCAATTATTCCTGAACTATATTTACCTCAAAATTTACTGCTTTCTATTTCTAGATCTGAGGAGACTGTGTTCTCAAAAGCCTTTTTTCTCTGTAACTACATAAACTGGACTATTAACAGATTACTTCTCCATACAAAACTTCCCTTATATATTTTTTCATATAAAGTGTCCTGCAGGAATATAAAAATATTTTGAAGACATTTGGTAAAAAGAAATATTTCCTAAGCTGAAAGTGTTAATTTTTTTAGTATCCAGGAAACCCTTCAGTTTCTTAGTTTCAGAAGTACGTGTTTGCCTAAAATGAACACTGAACAAAAAGCTTTAATAGGTAAATATACCACACACACATATGTCCATATACACTTTATTCTCTTCAGTCCTTTTTTTAAACCACATTTCTCGTCATGTTTTCTAACAGCCTCTAGTAACAAAACTCCAGAAATGTGATTTTTCATCTCTGAAGTGCTGCTACTGTTCAGAGTCCAGTGATAGCAGTAATACACAGCTGTCAAAATACATAAAAAACAGAGCTATTGATATACAGCATATTAGTATATTAGAAGCAAACTTAGCTTTTTCATAATCAGATTAAATACTTTAGAGCACCTAAAAGGTGGCAAGAAAAGAGCACTTTCCAACATATAAGATTGATTTCTCCATTTATAAGTGATTATTCGAAATACTTCTGGTTTAATGCATAACATGCTAAAAAAATACTACCTTTAAAGACAGGATCAGAATGTCATCTAACACAAAGTTACGATAATTTCATAAATCTTTATGCCATAGCAGTCAGAAGGAAATATATAGTGAAAAAGTAACATGCAGATTTATAAAATTTTCACAAAAGACTGACAAGTAATTTGTAGCAAAAAAAATGATAGCTGCAAAATATTTCATCTTTCTGGCATCCATTCATTTGTTCAAATGAATGAAAAATTATAGTCACAGATAACTGATTCTTTTCTTTTTCACCATATCTGTAAATGTATTCATAGTTCACTAATCCTGCTACATGTAATACATATCTTAGAAAAAACTATGCACAAAGAAAATCTCTAAAGCCTGCTCTGCTGACATATTCTGGGACACCAGAGAACAGAAATCAGCTCTGAACACTTAAATCTTGCAATGAAGAACACATTTTAAAATATTTTTACAAAAATACAGGTAAAACCATTCAAGTAAGAGGATTCTTTTTATTATAATCCTATTATGCTACAATCACCAGAGCAAATAGTTGTGTACAAAGCCTTAAAAAACCTGCCCAATGCTGAATAGTATTACTAACTTAATGATCCATAATCTCTATTACATGAAAGTATCAGAATATGTTAGGTTTAAGAACAACTCCTTAGACAGCCTTACACAAGAACAGAGTTCTTTTCTTCTTGAAATTAAGAACTGACATTACACCTGGGAACATACAGACTGCTAATATTTTAAGGGCTGCTTGTATATTTCTTGGTATAGTCAATAAAAACAGTCAATATTTCAGCACTAAAAGAGGACATTGATTATTATATGTTGCTTTTTTCTAAACTAAAAAAAAAAATGAAATGTGCATTTCACTGAGATTTCAAAAAGTCATTGTCTAAAATTCTGTGAAAAGGACATACTCTTAAGTGAGATACCTTTCAAAATTATGTTTCCTTTTCCTTTATGATTCCTTTTTAAATGCCCCAGACTGCAGTATACACATGCTTTGTACACATGCATTGCAAAAAAAAAAAAAAAAGGGGGGGGGGGGACGACTCCCAGACAGCCCATAATTTATGGCATGTTAAGGAACATAGATGATGTTTGTCCAAACTATTTTTAGTTTGAACTATATCTTTAATGCAGAATTAGAAAAAAATATTTTTCCAAGTTTTCATTACATTAAAGTTGAAAAATTTAATCCATTCTTAAGATAGATATGTACAGTATCATAGACTCATAGAATGGGTTGGAAGTGACCTCAAAGACCACATAGTTCCAAGCCCCCTGCTGTGGGCAGGGACACCCCCCACTAGACCAGGTTGCCCAAAGCCCCATCCAACCTGGTCTTAAACACTTCCAGGGAGGGGGCAGCCACAGCTTCTCTGGGCAACCTGTTCCAGTGCCTCACCACCCTCACAGTGAAGAATATTTCCTAATATCTCATCTAAATCTACTCTCTTTTAGTTTAAGGCCATTACCTCTTGTCCTATCACTACACTCCCTGATAAACAGTCCCTCACCATCTTTCCCGTAGGCCCCTTCAGGTACTGGAAGGCTGCTATAAGGTCTCCCTGGAGCCTTCTCTTCTCCAGGCTGAACAACCTCAGCTCTCCCAGCCTGTCCTCATAGGAGAGGTGCTTCTACCCTCTGATCATCTTCACCACTTGTATGCACCATACAAAATTAAAAAGGAATCTTAAGCAGAAAATTGTAAATCATATGACATCACATAATCTTGTCCTTCTAGATTTTATTTTTGATTACTATTATATAGCCAAAGAAAATACTTTTGAACTTGGAGAAATCTACTACTGCTTCTTAGACTCACCACCAAGTTTCTACATGGTTCTACTGGGTTTTTCCAACATCAGAATTCTAACAGTTGCTACATGTTATTATTTCACATTTACACCAACAGTTCTTTCCTCACTTCTACTTAAAGAGGATAATTTGTATAGAATTTATATTTTACCTGTCAAATAAGTAATATTGGAAGGCCAGGTGGAGGTGGCAATAGAAGAATTTGCACTGAGCTTGGTCTTGGAAAGGAGAGGAAAAAAACAGCCTTGTAAAAGATGTGATTAGTTTCATTCTACAAAAATTTTAAAAGGTATTTAATTCAGAAGTGGAAACTACCTGTTCAAAAAAATCAGCCTTTAAGAGTGCAGGCATAGTACCAAAGGGCTACTGACTTCTCATTTGTAAGCTAGAATTGTGTCAAAAGCCACAACAACAGAAAATATGAAGGACAGGTGAAGACAGAATTAGCCATCGACTCACTATTTCTGAATTTATTTTACTAAAAAGGCACTGTCATTAATGTTAACAGAATAATGTATTGCTTGCTATACCCTTTTCTGTTCAAGAACTATATAAAACCATAAAACCATTTTTTTCCAATATTTCTACTGTAGCATTATCCTCTCCAGACTGATGTGTGCATTAGCATGAGAAGGAATTGATTCAGCCAACTACAATGAAGTCATGTGTCTTCTACCTTCAGCAGGATATTGCATGGTGTTTGCATCCTGTTTTAACAACTTTACAGCTGCAAGATTATTAAGAAAGCTATGCAAGGGATATTCTTCAAGATTGCTACCTTTAGACTAAAATTTGTTTCAACATTCATGCTTATTTTTCCAGGGACAAAAAAAGCATTCAGTGAAAATATTCATTGGGAAAAGTGCTGCTGAAAAAATGTCTAGCTCTGAGCAGGCAAGGGCTGTGGGCTGAAAGACAGAGCTGATGCTGTTCACACATTCTTATACCCAGCTGATCTGAAATGAATCTTTGAAAGCAAGAGACTAAAATGTGAAAGGGAAAGGGAACTGGTAGCTGATTGATCTGTGAAACTACTTGGTCTCCAGAAGGCCAAGTGTGCAGCTCTTAAAGTTAGGAGAACTCAGCACCAGAATCCTGTCTCTAATGCTATAATTCTTCCTGGTTATCCCATGGTTAATATCTATTTTTCTGCCAGTTACATCCTCAGAATTCTGAAAACACCCAATTAACACCTAATTCAGATGACTAAAACAGGCTATAGAAGACAGCCTTTGCTACTAGGTATAACATGTGAACGAGACACTGGTGTACATCCAAGATGAAAAACTTCTGGTACAAAAGACCAGTCTAAGAAGTTAGAGCAAAACAACTGCTAAAGCAAATACATCTACTCCTCCAAACCAAGGTGCTCTGCAAGACCATCCATGAATGTGCGCCATGAATGTGCGCCATGAATGGTTAACTCTTCCAGGAGGATATAGAGTTAAGATTTTAAGATTCCTCGTATCAATAAGGTACTGTCCTAATGACATGATTATTAGGCCTTTCCACTTGTGCTGCCCTCCAGTAAGACATTTATCAGCCAGTTCCCATGTTCTTCGAAATTGGGAGTTTTGTTTTGTTTTGGTTTTTTTTTACCCCAAATCATCTCACTGGACACCAAAAGCTGCCTAACCAAGGCAAGTAAGTCCTGCATTAGGCCATATGGACTCACCCTTCAGGAGACTAGATTTGCTGTAGAAAGTCAGCTGGTAAGAGCAAAAGTACATGAGAAACTACCAGTGCTGTTTCTAAAAGCATTAGTACTAAATTCAGTTACCCTCCCATACAGGCAAAGGCATTACACAATCAGCAACAGAGCAGGAACTAACCCACCCACAGCAATAAAGGGAATATCCCCCCCCAAAAATACACACTTCACCTCTAACTTAAAAAATACTGCCTTGTAGTGAGACTCCACTGCAAAAACTCCAGACGACCTGCCCAGTGCAACCAGTTTGAGATGCAAAAACATAAGCCACTGAAGTTTCTCCTTATGTCTATATATTCCTATATGCCAAGGCAATTCACTTCACAGTTACAAACATAAACACAGCTTTCCTTGCTGATAAAGCAATAACAATTCAGAATTTCTGAACAACATTTTAAACTGTGGTAAAGTGGACTATATGGACTATACAAGAGCTCAGCAAGGAATAAATGTAAATGTTAAAAGAGGTGATTTAAAATTTACAGAATAAGAACTACTGTGAATAAAGGCTTTTTCAAGGAAAAGGAGTAAAAAAAAATTCCAAACAAAAAACCTCACCTCCCATTAGCCAGCCAGACAAGCATTTCCAACAATGTGATACAGACAGTAGACGTCAAGACTGCTGAGAAAAGTCTGTTTTACTGCTATTTGTATCTGCATAAAGCTTTTCTGTTTAAAGCTTTTTGATTTCTAGTAATACTCTCTCTTAATATCGACCAGCAAATATAAGACGACATGAAAAGAGAATTTTCCTCCTTTCTCTAAGAGTTCACGCATGCAGCATTCTTTAACCAAAACACACACACACATTCATGCAAAATATTAGCAAACTGCCCTCCAGTATTTCCTTACAGTTCCAGGTGCCTTTGCCCCTGGTGTGCTTGAGGAGAAAGCCCACCTAACCTCACACTGAAACTGGAAAACCCACAGGGTTGTACACCGCTTGCTCTGTTTTCTGATAAGCACTGTTTACGAGCTAACGTCGTAAAAAGTTAAGTTCATTCACCGTTGGCTGGATAAAACAATCCAGTATTAAGCAGTCACAGAACAGAATCTCTCAGAAAGATGATGGAGCCATTACTCTTGTCGTCTCTGTTGTGTTATGAGCCAACAACTGTTCAGGTACAAGGGGGAGGACACCTCCCATCTCCTTTTCTGCTTAGACACACAAGCGCAAATCTTTCTAAGTCTCTATGGATTTCCCACTTTTACCTGACATGGCCGTGACTGACCAAATGCATTAAAAATAATAAAACAAGTAGATTAAAAATTAAGTTTGTTGGGAATAGAAATGTGTGTTACCAGTTTCTGAAGAAGAAAGGAAAGTTTTATTCTATAAATTGCTAATTCTAACACTTCACATTTCAAATTTGTTTCAGAAATACAAAATTTGTTTCAGAATTTTTTCCTCCAGTATTTTTTACAATACCAAGGAAACAATTGCCATTCATTGCAAAATTAGGTATGCTGTAAACAAGAATAATTTTTAAGAATAAAACTCTAAAAGTGACCAAAAATGCCCCTCTTCAAGAACTATAACTTCTAATAATGACGAGTATCTGATAGGAGTAGTGCCCAGCAAACTTTAGCTGTCTGTGAACTTTATTTCTTCTTATTGAAACTCAGAGGAAGGGGTTAACTCCTGGCACATTCCTGTTTTCACTCACTTCTGAGTAATTCCACTTAAAATAATGCTCATGAGAGATGAGATTTGAATTATACACTGCTATGCAAGTGAAATGCATGCAATCTTATCATCCTTTTAGAGCAAATAAATGGTTATAGCCTATGATGTGCAGTGCAGAACCACACAGAACTGCGTTAGCTCAGGACAAGTTACCTCCTACATCAACCAACACTCCTTCCTTCCCCATTAAACAGCTCTGCTGATAACGCTGTGCTGATGAATGTACACCACTCCCCACCCCGCCCCTGTCCCAATATTTCAACAGGGTGCTGCTTTGTGCAGCATCACGTATCTAGTGCGTGCTACACCCAGAAAGCTTTTTTTCTTTTGGAAAAAAATTCGAACGCTTTGATAAACAGATAAATATTATGCATTTGGTTCATGTCAACACTTGTACAAAGACATTTTTTCACTGTTCAATTCTTATCAGGAGACATGGCTGCTGGACAGTGAACAATTTTCGAAGGGTCTGGGTGGGGTTTTTTTGCTTTGAGATTTTCCCCCTTTCCTCTCTTTCTCAGAGCAGCAGTTTCAGTAAGCTTTCTCTTCGACAGAAACCATCTGGAACCAATTTTAACTTTGAGGCAAATATTGTCTGGGAATTGAGTGCAGAGAGAGGAGAAGACAAAACACCTTGTTCGCCTCTTTCTTTCAGCTCTTAGGTACCAGAGCTATGCTCCCCAACTGTCTTTGACATGAGGAAAATGAACAAAAAACCTCAGGTGTGAGCACACAACAACCATCACCTTAATCAGAACAATGTATTTTAAAGGAGCATTTACTCTCACAAGCAAATCCAATGTCAATTGACATGACTAAATACGCAGGTGTTTCCAAAGTAAAAAACATGAGGGATGCCATCATCAGTAAGTTTTCCCATTAGAGAGTTCTGCTTAACATTTTAACTTATTTCAAGCTCAGCAGCAGGATTGGAACTAAGGTAAGGGCTTCTACTGTCTATTACATTGCCTTAAGGCTTTTACATTTCTACATTCTGTTGGTAATCCCTTACTCAAGTAATAAATTTGAGAGAATGTTGGGGGGTTTTTTTGGTTGGAGGGGGGAGAAGGGTGTGTGATTTATGATGTTTCAACACTTCTTTACACATATATCTTTCAGTTTCAGTCTCTTCTCCCACAGTGATTAAAATTCATTGCAGGCAGGGTCTTTCCCTTCCCTCACCCACCTCATACAATTAACACATGCCAAAGTAAGCTCCACTCCAAAAACAGTGTCCTAATCTCTGTCCAAACAAAAAAATGCAGTTTGGAATGTGTCCACCTTTTTTACGTAACAAAAATAGATGGCAAATCTGGGATTTGTGTTGTCCTCAGGCTTTATGATCAGGACAGCATGCCAGCCACCAAAATAGTGAGCACTCACCAGCCTGAGCTCATTTCACTGAAGTCACAGCACTTTGCGCTGCACATATACTCATTCATTGGCCTGGGAAGAGGAGGAAGACTTCATCGTGTTCCTCCGCCAAGGGAGCTGCCTGTGGAAGGGAAACTGTTCGCATTCTCATCCCTGCTCCAGAAAGAACTCAGGCATTTTATCCACTGCCTTTTATAATGTCAAAAATCACAAGCTTATCTTCTGTCTCAAAGCTTCCCATCCTCTCTCTAGGAAAGTAAGTGGGAGCTAAAGAAATCACTTTGCTCCTCATTCATTTTCATGGGATGAGAAAAGCGTGTTCCTTGCCCCCCGGACGTCCGGTTGTGCAGTTACAGTTGCATAACCCTGTCAAGACTCAAACTAAAAATAACAGCAAACGCAGAACACAGATGACGACCAAATGTCACATAACGCTACTGCTAAACACAACATCAACCAGGGACAGATGTGGAGACACTACTGTGACAGAGAGATCTCCACAAGCAGAAAGGGACCAAGACCTTCATTTACAGCCACTAAGAAGCTATCAGACTCCAGGAACAGCTACTCAGCCAAATTCTTCCAGCAATTAGAAGTGAAATTTTTGGCATATGTTACCAACCCCCCGCAGCCATCCACACTCATCGTCTTTTAAAACACATAAATCACCATAAATTAACTGACATAAGATGCAGCAAGAACCAAGTCATTTTTTTTTGCCAGCTGTTGCTTACGCTGACACCAGTCCTAAAAAACCCTGAGTCAGATGAAGGACGTGGCAAAAAAACACAGACAAATGCCTCTGAGGAATATAAACATGACTAAACATCAGAGAGGTGTTAACACTAAGAAATATGAGCATCATTAGTGAAGTTACAAATATGTATGCAGTGTTTAAAACTCTGCCATTATTTATTCCAGTAGAGGAAAGGACAGATAAACTTCCTTTCTTGGTCCATCACTGAAAAAAGGGCTCAGAGGGTTGCAACTGCAAGCTATAAATCTGGGTGATGAAGGAGCGTTTCAGACAGTGCTACAAAGCCACAGTGTTTACCAAAGGAAACAGCATTTTAAAAATAGTTATCTCCAGGATATCTGTCAATTGCATAAAGCAGATGCAAGCCCCTCATTCTTGCAGTGTCACTATTCCAAACTTATCTTTCTAGTATGAAATAATCAATCACTTTTTGTTTGAAGAATTGTGCATTTATTTCCCTCCTTAAAATATGCTAAGTAATTGTCTCTTATTGTGAAGAGGTTAAGTTTCAATCTACTATAGGAATCTACTCAGGAATGCCATGAATTGCCTTGCAAACTATTTCTCATAACTAGGAACTAGGAAAGGATCCTGGAGAACACAAAGAACTGCAGAACCCAGGGAGATGTCGGGAGACTTTAGAACTGCAAATCTGGTTTGATCAGTAAGATCAAACTACTTCTGGAGAAGTAGTACTTAAACCCATCTGACTCTCAATGAAATTTCACATGCACATGACTCTGCAAGACAGAGTCCTTCTGCGATAGATGCATTTTACTATGGGTTTCAAATGTAACACTTACCTAGCATTGAGCGAAAAACATCTATCAGGAACCCTAAGATTGAAACATGTCTATGGCCTTGTACAGTTTTCAAACAGAAAGACAGAGTTCATATAGTCATTCAAGAAAAGAGAAAACATCATCTTCATTGTGCATTTATTCTGAGTAGAAACATTCCCCAGAAAGAGCAGGCACATATGTTAACGCTGCTTCTGTTTCTATGGACATCATTCAAGACCCTTTCTCTGTTCCCAAAGTGTTGCAACCTACGGTACTCAGCTCAGGTTGCCAAACCTCTGGTACTTGTGGGAGGACTTCTTCCACATATCGATCTTCTATTACATGGCATATGTAGCTATGTTTTCTTCCCCTGGAATATGATATGCAGAAATTCCCCCAGACCCTTGATAAGCTCCCAGACAAATTTTAAGAGCAAGACTTGAAATTCAAAATGATTTAAGATCTCTTTCATGTTTATATAACAAACCATTGTGTCCCTTGTCCAAGAATATTTGAATGTGGGAAGTTAAGAAGAAGTTTAACTTGAAGAAAACTTCCCACGCAGTTAGTAATTCTAATCTGTTTATATCTAGGCTCAATATAAAGTCTGACTACATATTTCTTTGGAGTCAAGCCACTGTCCTGAAGATACCCAATGATATTATGCAGTATTCCATCAGAATAAAAAGTAAAGCAGTCACAGCCCATCAACGAAATCAGCAGTCTGGGTTCATCATCACATAACTTCTAGCGCTTTCAACGCAACCAATCACAAAGTAAAGGATTGTTAGTTGCAGGGAAAGAAAGAGATAATAAAAACTTCATCATTAGGTATGTTCTAAACACATTAAGACTAGTACAGGTGAAGTCAAGGGTCACAACATGAATCTTCATTCTCAAAATGCAATAGTGTACTTTTCTCACTTAAAAAAAAAACCAACAACAAAAGAAAACAAAAACCAAACAAACCAAAAAACCCAGCATTTCTTTAATTGGGCAAGATCTCAAAGTTGGAGAAATGAGTCCACTGAGAATCTCAGAAGATCCGCTTCTTGAGAAAGAGCCAAAGTATACATCCTGGAGGATTAAAACTAAGTGAAGGGCACATTAAATTTGATTTAAACATATCCTGAAAATTTAAGAAAGATACAAACACCGAGCTGTCTTTCAAATAATTTAAAAAAAACAAACATTTTTTATTCATGATCTCTGCAGGGAAGCCAATGATCCCTAACTGATAAGGGTTCTATATACAGTGAAGATAACAGCAATAAAGACTTACATAATCCTTGTAACTTTATTTAAGAGTACTTCTATTAGTATAAATTTTTATCTGGTCAAGAAAGTATTTTTGTCAGTAAACTGACAAAATTTATACCAGTCGAGAACATAAACCATGGATTTCAAAGTGGTCTTTATGAGTAAACTGACGAGAATTATTCTTGGATGAAGTTTGTAGCTCCAGAAAAGAAATGTGCCAGAATAAGTAAAATGTTGGGTTTAGTTCGAACACAGAGTATTCCCTTCATTAACAGCTAGATCAATGTACAACAGCCAGTCAGTTTGTCAAGAGTATTCTTATTTGTCACTCTTGAAAAATAACTAACTTAATGCTTTACCACATTGGATAAAGTGATGGAAGTGGGAAGATGAAGCTGCAGCAAGAAAAACAGCAGCCACTTATGAGCTTGTTGTTCTACTAAAATGTTATTGGGTCAAAAGAGGAAAGATTATTTACTGCAGAGGCAAGAGAAGGTTCTTCCAATAAGTAGTAGTAATAATAATAATTGTTAAAAGTATTCATTGAAATAAATTAGTTGTTGGGGTTTTTTTAAACCGATAAAAATGAAAACTATTTTTCAGTTTGAAAAGGGGAAAATAATGCCTGAAATATTTATGGTGTGGAAGCTGCAGTTATGGAACTTTTTCTTGCTTTATCCATTCATATGAGATTCCCCATCACCGCAATTAACTATCCACTTATAAAGCACTTCAAAGGGGCATTATAGTTCATTTTGAATACTCAGTGTTCCCACATAATTTTCTTGGGTTTTGCCACTGAACAATTTTGAGAACTAAATTGTTTTGAATCTAAAACTTCCAAGTTATTTCACAGTAGCTACAAAAAATACACCCATTAAAAAAAGAAGAAAAAAAGCATAACTGCCTTCTCAGCTCTTTGATCAGAATAAAAGCATACCAGCAGCAAAATTCACATAACTCACCATCATATCAGCTGCTAGCATAAAATGAGTTAGGATTCTGCTACTAACATACATGAAAGAAAGCTAGTTACTGTGATTTCATAACAAGCATTTATCCTTTGTTTAGGCCATTATGATCTACTTGTAAAAATATCACTCTTCTATAAATAACAGAGTATGCCATCACTGCCTCCAGAGTTCTAACAATTCAGAAGATGCCCAGGATTCCAATTTTGAAACAGTTCTAGGAAAATCCTATCTTTGTTCTCCAATAAATGCTCTAAGGTAAGGATTTTAAGATACCTACTAAAAACCACCCAGAAAACATGCTCACCCATGTTCAGGTTGTATTTTTGTACTGGTAGAAAATGGGAAAATATTCTGTAGTATGTTGGATGCACGTGCATCCATTTTCATACTGTCTATATGTTATCTATCAGACCAGGAAAAAAGTCTTGTTTCACATTAGAGGACAAGGAGGCGTGAGGATATTTTCACTTCAGCAGTTAAGCTGAAATGAAATTAGTATCTTATATACCTGAGGAAACACATCTTCCCAATGCTCTGAAAAAACCCAAACAACTAGATGCTGTCAAACACTCTGAGAGTGAATTTCAGGGATAACACGTGTAGACAAACCGTTCAAGATGATGAGAAAAAAGGGAGAGGCTGACAGCATGCCGGAAGACGCCAAGTCAGTAAATGACATAAAATCTGTCTGCTGTTAAGTGAGCATGATGACAAGTTTGGTATCCAGTCTCAAAGACTTCTTCCCTTTACAATGCAATTTATCAGTGACTGAGGGTTTATTAGGACAGTGCAGTGCCTAGACGCGGACCACTGGAAAATGCTTAAATTTCCATTTAGTCTCCGACTTGAATCAAAGAGGCGAAGCAGAGCAGCTGTGACTGACAGTCACTATCTTGATGTCATGCAATTGAAGGGTGAAGGATGAATACTTATCCCCCAGGTATACAGGCATGCTTTGCCATCAACAGCACAAGACAAATTTGTACCCCACTTGGACCTGACCATTGTAGATTCATCACCCCACCTTGGGGCCTGCTGAACTTTACCAGCCATTAAAACAGCCAAGAGTTGTCTGCGAAGGCGTCAGCTCCCAGACGCTGCCGCCTCCACACTGAGCAAATCCCTAGTAGCACGGTACACGGGGCTCCTGGCACCAACATTTCTCCTCTTCAGCGGCTGCCACAAGATTATTTAACAGCTAAGACTGTTCTGCTGGCATGGAAACAGCAGCAGTGTTTTCTGAAGGCAAAATACTTGATGCACAAACAAAGCAATGGAGCATGTTAGCCTATGCCTTCGTATTTACGGCCATGTGTTTCCCTTGGCAGCAAAGCTTAGGGAATTCTTTTGCCAAGCGTCCCCTGTGACTCCAGAGCCACTGCCGCAGTCATGCCAGCATAGCTGCTTGCGGCACTCAGCGCTGGCACGACCAAAGCAGGGAGCACCCTGAGGAAAGTGGGGAGAAGGAGTGACCAAGATCTTGAGAAACACTCTACTGGAGAAAATGGTGCAACTATGTGCTTAAAACGCAGAAATAACTATTTTCAGCTTTTAAAAGGCACCTTGTCTCATCACCATCATGAGCACATCATGGCACATCACTGCTGAGAAGGCGGAGAGGAGGGCAACTTTCAGTGGCACGTGAGTTGTGAATTCATTGGGAATGGAACATAACTTTTAGGTTTTCAGGAAAAGCAGTAATGCCAACTCTACTCAGTAAAATCAAAAAGACATTTTACATTTAGTTTCATATCTTTCTTTTAATTTGTTGCTTCCTCCTCATCTTCACACAGATTTCTCAGAAGAAGGAACTTTAAAGATGAAAAGGGAGAGGGTAAAATGAGGAAAATCCAAACACTTCCCTGAAGTATTCTAAAGAAAAGAATTTCATTATAATTATAAACCAGACACATGAAGAATTATCTTTCTAAAAGCCCACTGAACAGAAAAAGTACATGAAAATCTTCCCAGTAAAAAAATTCCAACCAAGATTATTACCTTGTGGTGGTACTCAAGCACATTAAAGAGCAAAGAACTTCAACAGACAAGACTATATAGATTGGGAAAAAGGAGAATATCCTTACCTGGTTTATACAAATAAGAAACCAAAGCACAGAAAATTACTTGACTTTACCACATTTACATGACAGCCCTGTAGCAAAATTACCCCAAGTTCCTAAACCTGAATCTGCAGTTCCAAGAGCACCACCTCTCCACAAAATTATATTCTTGCCTCTCTTCCAAAGGCAGATGTACATACTAGCAGGAGTTTACTCCAAAATCAATCATTTTTTGAATCACACAAAGCAACAGGGGATCCTGAAGTGGAAAAATTACTCTCGTAGCCATATTTGCACCATTTTTCCAATTATTTCCCCTTACTATTTGCATAATTTTCTACTTGAAAAGATCATGGAGTGAGTCACTATTTCTCACTACATTTACGTTCCTATAGTGTGCTGACCACTGCAGCATCTGAACACCTTGCAGGAAAAGATGCACACTTGCCAAATACAGCCATGCCTTTTGAGATAATGGAGGTGGTAAAGGGACAAGCAGCAGTCCAGGAGCAGCACAGGAGGACAACAGCATTTCCACCCTCCAAGATGACAGAGTTAATGCTCCACACCTGCCTCCAAATGCACTCATTAGCAGTCTTACGGGTGCGTTTGCTTTCCTGGTTTTCTTGCATTTTAAGCCAACAGGTTGGTTTAAATCAGAAGTGTCAGTATCACTCAATTACTATATTACCTTTAAGGGAAGATTAGGTTTTACAGAGATAGCAGAAGTAAATTCATACTTTATCCCAAACCATTAGGTGCTTTTCTTCTTCCTCTAAATTAGCAGAGTTGTGAGGTCTCTCTTTCCCTTTTCTTCATCTTACTCTCTTCCCCCAGACTCACAGCACTTCCAGAAAAATCACAGTTCAAATGTAGAGGATAAAAGTCCTACAAACATTACATAATGATCTGAAGCAAGCTAATCACTGCCTTCACTGGCTAATCACACAAAATCTGATGCATGGCTTATCCGAAATACAAGGAAACAAGAGGAATCCCAAGGAGCTCATCCAAATGAGCACAGTAATACCGTGACCCTGCACTCCTTACTCAAGCATTTCTGTCCTCTTTCCCAGGACTGTTCCAGTAAGGGCAGATGAATTCATAAACTTCAACAGTATCCACAATCTAGTAGCTAAACTTGCCTGTGCATTAGACAAAATACATCGCTTGTTCATAAACCACTGTAACCTGATCAACCACAGTGACTCAAAATCCTTCATACCAAACTATTTCTCAAAACAGGAACAACTGACGAGAAACCTGTCCTTTAGAAATATTTTTGCACTATGCTAAGTGACCCTGAACCAACAATATTAGATCTAAAATATGACCATCTCAAAATGTCTGGGAATACTGTTTTGTATGTGGGTGTAATTTTTATAAAGCAACAGGATTTTTAGTTCAGCTCCATTTATTGGCATGGCAAGACAATGGCGTGCATACCATGCTCTCACACTCTCGGTCAGCAGACGAGCAACCGGTAAACTTGTTTCTTTTAGCCAGAAGTGCACAGAATAAAAAAGCAATTCTAAAAGGAGCAAAATACAGAATGGTTTCATCCCAAAATGGGAACAGTAGCCCAACATATCCCGAAGAAGAAGAAATGTTATTTTTGTGTCTGGAAGACAGTTTGTATCGAGCTTGATAAGAATACTTCTCATCTCTGAAACGCTATGTGAACTGCATCCTAACAAGGCTGCCTTTGTTGATGTTAATACAGAACATGGATAGCAACATGGCTGATGTGCTTGCCCATACAAAGTTACAGTTTTAACTCCAGATTTAGAAAAGCACACAAGATATTTATCATTATGTATGAGACAAACTCCTAATTCAATTTATACATTTTGTTAATTTAGCTCATCTGTCCTGCCAAAGATGAAATAATTTTCCTGAAGATGAATGTCAATCTGGTAAGCCAGAAGCCATTTATCAACTTTTAGTTAAGAAATATTTGAAGTGCTTAAAAAAAGGCAAGTATTAAAATGCTGATTGAAACAAGTATGAATGGTTTGATTATTACATGGAGTCCTGGGTTGGGGAGAGGGGAGCACATCCTGTTTTGTGGTTAGGAAAAATTGGCAATCTGAATCTGACCCCCACCCTTTTTTGTGCGATCTCTGCATAATAAATCTGACATTTCGAAGAAAGCATCCATTCTCCTCCAACAACCCTGTGCAGAGGAGTAAAGAAAAGTGGGTCTTCCACTCCATTTTCTTTCAGTGGTCCACAGGATTTCCAAAAATAATACCCTGCCCAGATGTTGAATCAGACTTTCAGTTTATTTGCAGGCAGCAGAATCAGTAGATTTCAAATTAGCTTCAGATGCTGTGAGTGAGGAAACATCCCTTCCCTCCAAATTCAACATCTAAAAGCTTTTTTGCATTTTTATGCTTATTTTTAAAAAAAAAATTATAGGCCAAGAATTAGCAGTCGAGCTCTAAATCAATGCTTCTTTCAAGATCAAAACTTCTGGACTCAAAGAAATGCTTAATCTTGGTAAAACTTGGGCACTACTGATACCCAAACATTCCACCTCAGCCACCTGCATTTCTTATGTCACTGAAAAAACCACTGCAACCAAGAAGCTACACATGATACTAAAAAAGGCAGATCATATCAGACACAATAATGAAAACATATCTGTAGTTTATAGTCAGTTTTCCCTTAGTTCAGTATCAAAACAGTTATTCCAGATCCCTTCCAATCCTACATTTTTATTTGATTACCAAATTTCGCTTCAGAATACCGCAAAAAGACACAGCCTGTATCTCAAATGTTTTATCACTCTACTCAGACTCGGGTGAGGTGGGAGGGAAAGACAATAATCCCCCTCAAAACCATAAAAAAACCCCTGTCCACCAGGTAGGCATACCATGCTACTGCAGCATGGGAAAGGTTTGCCTCGGAAAAAGTACACTTCGTGGTTCAAACATCTGCTATTTCTTTTTAGTCACAGCACATCCGGAGCACGCAAAAATACAATTGCAGCATATTCTCAAATATCTGGATGCTTCTATTAGAACAGTTTATGTCTGGGAAATGAGGATTTAAAATAAACATTGAGTGAAATCCTAAAGCCCTTAACCTGGGCAAACTTCCATTCACCAAAGTACAACAAAAAGTCAAATTCTTCTCTTTTTGTTAGGTTTATACAGATTTAAACAGATTCAACCACGTTTCTTGACTTGAGATCTGTCCATCTGAAAGTTAAGACCATCTGCTGGTGCAAATGGAGAAAGAGTAAAACTCTCGCCCAGGATTATTTGAATAGCATCAGAGCTGGTAAGAGTATAGCACCAAAACAAGAAAATCAAGGCAACACTACAACCCTGCCATAATTTCAGTGAACTAGCCTGTTTCTCCTATTATTAATCCACTTAGGAACAACAACAAAAGGACAAAGATTATTCTTTGGAATGCTAACAGAGACAAGATATTTTAAAAGATGCTTTAAGTACTATTCTTGACATGTTTCCATTCAATCCATTTCTCTATAAACACTCAAAGTCACCCATGTTAAGATCCTGGTCAGCAGAAAGCAACAACTTCTCTGGTTCTATTTTTACTCTTTTGGATACAGATGAGAAGTGCACACTTCTCTCCTCTGCGCCCAAGGCAGACTGTGCCCGCAGGCATGGGGGCACGAAACACCTCACCACAAACACTATCATGCAAACTCAGCTAGGTGTAAATACGCCCTGGGAAGAGTGGGTAGTTTTACAGTATGCATCCATATAGCTGAAGGAAAATTCAAGGAGCCCAGAGTTTGTACTACTGATATATCTCAGGCAACTTTGGAGAGGCACACGACTACTTTATGAAGAGACTAAAACAAAAATATAGGGTGTTTTTTGGAAGAGGGAGAGTGATGTTCAGATGCAGAGCATCAAGGTTATAATAAGCAGAAATCAATTCTGCATGCTGCACTTAAGCTATTCCTGGAACCCTTTTTTTCCTATTTGTTCTTTAAACACAATGAGTAGCACCACCAAAGAAACAAAACCCAAAGAATATCCCTCTAATAATAAATAAACATAAAATACTGATACATGTAAATGTGCTTGCACACACCCCGGACTAAACCAGCCATGCCCTTACATCCATATATTTTAAGTAGTCTAACAATCTGCCTGGATGTCTCATGTAAATAGCAATCAGGCTGAATCAATAATTAAGAGTATCTGGAATTATATAGTATTTCAAGCATACCCTATCCCTATGGTAAATGTTGGTTATCTCAATATCTGGAGATCAAAAGTTGTAATTTAGCATGTTACAAGTGATGGCTGACTTTATCCTTCCAACTCTACCTTGTGATGATAAGCAGGTTGCTTTTCTCCCCCCATCTCGCAGAAGTTCTAATCACTGTAACATGTTTACACATTGCCAATCACCTTGTACCTTTGTACCTTATTCTTACACAAACGACTGTAGTTCTAAGGCAATCACAGTTGTTATTCCTGTCAGTTTGTTCTCTAGAAAAACAGTGACCTCAAACCACTGAGTTTTCTCTTCACAGAGATACCAAGCAAGTGTCATGATCTCACGGTGCAAGAACATAAGCCTTTATAAGCATTCCAAAAACCCCAAACTAAAAAAAAAAACCTCAAGAATTATTCTGAGATATTTATACTGTTTATTCATCAGTACTACACAATACAAACTTCTGACAGGGTCTGTGTAATCTTTTTCCATCATATTATTTATATTTAAATCATGCTTTATGTAAGTTGGCATTCAGTTAAAGAGACTCCAATAGCCCTGTGTATATATCTCTTGTACCATTGAGTCTGGATATAACCATTTAGCTTTGGACTGCTAAAATACTAACAAAACACTGGAGGTAGTCCACTGAGTATATTACTGGGGAGTGAAGTGTAGTGGTTTAGCCCCAGCCAGCAACTAAGCACCAAGCAGCTGCTCGCTCACTCCTCATCCCCTGATGGGATGGGGAGGAGAATCGGAAGAAAAAGGTAAAACACGTGGGTTGGAATAAGAACAGTTTACTGGGACAGCAAAGGAAGAGGAAAATAACAACAAAAATACTTATAAAAGAATATATAAAGTAGGTGATAGACAATGCAATCTGCTCACCTCCAGGAACCCAATGCCCAACCCGTACCTGAGCAGTGACCCCTCCTCCCTGGCCAGCCCCCTTTATATACTGAGCATGTTTCATATGATATGGAATCACAGAATTGTTTTGGTTGGAAAAGACCTTTAAGACCATCAAGTCCAACCGTTTACCTAGCACTGTCAAGTCCACCGCTAAACCACGTCCCCAAGCACCACACCTATGCGCGTTTTAAATACCTCCAGTGATGGTGACTCAACCACTTCCCTGGGCAGCCTGTTCCAATGCTTGATAACCCTTTGGCTAGTTTGGGTCATGTGTCCTGGCTGTGTCCTCTCCCAGCTTCTTGTGAAAATTAACTCTATCTCAGCCAAAAACCAGGACATCATCCACCCTTTATTCTGTACCTACACTGTCCAATTAATCACCACCACTCTTCCTGGCTTTGAGATATGTAGATATAGATACACATGCAGATATCATTGCCCAATTAATCACCTACAGTATCCAATAAATCACCACCACTCTTCCTGGCTTTGAGATACATATATACACACACACACACGTAGATATCATTCCCTTAGTCTATGGGCCATCCCTCTAAAATGTCCATGGAGTTCATTTAATCCATGACTTTGGGCTCCATCTGTTATAACAGTCTCTCAGGGCAAGAGCGATGGTGTGTGCTGTTGGATTGTTGCATGCTGCACCTGGAGCTCGCAGCTGATGTATCTGGCATGGCCCATGCCGACAGTCTGCAGGCTGAAGATGTCGATTTCAAGGAAGTTGCTGAGCACCGGTGGCTGAAGCCAGTTCTAGTTCCATAATTGTTGCACTGGGCTCAGTTCTCATCAAAGTTCCTCCATTAATTTGGGTGATTCTTACAGTAATACCATTGATAGAGCATATAGCAATTATAGTAGTGATGACATATAATGGCAGGGTTATTTAGCAATTAACATCATACAATTTATTGGCTATTCTCACCCAAAATCAAATCCCCTTGAGGTATACATCAGACTTCCTCATCCTTCTGCATCACCCACCAAGTGCGCCCAGGTCCTGGAACAAAAGCATGTCTTCCTTGATGGCCTGAAGTGTCACAGGCCCATCGAGCTATAAATAATTCACCCTTACACTGCCAATCCAAGTCCACCTGAACCACATCAGTCTTAGCAGCCTGATCTACTTGCTGGTTGTTTTGATGCTCCTCAGTGGCCCAACTCTTGGGTACATGGGCATCTACATGACATACCTTTACAACTAGCTTCTCTAGCCGGGCAGCATTATCTTGCCACAATGGGGCAGCCCAGATGGGTTTGCCTCAGCACTGCCAGTTGCTCTGTTTCCACTGCTGTAACCACCCCCACAGGGCACTTGCCACCACCCATGAGTCAGTACAGAGGCAGAGCATTGGCCACTTTTCTTATCCAGCAATATCTAAACCCAGCTGGATGGTTTTCACTGCCACAAACTGGCTCAATTCACCTTCTCCTTCAGCAGCTTCTGGAACTCGTCATATAGGACTCTGTACAGTGGCCTTCCATCTCAGATGCTTTCCCATAACGCGACAGGACCCATCAGTGAACAGGGCATATTGCTTCTCTTTTTCTGGCAGTTTATTATACAGTGGGGCCTCTTCAGCACATCACCTCCTCCTCTGGCAACATTCCAAAACCTTGGCCTTCAGGCCAGTCCATGATCACTTCCAAGCCTCCTGGGTGACTGGGGTTTCCTATTTGAGCCCACTGTGTGATCTGTGCGACACAATGACTCCATGTAGCGTTAGCTGCATGGTGTGTAGAGGGGGCCATCTCTTTGAACATCCAGCCCAGCACTGGCAGTCGGAGCGCAAGGAGGAGCTGTGCTTTGGTACCAACCATCTCTGAAGCAGATCAAACCCCTTCATACACTGCCAATATCTCCTTTTCAGTGGGAGTGTAGCAGGCCTCAGATCCTCAGTATCCCCAACTCCAAAACCCCAGGGGTCAACCTCAAGTCCCCCAGTGCTTTCTACTCCAGGTAGGGCCATTCTCCCTGGCTGTGGTGTTACATCTGGTCCTGCCCAGACTGGCCCAAGGGCTACTGCATGAACTAGTTCTTGTTTAATTTGTTCAAAGGCTTGTTGCTGCTCAGGGCCCCATTTGAAATCATTCTTTTTCCAGGTTAACTGATACAATCAGACTGTAATTTGCAATATGCATTCTCCAAAAACCAAACGCAATGCCTAAAAAAGCCTGTGTTTCCTTTTTGCTAGTCAGTGGACACAGAGCTGCTATTCTGTTGATCACATCCATCTGGATCTGACGCCATCCATCTTGCCATTTTATTCCTAAAACCTGGATCTCCTGTGCAGGTCCCTTGACCTTACTTTGGTTTATGGCAAAACCAGCTTTCAGAAGAATTTGGACTATTTTCTTCCCTTTCTCAGAAACAGCTTCTGCTGTGTTGCCCCATACAATGATGCGATCAATGTAGTGCAGGTCTTCCTCAGCTTTGCCCTGTTCCAGTGCAGTCTGGATGAGCCCATGGCAAATGGTGGTGTTGTGTTTCTGCCCCTGGGGCAGTTGGTTCCAGGTGAACTGGACACCCCTCCAAGTGAAAGCAAACTGTGGCCTGCACTCTGCTGCCAAAGGGATTGAGAAAAATGCATTCACAATATGAATTGTGGCATACCACCTGGCTGCCTTTGACTTCAGTTCATACTGAAGTTCTAGCATGTCCAGCACGGCAGCACTCATCAGCAGCGTGACTTCATTCAGGCCACAATACTCTACTGTCAGCCTCCACTCTCCATTAGACTTTTGCACTTGCCATAGGGGACTGTTAAAGGGTGAGTGAGTTCTGCTGATCCTGACGCTCCAGTTGATGAATCAGCTTATGGGTGGGAACCAGGGAGTCTCCGTTGGTGTGATATTGCCACTGGTGCACCACTGTGATAGCAATTGGCACCTGTTGTTCTTCAACCCTGAGCAACCCCTCAACAGAAGGGTCCTCCGAGAGATTAGGCAGGGTAGACAGCTGTTCAATTTCCTCCATCTCCAAGGCAGCCATACCAAGAGCCCACCGGTACCCTTTTGGGTCCTTGAAATGCCCTCTCCGGAGGTAGTCTCTGCCAACCATGGAGCCCCTCAGCCAGCCACAACAGGGGGCTTTGGCCATTCATTCCCCACTAGACTCACTTTGGCCTCCAGTACAGTTAGCTGTTGGGATCCCCCTGTCACTCCAGAAATACAGATGGGTTTTGCCCCTTCATGGCTTGGTGGCGTTACGGTACACTGTGCACCGGTGTCCGCTAGAGCCTTGTACTCCTGTGGATCTGACGTGCCAGGCCATCGGATCCACACAGTCCAATAAACCCCGTTGTCCCTCTCCTCCACCTGGCTGGAGGCAGGGCCCCTCTAATCCTGCTCATCGTATTTGTTACTCATTTCTTGCAAAAAATGACTTAGAAGTCCCTTCAAGAGGATCATAAGTACCAACAGGCCTTCCACTCACTCCGGGGAACTGCCCACTGGAAACTGGAGCGGCATTTTTCCTGGAAGAATCCCCTTTTTTTGATTGTTTTGCCTTGCAGCTAACATACTCGTGCCTGTAGGGTCAAGGTAGGTTTTCCATCCCACTTCCTCATGTCCTCTCCTTGGTCATGCAGGTAAAGCCACAGGATGCCTCGTGGTGTATACCCTCTATATCCTCTCTCTTGAGCAGAGAAATGCTTACTCCTAACAGCTGAGATACTGGCCTGTGTAGGTGAGGAATAGGACATATTCTCTTTGAGTTGCTGGACCTTCCGGGACAGTTTCTCCACAGCCAGGATGAGGGAGGAAGAGAGACTTTCTTCATGTTGCTGGAGTCAGCCAGCCACTTCATCCACCATTGCTGCCTCTTCGCCTTTCCTGTCCATTACTGCCAGTGAGTTGGTGTATGATGACGGTGTGCTCCGTACAAACTTCCCCCACATGGGTGATGTGCATTGGACTTCATCTGGATATGCAGGTAACTGCACATTGTCTGGGTCATGATAAACCATTTCCCTCATGGCTAATTCCCTCAGGTACTGGATACCTCTCTCCATGATGGCCCACTTGCCTGGATGACATGCAACATCTTCACTGAAGGGTTACCTTTCCCTCACACTTGAAAGAAGTCACCTCCAGACGTTGAGGGCTTGTGTCTTTTTCCCAATCGCCTTGTCAATGCCCCCTTCCCTAGACAGGGATCCCAGCTGCTTGGCCTCCCTACCCTCTAATTCCAGGATACTGGCCCCGTTATCCCAGCACCAGAGCAGCCAGGTAGCGATGTGCTCACCTGGACGGCAGCTGAAATCTTTTCCCATATCTCACAGCTCACTCAGGGACAGGGATCAGATGATTACCTCTGGTTCTGCCTCTTCCTCCTGTTCTCGTGATGGTCCTGGTTCATCGTCATCCCTTACTAAATGAACTGATTTTTTTGTGTATTTCTCCTTCTGTATAGGGGCGACTGATACCAGCCCGGGCTGGTCTTTTGGTTCAGCTGCACTGCCTGTCGCTGGGGTTTGAGTACCCACAGTGCCTGTCGGTCTCTTTTCCCTCTCTTCCCCCTGAGGATGCCGCCTACTATGGAGCAGTGTTTGGTAGATACTGGCCAGGGCCCAGCACAGTGCAGTAAGTTGTGCCTCTTTGGAAAAGCCACAGCATCTTCCTTTCAAATATCCTATCTCTTCATGAGGGTCCTGTAGTTGTTTGGGAGTGAAGTTCCAAACCATTGGAGGTGAGAAGGTCTCTAGATACCTGCCAGTATTCTCCCACACACCATGCCACCCATGACTATCCAGCCTCAGGGCAGATCTCTGGGTGGTATTCTTAGAACACTTTTTCGTAACCCTGAACAGGACTTGAAACCCATTCTGGAGACATAGCACTAGGAGCATGCTGGCTTGAACATCCCAAGGGTGTTCCAAATTCTCAAAAGCTGTTGTAACTGGCCTGAAGGAAAAAGGGGAGGTGAAAGAGTGGGAGAAAGTATCCCCACCGTTTGGATGTGATTATTAATAAATCCTGAGAGATGTCATCCGAGGTATGGGCATGACAGCAATGCCACATACAAATATCAGCTTAACCTCATGACCAGTGATGTTATCGTATCGTAAGTTGATATTACACAGTACAGCAAAAGAAGAATCCTGACCCCTCTCCCAGAGGTGAGAAACAGCGCCGCAGGGAATACATACAGCAAGTACAGGTTTACATACCACAGCCATGTGAACAAACAAAACGCCATTGTGACCAGCACCTGCGTAAAATAATACAGTAAATACTTATAACAACTTTGTTTTAACATGCTCTGGTCAGATTTGCCATTATCTCAACCCTTCGATCCCCACCTTGGGTGCCAAAAAGGACTGTCACGGTTTAGCCCCAGCTGAGCACTACGTGGCCACTCACTCACCCTTTCCGCTGCTGCCCCCAGCGGGATAAGGAGGAGAATCAGAAGAAAAAGGTAAAACTCATAGATTGGGATAAGGACAGTTTACCTGGACAGCAAAGGAAGAGGAAAATACCACCACTTATAAAAGAACATACAGAGTGGGTGATGCACAATCCAATTTGCTCACCACCCAGTGCACAATGCCCAGCCCGTAGATGAGCAGCAACTCCTCCTCCCTGGCCAGGTCCCCCCTTATATACTGAGTATGACGTCACATGGTATGGAATAGCCCTTTGGCTAGTTTGGGTCAGGTGTCCTGGCTGTGTCCCCTCCCAGCTTGTGAAAATTAACTCTATCACAGCTGAAAACCAGGACGTGAAGTTAACTATCTCTGTCAAGCTTAGGAGAGATTAATTGTTTGACTAAGGCAAAGCAGAAGATTCTATAAAAAGACATCTGAAGGGCAGAGCACACTAAGCAGAAAGAAGCAGTGCATGCATTACGTACTGGATATACTAAGTGAACTGACCTTAACTGAATTGAAGAAATAGTAATATTTTTTTTCTCTTCATCAGTAATCCCACTCCCAAAATCAATACGAGGGCGTTACTGATGGACTTACCACTGTTCAAGAAGCTAGAAATTACATTTGATCAGATTAGTAGAACTTCTGTGGCAATGTATTACTTTCCACTTTGTATAAAATTCTCCAGGGGGGGGGAAAAGAAAGGCTTCTATCAAACAAAATCAACTGCTATAGAAAGCCTCAAAACTAAATCAAGCTTGGGAGTGCAACTTGAGCATCAGGTTTACCCTTAGCACCCAAATCAATGTCCAGACTGACAAGGAGTGAGAAACTAAAGCTGAGTAAAGAACCCAAAGGTCTTTTACCCAGAGTAGGCTGCAAAATATGGCTGTTCAACTCACATGTGGGTGGTAGACTGGTAAGCTAACTGAAAAGCAGGTTTGCTTTCAGGTTTGTTCAGGTCCCTGAAACTTCATTAAAAGCTCACAGAAATGAATGTCACTTGGTGGAAATAGTATCTGTTCCAGCTAATCGGTAACTCCCAACAAAGAAGAAATCTGTTTTAGAAAATTTCCCGACTAGCTCAGATGAGGAGAAAAACTTTGCATCTGCTAGGGTGATCCAACAGGGCTTCCCTATCTCTCACTTTCTGATTCTGTGATTAAAAGCAAAGATATAGCTAGTTACACCAATTCATGGTGAGGAATGTAAGATGTCACGTAATGACAGGTTAGTCTCTGCAGGGCATGAAATCTGAATGGTAAAATACCAAATAGCATGAAGTCATGCATACTATGCAGTCAGCTCCTATTTCTTCAAGTCTGGTCTCAAAATAAAGGAAAGGAAGGGAGGAAAGGAAAAAGGGAAGAGGGAAGAGGGAAGAGAAGAAAGAGGCACACAAAAAAATCCAACTCAATGTAAAACATTTTAAATTATTTTAGAAACAAGCAATGGCTATTATTGCATTAAAATCTTTATGAACTCTGTAGTGATGCTCTCCTGAAGTAAAACATCACCTACTCACACTGCCTGGCATGCAAACAACAATCCTGCTTCCTGATAGGCTGCAAATTTCAACTCCCCTTGAGAATATATATTTTCAAAAAAAGAAATATATTTATTTCATTAGAATTCTAGGTTAGAATTAGAGCTAACCCTTCAAAGGGAGCATAAAGACTTCGAACTCTCTGAAATCCTGGATTTGAGTTTAAGCCATTTGAAAGATACAGCAAATCACAAGTTCCAGTCCCCACACGCCACTGTGCACAGAGACACATTTCTCAGATACAGTTTCTATTTGGGCTCATCTCTAATTTGTATGATTAATGCAATGAATATATGCATCAATACGCATCTGGGATTTGGTTTACTGAATAGAAATATGCTGCTTAGAGAGAAATACTAATAAGAATTTTGTCTTTAGATCAATATCTGGATCCATCTGTGGACATTAAAATAAACAAGAATCTGTAGCTGCTTATTAGAATTTAATATCACGTTCTGTCTTTGGCAGAAGCAGTATTAAAACCTATTGATTAGTATAGCTTCATAGCTTTTTTAATGAAAATACAAGTCATATTTCTGCAGTTCTAAGTGTACTGTCAGATGCATGCCTTAATATTACTATTATCATTATTCTTTTACTGTATTTCCTGCCTTTTCTACTTTCTCATACCTCCATAAAGTTCTCCTTCATTACTACTTTTTAAACCACTGAGTGGCAGGTCTTCAGCCAGTTTCAGCTGCAAAATCTAATGGCAATGCCCTGTCTATGAATTTGACAACTTCTCTCATAGGCAACTTTTCAGCTTTCCCTTTTCATTCATTAGTTTCACAGCACCCTCCACTATCCCAGCTCTTTCTCTACATCAGTGTAAATCAAAATCACAGAGAAGACATGATTAGTGAATTCAAATTTTGGCTGAGATTTCAGGAAAAACAAAAAAAAAACCAAAACAAACAAGGAAAACCACCTACTCTCTGCTTCATACAAGCATGATTTCAGCTACCTCATGAACCACAAACATTCTCATTTTTTGCTTGTAACCTCCTTCACTCCCCATTTTCCACCCAAAAAGTTAGTAGTAGCCAACCCGTAGCTTTATGAGCTTACGTCTCCTGAGTAATTCAAGGGCAGCTCCATGGCTTGAGCTATGTAACACAACTGACAGGAAGAAATAATGAACCTGCAGGAGCTCAGTGACCTTGGGATGCAGGAACAGTGCCACTGTCACTGGGAAGCCACTGGCACCTTCCAGGAGCACACTAGATCTGCCTGGTCTTTTCCCATCAACTGTGCAAGAAATGGGCTTTATTGGCTTTCAGCCAAATGAAAATTCTGGTTACAAACCACATGTCATCTGGCTAACAAAAAGCAAGCAACAAATTTTAAAATGTTGTACAGGGAGAACACAGATTTAATCACTCTCTACACAAAAGCAAGAATTTTTAAGGGTATTTTTAACAGAAAAACACAAGGGAATTTTGTTCATGCCTTTGGAAGCTGACAACAATTTAACTTAACTCCTCAAATAAAATACATCAGTTTTCCATCATTCTAAGACTCAAAACAAATATATACAAGATATCAATAAATTATCACAGATTTCCTTCATTTATATAAATTACAGTCATTTTTATTCAACCCAAATTTCAAATTCATTCTAAACCGCGTACTCATTTACAGTGAAATCATGAAATCATCCACTGTCTTCACACACTTGGTTAAAAAAAAGGCAAGATTCATTCTTAATAGCTTCATAGATAACTTTTTTCTTCATTAACTGATTTTCAAGGTGTTCTAAAATGCAGAATTTTCTTTAGGAATGAAGAAAAAAGAAAGAAAAAAAAAAGAAGAGTAATCTTTTTTCAGCTGTTCGTCCAGAGTTCAACACAGCTGAAAGAAAGACTTGAACAGACTAACAGATTTGCTACAAATTTTATTCCAGAATTGTATTGTGGAATATTAGGCAGGTAAAAATGCGTGATTAGGCTATTGCAGAAATCAAATACTACCTACTACATACCTATTTATGAGATTTCCAATTTGCTTCACAAACAGCTTAAAAGGCTGATCATAAGCAAGACAGGAAATACCAAGAATTTTGACCATCATTCACAAGCAAGCTAATGTGAAACAGAATTTGCAAGAATACAGAAAACAGCACAAATTAATTTAATTGAATCCTGTAGCATCAAAATTTAGCCATATTTGGAAGTGAGAAGTAAGAGAAGACCCTGAGAAAGAATATAAAGATCTCCAGATCTCTTTCCATATCACAGTCATCTTAACAGAAAACTTTCTAGGACTATCCCATCTCAAAGAAGACATTATCACACAGGTGATATCACATTATGAGAATAAAATGTATTTTGACTGGGAGAAGTGAAGAGAATCTTAACACTGACTATAAATTACTTGCCTTTGTCTCTGAAACAGGCAGGCACGCAAGTTAATTTATTTCACGCAGTGATCAGTACAGCTGAGACGAAGTATTAAGGACTATTTTTGAGTGAGAGTTGCAGTGAAACAGACAATTGTTCCTATTAAAGCTTGCAAAGACATAAGCTAGGTAATTGAAAGATACTTGCTACAACCTAATCTGACAAATCTAATTCTTCATATTCCCCAAGACAAGATCTGTGTTCTGAAAATTAGAGAAGATGGCAAACGCTAAAAAAAAACCCAAACAGAACATTCATGCTTAACACAATCTCAATTCATCATGTTAACTTTGCTAAGACAAACAGAAAATTGGTAGAACACAGATCAAAATAAAATGTCATGAAGAAATACTTGCAAAAAAGCAAGTATCCTTGCCTCATAGAGAAAACCATGATCCCCATAACACATTAGTTCAACTCTTTAAAAGTTGGCTGTTTACAGTGAAACAAGATTCCCCAGTGCTATCAGTGCTACCCAAGAGACGCTACTCATATTAGCCAGTGAGATACTGTCCTACGGAGGTATATAGCACAAGCTAGTAAGACACATTTCTGATAGTCAGTGAGCTAGTGTGGGATCTAGGACATCTCTGTGGCCTCATCTCCACGTCTAGAGACTGCTGGGAATGTGGATGCTTCAATTTCTGATGGTTAATTTGTCAAATTCAGACATTTTCCAACTCCCATTGAACTAATCAGAAGACAGAAAACCAACACAAAGCTAATTTGTATGTTCTGAGTTAGCCTACAGATGAACACTAAGGCTGTAAAGTCAAGCACTCAGAAATTGAAAGCCACCAGAATTAAGCCCTTACTTACCCCTTTTCTGCATGAGCTGAGTCTTCCTCTTAATGCAGGCTGGCTAAGGCCATGATCCTCCCAAACCAAAGCCTTCTCACCCTAGGATCCTTATCCACCGCACCCTGCTTCGTACCACATCACCCAGTGCTCCTTCTCCACTCCCTGCCTCCAACGCCTTCTGGTCACCCAGGGCTCTTCATCACCTCCCCACCTCCTCTTGTTCGCTATCTGTCTCAGGTTTTCACACCACAAGAAATAATTGCTCCTTAACACCAAGGTGCCTAACAAAAAAAAAATTGCCATCCTCTTTCCCATCACTAGGTCTTAATTCTAGTCCCCTTGCTCATCATGCCCTATTGTGGTTTAACCCGGCAGGCAGCTAAAATAACCACACAGCTGTTCGCTCACTCCCTCTTCCCCGCCCACAGTGGGATGGGGGAGAGAATCAAAAAGAAAAAAGTAAAACTCGTGGGTTGAGATAAAGACAGTTTAATAGGACAGAAAAGGAAGATGATGATGATAATAGAATATCCAAAACAAGCGATGAACAGCACAATTGCTCACCATCCAAAGCCAATGCTCAGCTAGATGCTGAGCCGCCCCAACTCCCAGCCAACCACCTCAGGTATATATGGAGCATGACATCATATGGTATGGAATATTCCTTTGGCCAGCCGGGGTCGGCTGTCCTGGCTGTGTCCCCTTCCAGCTTCTTGGGTACCCCCCACCTTCTAGTTGGCAGGGCAGTACGAGGAGCTGAAAAGTCCTTGATGCTTGGCAACAACTAAAATATCAGTGTGTTATCAACATTATTCTCATCCGAAATCCAAAACACAGCACTACACCAGCTGCTAGAAGGAAAATCATCCCAGCTGAAACCAAGATATGCCCTCACTGTCAGGCCAAATGAGTCTAACCAAGTTGTTCTTCATATTTGCCCAACTACTTCTGCATTCCAGCATATTTGTCTACTCCAGACCTCACTGATTTCCCCAGAAAGTACCCAGTCCCAAGTTTTTAGCTGCTGGAAGGCAACAAAAGGTCTAGCCAACATTTAAACAAAGAATATCAGAAAAAAGTCAAAGCTCTTTATTGTCTCTGCTCGCTAGTGAGAACAGGCCATCCAGAAAATCTCTAGCTAGTTTTGGTACAAGTACCTGCATCCTTTTGGATCTACACTGGACCTCTTCATGAACCATCAAAGCACGTTCTCACCAGACCCACTGGTAACAGTGGGACCTTGCTAAATTAAGTGCTAGACAGACATTTTCTTGCTCTTCAACCAGAGCTCAGGAAAAAAACAGAAAAGAAATAATGTCTTTATCACAGTGTGTGTGGGTGAGATGAGAAATAGAAAAGACAAGTATCTTTGTGTTCTTCTCTGACAAATGTAAATTGAGCATAGATTCAGAAAATGCTCACTGGAAACATTCATCCTTATGCCATATTCATCTGCAAATATTTATGTTGTACTTTTTGAGTTTATGTCATTTGTGCCTGCATTCAGGAGGTCTAAAAACAGACCGAAACATAACAAGTAATACATGAGCCAAAACAGTTTAGGACTGGGATGTATTTAATTCAAAACCTGAAACATAAAATACTTATCACGTGAGTTAAGAATAACCTCTGTTAATCTTGATGACCTTATAGCAGTATTTTACAAACAAAGAACAAAGATAGATTTCTGAACTATACAAGATTTCAAACACTGTCTTCTCCCTTGGCACTTTAAACATAAAACCTAAACCAATCCCCCTCTTCAAATAATGCCCCTCTCCCTCCTTCTGCTTACTCCCCCCTCCCCAGACACAAGCCTTTTCTAGTCCAGCTTTACTGGTATCCATCACCCCCAGGCACTGTGGGAAGGAAACAAAAGTTGGGAGGCCATGTGAAGGCCAGGTGGCTATAACTGTGACAAGAATTAAAGCCATTATCTGTGGGGAAGCTACACTTGATCCATCTCTCCATGTCTCACTTGGAAGAGCTACAACTGCCACCCCTGCCCCTTCCATCTATTTCCCCAGTATGGAAGTGGGCGTCAGTATGCATGAAGAGTAAATAATAAACGGAGGAAGAGCACCTTTAAGAAAAGATCATCATTATGGCATTATTCCCATAAACTCTTCTGAACACAAGTCTCCTAAACCAAAATTAATACAAACTGGAGAAGAGTCTGTAGCCTTTATGGAGCTTAGGGAGTTCCCAAATCTTCTGAAAAATACGATTTCCTACAGATAGAGGCAGTTTAAAAGTTAAACAGTAAAAAGGCCTTCCTACATTCTTCATGCTCAGCAGTAGTATGAAGAACATTGTCTCCAGTAGAGAAGATTTTTTTTTTTTCCCCCTCTCTGCACTACTTTGGACTTAAAGAACAGACATCTATGGCCTGAGACCAAACAAACTCATAGCTAGGATTGCTTTAAAATTTCAGAAAGCTAGCAAAGACAATGGCAAATGCCCTCAAAAAAAAAAGATCTACAGAAGCTATCTTTACATTCATAGAACAGGAGGTTTACAAGCTTCCCTGAAACTCAGTTTTGCTTGCATTTTTATGTGGAAAAAGATATTTTCTCAGATACTGGGAACCTACAGCCTGCAGACAGGATCCAAAGTCCAAATTGCAATCTGACTAGCTTGAGTTCCCCCTCCTGCCTCTTGTTTCCCCTTGCTCATCCCCAGCACCTTGTCTTTGCCTCCCCCAGATGCTACCACTGCTCATGCTGCTCTCACCACTCTTCTTTTGCACTGCCCAACAAAAACTGCTAATTCTACCCAGTGAGGCAGGAGAAGTGGAGCATATCCACATGACCCTTACTGAGACACAGGAGAAGGAAAAAATCTGAATTCCCTAACAGGATACATGAGAGGCATGAGCTCAGGTCAGGTTGTGGTAAAATACTACAGCTCTCTGACCCCAAAATCTAAGCTCCTCAACCAGTATCAATACTTAAGTGGATGCACATGCTGCAAATAGCCAGCATCTTCAATATCTGCACAGTTCATTTGTGTCATCCCTTATTTCAAACACCACGCTCAGAGTTAGATGCTCACCATTAAGAGAGTTCAAATATTATTTTGCACTAGCATTTTTAATGAATATTTAAATAAACTCTGGGAAACCAAATATGAAAACATATTGTAACAGAAAGCTAGAAATGGAGACAAGCCATTATTACTAATAAATTATACTCTGGGTAACGTCAGATGGATGAAAGACAAAAATCTAGACACAGGCATTAATCGTATTTTTCTTAATCTGTAACTTGAGTTAAAAATAAAAGGCTTACCATTATGACTTAAAATCTTCAGCTGCACTAATATAGCCAAATGTAAAAATGAATATGATGTAAAACAGATTTTTAAAAGGATATTAAAAGAATCAGAACTACAGTTCAAATCTCATATGATTTCCCATGCTGACACTTCAAAAGGTTTGCAAATGCCAATGTGTAAGTCCTTCTCTATCCAAAATCTACCTTTTTAATATTAGTCATTACCAAAATTCATTGTGGTGTTTTGCTTCAGTGGATTTTTTGAAAAAGATATTTGATAGTTTTCACGTAAAATACTGTAACAGATATTCACCACCAGCCACCTCCAGGACAGCTGGTTTTTAAAATTAATGTTATTTCAATTATAAGGTTTCTTTTTGGTGACTCTTGTGAATATAAGTATGTTCTGATTAATTTTACAGATCTGTATAAAGTGGAAGGATTTGTGAAATCTCTAGAATATTATGATCGTGTCTCAAATGAAGAGAAGCTCTAAATACGCATGCCATCTACGGTTTAGTGAAGTTTGATGATCATTACCTCAGTAAGTACTGATATACTACACTGATATAGCACAGGAGACTTACCAGTAGATGACGTAATAAATAAAAAGTAACCTGAGGAAAGAACATTGGCGATGAATTACAAATGTCATCAACATGTAATTTTGACTCACAAAAATCTTGTTTCTGATCTGAATACTTTTGTAGACATGATATCGACAACTTCTGTTCAACAATGCCAGAGATACTGTACCTCAGTTTTATAAATGCCTTAACACAAAGGAACGCTCTAATAAGGATCTATTCTGTTTGATATTCAGGACTACAGATGAAAGCGCCTTATTTTCAGCTGCTCACAAAACCATGTATTATGTTTCCAGTTTAATATTACAGATGACTTGCATGCTAAATATTGTAACTGCTTTGTTCCAGTGTTCCCAAGTTAAACAGGTGGCATTCTACCTACTTCCTAGAATTATCATCGTGTTTTATTTGAAACTATTTTTCATGTTCTTTTGGATAGCTTAACCTGGAAGTAATTCAGTTAGACAAAATCATTGCATTTTTAGTCAATATTTCATAGCCTTACTTACCTCAGTACAGCAATAATCTGCCCAAAGACATAGAATAATGACTCATTCAAAACTAACTGCAATATGAAAAAGTGGAAGAGCCTCCTTTAGAAGAAATTAAACCTGATCCTCTAATTGACTTGCACTGAAAAAATAACCCTTTTAATGTCAAATGAAAGTTTTACAGAAGAATTAATTTGAGGATTCAATGATGATATAAAAAGGAGAAGGGAGAGGGAAGAGGACAATTTTGCTTTGCAAAGTTCACTGCTAAACTCAGAGCCAATGGACAGACCATAAAGCCTCTTCTGTCTGCACTGTACTAATGCAAGAGACCCAGGAATTACTGCAAGCACTGGCCACGGGCCTTCCCCTCGCTTCAACAGTCTCTCGCTGCCGGAAGAAGGGACAGTGAGCCATTTTGGGGAGAAGGAGCCTGTGAACTGCAAGATGAAAGAAAGAGGGTCCATAAGGAGAGAAGGAGCCTTTGCTATCAAATTATCGCTGCCTATTAGGAATGTGTTACTGATATACTGTAAGACTGCTGAAGCCCAGGCCATTGTCTTGTTCTGTAGTGCACCAAACACGTAATTTCAGTCACAACAAGTGGAGCCTGCTTGTAATTAAACTAACATCTGTTGATACTTAATCCATTTATTCAACTCCTAATACATGCAAGCTTTTTGCATTTAATCTCTTATCCATAAGAACATTCTTTGACCTGGGTTTGGCATTAGGCAAGTCAGTGTTGACTAATCTTAAGTATAAACTTAGGCCTCCTGTGCTTTGGAAATTAATTTTTGCCCTGGGATTCTTATTTTTCAGTTTATCAAATGATACAAAGCTAGAAGTTCACCTTACTTGTTAATCTTTATCAGTTGTCCTATTTCTAATAGAAATATTGCATGCTTCCCTTAGTCTTTACAAGTTGCATTTGCTGACCTCCAGAGATCATAAAAAAAGCAAGTAAATTCAAATTGTGAAAAACTTATGTATTGGTTTTGTACCCTGTTGCACATTAGCACACTATCACAAATACGGTGGGTGGAAGGGGATAAGAAATGTTCTGTGTGGATTTTCAAAAAATTTATATTCCTTTCTGATAACAGGATTTCTCTCCTTAACATCTTCCTTCAGTACAAGTTTGCCAGAGGACATTTGCAGGTATGTTTAAGGGCCAAACTTTAATTCTATTTTGGATTTGGGGCTCTTTTGGGAGGATGGTTAGAAGCTAGGTAAAATGAGAAAAGACAATCAAATTGAGAAAATTTAGACAATAAGCCTGTGGTGCATAAACCCTGTTAAAGAATGGAAGCCACCATAACAAGAACAGTCAAAGTACTAACTCTGGATCAATAAAGATTTTGTAAAATAAGCAAAAGATTTCTGAAAAGCTAGGACAGTAACAAAACTCATAGCTCACAGAACATTATCAATACCCTCACCCTACTCCTAAAATGAAATAAATAGGACATAATAGTCCACTGTAATTGTTAATAAAACTATATACATCAGAAACCATGAAAAATGTATTTTGCAAATGAAAGAAGGCTGCAAATCAGCATTATCCAATTAATCTTGAAGAGCTTTGCCTTGAAAGACATGCTCCACTTTTATGCTTTAAAGAAAAGTGAAAAATTCATTGCTTTTCTTTTTACTTTTTCTTTCTTTCTTTTTAAACTGATTTCATTGCATCATGCAGTATAAAGACTACAGTCACAGGCCCACAGAGAACTATGTAAACAGGTGGGAACATGTTTGGAAAAGCCACTAGAGTACCCGCACCTGCAAATCATGTACTGAATACAAACAGATAGCAATTCAGCTTGGCGCTGCAGCGTCCTCCCTGCCCTCTGAATATTTAGGTAATGTATTCATTGTATGTTCATTCTGTGTCTCCAAGTATACAGCTGAAAATAATGGGAAATTTTCTCTAAGACTGAAAAATATGTTTAAGTGCTGTGCAGAAATATTGAGTTTATATGGTCTTAAAATACACATAGAAAATTTTGATTTTTTTATTTAAAAAAAAAAAATCATTAGTCTTGATGCAAATTTCCATGGAGCTCCACAACATGGATTCTCAACTGCTTGTCAGAACTATGCCACAAAATTTTACAAAAAATTTCTGCAGGCTTTTGTCAAAGTATATATCAAATACATTGTACATCACAAATGTGAACAATGGCCATAAACTGATCCCTTGGAACTTAAAAATACTAGCAAATATTATTACATTTCTAAACAAAATTATGAAAGCTAGCAATAATGTGCTTTCATGGGCATGGTGCAGGTCAGGGCCCAAATTAACATAAATTCCAGTTTAGCACCACACTAGCTAAGAGTGTCTGCATTCAGGAGGTTTCAATTAAAGAAAGAGGAATTTAGGAGGCCTTATTTAATGATAGTTCTGCTCTGTAAATATGATAGAACAGACCAGTTCTTGTTTAAGAAAGTAAAGTCTTAAAAAAAAAAAACCAAAACCTCCGGGTTTATACCATTTTCTTCCAAATGCATCTCTAATCTCCTTTATTCTGTTTTCTTTCTTCTGTGAAAGAAATTTATAAAAATTATACTAATGTCATAAAGACTTACCTCCTGCATAGGTACCAGCGCCACATAAACAAATACACTGGACAGAAATAACACTGAAAATATGAAACAAGAAAAAAAAAAATCCTCTCTGTTTATTCATTCTCCACCAAAGAAAACAAATCAGAGAAAAATATCATCAATACTGGAAATTCTCAGGAAAAATATTTTAGAATAGTTAACATGATTCATTAGCATTTCCTTTAACACTCCTCACTGAAGTACAATAGATGGAGCCTTCCTACCACCAATGACTTAGTTTTGCAGTATCTATGTGCAGAGAGGGGAAATCAGAAGGCTACTCAGCTTTCCAGTCAAAATCTGGTTTCTGCTCCTGAATTATAATCAATAGACTGAAGCTAGAGCCAAACAGAATCAAAGTTTGGTGGTCAGCTATAACCTCTGGCTCTTGAGGGCTGGAAATGCTATAAAAAAGCACCATGCTTGCCCAAGCAGAATGAGGGGGAGAGCAAATATTTTCACTTGTTCTCTCTAGCAACCCTTGTGGTAGACTTTGAAGCAATTCATTTCCACAGAGAAATACATAAGCATATTTATAGGACTCCTCAGTCCTTCACTGCAGGAGGGAAGCCCTGCCTGCTCTGCACAAAAGAGAAATAATTAGTCCAGATGATGATTCTTCTCTTCTGTTTCTTTAATTGTTAATGTGGCTATAAAGGTTTTCTTTTCAGGTGGTTTTCTAAGGTAATTCATTCATGCCATCTGTCAGCACCTTCTACCACTTGTAAATGGTAGGGCAAGCTGTTAGCACATCAAGGTGCACAGCTGTTGATGCCACCTTTGTTTTGGTTACCCCCGGAGGAAATGGGAACGTGCCAACCACACAATGCAGCAGGTTAGCAATGACAGCAAGTAAATAGCCTGCATAATGTAAGAGGCACACATCTGACAGCTCTGCGGGTGATGCCTTGCTGTTACTCAGCTGCTCTGCAGCAATATATTTTACCAGTATTTTTATTGCCAGCATGATAATTTAAGTCTGGTGAAAAGCTCCTCTGGTCAAAAAGAAAAGACGGGGCTGAATTAGGTCAACCCATTGACGACATAAATTTAAAAACAATAGTATCACCAGCTGGAAAAAACTCTTGGTGGAGATCTCCAACAGAATCTTCATTGGGCACAAGAGACAACAAAATAATACAGATCAATAAAATCATGTATATGAGGGGTAGGGGAAATTTAAGACATTTAACTTGTTTAAACCAAGAGGTAAAATAATGTCTATCCTTGATGCTAGAGAAAATAATGAATAAAGCTCATCTAGTAGGAAAAGCTTCTGAAAAGCTCATCAATCAGGAGAAGAAGCATAAGAAAAGAAGAGCAAATATATATAGGGAAAAGAGAAAAAAGAACATTGTCGGCTTCTTTTGGATTCTATGCAAAATCTTACAAACAGCTCCAAAGGGAAGAAAAACAGACATAGAAAGGTGTAAAACCCAAGTGCAGGTTTACCAAAACCAGACCCACATAATATGGTTCTTAACCAGTCTAGACAATTAGAATAAGTCTTTGTTTCTATTTCAGCTTCATAAGGGTGGCTGATAATATATTACATAGGAAATGAATTAAAACAAGGATTAAAAGTATAAAACGGAAGCAGCTACAGAAGAAGTGATCTGAGTAATGTTGGAAGTACTTTCCAGCTGCAGAAAGGTCATTAGAAGAGTTCCTCAAGGACAGGTCTTGGGATGGGTCTTACCATTTTTTTTACTTGACTTGGCAATTAAAATATGAATGATAATGAAGCTTGCCAATAACACAGAGCTGGGAGGTACACTCACAGCCTCCCAGAAGATCTGCATGATCCTGAGGACTGAAAGAACAGGAATGAGACTACCTTTAGTAACACCAAAAAAGAATGACTACACACTTAATGCCATCAAGACAAGCTGGTGTAAATGTGGCTGGGTGGCTATAAACAACAGTGTTTGCTCTATTAGCAGATCAAACAAAACCAGTATGACATAGCTATACTGGAAGAAAGTGTGTAGTAAAAGACAACTTCACAGGTACAATAGGAAATAGATATGCAATTATACCGATCACTGGTAAAACCTCATCTAGACAGGTGCGTACAAGTTTTAGTTATCCTTCTTCAAAGTAAGGCAAAGGATTAGTAAAAGACTGAGGGAACAATGCAAGAGTTCAAACTGTTTAGTTAAACAAAAAACAGAGAAAATACCAGGTGTCAGTAAACATGTAACAGGCAGGAGAGTAAAGCCAAGAGTGAACAAAGAACCAAAGCTATTTATGCTAAAGAAATATTTTTTGCATTGCAATAAAAAATGCACAGGTTGGCCATGAAGAAATTTTCATTGGGAGTTAACGGGGTTTTACCCTCACAAGAGCGATGGAAGGCCTGGAAAAGCATTCCCAAGGAACTTGAAAGAAGGGCGAACAAAAGTTTGATTTTGAAGTGGAGTTTGATATGTTTGTGTGGAGACCATATGTTGCCTCAGTCTGCGCTAGCAGAACGCATTTATTAATCGGAAGGTCCCTAAAGAAACTAGCTTTATGCCTGCTCTAGTTCAAGCATACCTAAGAATGCACAAGGATGGGCTATCACAAAGTACATCTTAAGTGCAGTGCTGATATGCAAGCCAACATAAAACAACAGTTGACAGACTTCAGGGAACACGTGTAGATAGCTGAAGGAGAGAAAGAGAGTTTTCTTTTTTCTTTTCCTTTTTTGGCAATAGGATGGGCTGACGTTTTCCACAGAAAGAGTCTCTCTCTAAGTGTACCAGGTTATCATGGCTTTGTTTATAGCATCCTTGTTTGCAGTAGTTCCTGGCACTTCATGCATTTTTCATAGCTGTTTCTTGTTAATATATACTGTAATCCTCGGAGTGCCAACAAAAAGGGCACTTAGTTGTTACTAGCATTTTGCAACTTTATTTTAACGACAAAACAAGTAGCAAGAACAGCACCTTCTGAAAGTCTTACAGGACTACAACTTACTTGCGGTGAAAGCAATATGACAGCTTAACAGCATCCCAAAAGAACAGATGTAAATACAACTTTCAGCACCTCGTCACTGAGCCACTGATAACCATAAGGGTTTTTAAAAGCAGATTTCCTTCCTTACTTGTGCACACAAACATACAAGCAGTTCTGTGCACATTCATTAAAACGTGTTAACACCACATTTCTATGAGCAAAACCAGTTATTATACACAAGCAACTACCGATCCGCATGCATGATTTGGTATCTGGCCTGAGAATTATTGTTTCGCATTTAAAAACCTGATATTTTCAGAAGCAAGAATCCAAAAAACTGATACAGCAGTGAAGGAGGCACCCTGACCCTACAGACAGTTTATTACGAGGCACTCTAAACAAGCAAATCTGAAGATGCATTACTCCGTTTACATAAATCCTTCCCTCTCAAAGCTTTGTTCCTTCTTCCTGCCAAATCAATAAATGGCCTCTGCCCCACTTAGTTACTCCCCCCATGCACTCACTTTCATGTTCTATTTCAGTATGAATTTACCTTTTCCTCCACATACATCTGGTCCCTGTCTATATACTTTTCATGTCATCACAGAAGGGCAAAATTCTCCCTTCCTTTCACAGGCTGCAGCCTTCTCCACCAGAAAAACAGAATAACAGCAAGTAGATCTACTGTCAGATACTCTTGATCAAATCAGGATGCATAAGATACATGATTTAGTACTTTCTAAAAATTAAGGTGATTACTTTTTCACTGCTCAAATGTATTTGGCTTAAATGTAAATTAAATTTGAGGTTTTGCATATATCCAATCAAAGCAACATGTTTACAGAAAACTGTTCTCATCAGCCTACGCTAGCATTCAAAGCTCTTCTAAGAGAACAGCTACAAAGAACGAAGGAAAAAAAAACCCAACAATTTCTAGCAAAGACTTAGCTTCCCAGTAGAGACAAGGCTAAGGAGTCCCTAGAGCATTGCAGCCGTAGCTGCAACGGTTTATCTCATTTCAGTGGTTCACAATTGTCCAGATAAACATGTTCCGTTTTTCAAAAACAGTAACATGCAAGACTCTCAAAGCAAATTAGTGTTTAAAAATTCTGCAGGTTTTCTCCCTCCCTGAGATCACTGAAATAAACCCACCTTCAAGTTTTGCCTTAAAATGTTCATATTTTAAAAAAGCTAGAAATGAGAAGGCAAAGTTAAGTTACTATTTTGAAATATTACTGAAGAATCCGTAGAATAAAAGACAGCAAGTGAAACAGAAGACCCAAGAAACAAGCAACTTTTCTCTCTCTGAAGAAAAAAAAACAGTAAATGTCAATAAATTAATTTTCAAATTTTAAAAAATTCTGTAAGAATCAAAGTTTCAGGCATGTACAGCATTTTATTAAATTTAAACTGATGCAGTGATATAATATGAAACACAGAACAAATGGTCTTGTATGAATCCTTTTAGTCGGTGTATGACAGCACTACTTAATTATTTTTACATGTCCTGGAAGAAGAAACTTAAAGACCTAATTGCTGCACTAGTACAATAAGGTCATAACCCAGTGAGACATGAGATGACTAAAATACTGTTCCCAAGAGAAATCAAATTCCCTAAAAAATACAAGACTGTAGTTAATTTATAAAAACTATCTCTATGTAGTCATGACATGTTTTTCCTTTTTAAAGTTGTTACAAAGCATAAGAAAGAGCATACTTCTCTTGAAGCAAAAAAAAGCCAAAACAAACAAACAAACAAAAATTCGGGGATGTAAGACAAAACTGAGCAGACTCTTCCCTGGACAAGCGAACACCATTACTGGCTGACTGCGGTTGATAAGACCGACCATGATTTTAATGAACCAGAGAGCCGCTGACTCATAAAATGAGAATGTATTTGACACTGGCTGACTGCCTAATTCAGAGCTCGCTGCACCCAGCAACCTTGGGTTCACTGTGAAATACAGTTAAGACAGAAGAACGGGACAGATCACCACTGCCCTAAGCGGCAAACCGTGATAACTCCAACAGCCGCCATGCGTGAGTGATGACAGAGAAACGGGGAGGCAGAGAAGCCAGGATATCTCTCTCCAGTGAGGATGTGGCAGGGCTTGTCATGCCTGTGACATCCAGCACGCCCCCAGGATTGTCAGGAGGGCGGCCTCCCTGAGCCACACAACAGCAGCCACAAGGATCCCAGGGCTTGGGCTGGGGAGTCACAGGAGGCTCTCCGCACCACGACAGCAAGCCCCCATCTCTGCTGAGCTGATGGCCACGTGCATCATCTCCACAAGTGCTCAGCCACAGGCACCAAGACCCTGCACCTTCTGAGGGACCACCATGCTTGCTGGTGACAGCCCACCAGCCCACAGCCACCACACCACATGCAATGCTGGGACCATGTCTCAGGGACCAACATGAGAAGCACAAGGAGGTCTGAGTCAGGCAGTTGCTCTACTTTGCTTTTTAAAGTCACCCCTCCCATAGCAACTCACACCACTACTTTGATCAAATTTTGAGAAGCCAGTCCTAGACTGTCATAGCCATTACTTTTTTCCATACCATTCATCATGGAGACTTTGCATATCAATGGGGAGTGAGGAGGAAGAACAGCAGCAGGAATGCAGACCACTGAGCATCCCAGAGACCTCCGTGGACCACAGAGCCCAAAGAAGCACACATCATGGAGAGAAGAGCAGGAACAGGAAAATGGAAGGAAACCATATTTAGGAATAACTTTCAGGACGAAACAAAAAATACACTAGCATGACAGACACCGTGTTTGTTTGTTTGTTTGTTTGTGGGGGTTTTTTTTCATTTTTTATTTAAATGCAAGCCACAATCAGATGATTCCCAAAGTGGGTGGGTCTCCACCTCATTCAAGTTGCAACAGGTAAAAATATTTACCACAGATCCTTCCACAATTTCAGTCATCTCTGGGAAAAGCACATTACCGTGAACTGCACTAGAGGCTGATGTAAGTCACTAAACCAGATCACCATCTCCACAGTTACACCCTTCACCCCCTGAAATCAAAAAACAAGACCAAAATACCAAATTCCATCCTCAACAATTTCCAGATACATACACTTCCCCACTCCCTCCTCTCAGCATACCTCACATTTGTCATTTTTGACGTCTCTTCTTGAGTGCCTGGTTATGTCCTCAAATTGAGGCTCTTTGAAACACAGTAAGTCTAACCTTTGTCTCTCTTCTGGATTTCCATTTCTGTTTTCACTGCCTGTTAGTTTGGATGTGATCTTTGATTCTCTTTTTCTGCATGCCTTCCACTAAGTCAGTATTTTATGGAAGTCCTGTCACTTCCTTCCCTGTCATTTCTAGGATTCACACATTCTTGCTGGCCACCATGACTAACATACTGACAGTGTTATTTGCTGGTTTTATTATTGGTCTCCCAGCTGGCCTAGCTGGCTGTCGTCTTCACCTTCCTAGCCTGCCTTCAAACATCATTCATCTCTTTGAATCCATCTACTCATTTTCACATTTCTCAAAAAAAAAACCCAGCCAGTGATCTCTCCACTCTTCTCTAAGAACACCTCCTACCCCATCTCTCACTCTACTAACATCTTCCTTATTCTCATTCTCTGTACTCTCACCTTTCATATTGTTTGCTTTCTTTCCTATTCTTTGCTTAACTGCCCTTATCTGCTTGCCTTCAAATCCTTCATAAAATGGGCTTAAAATACTCCAAAACACACAATCTCATTACAATCACATTATTATATAATTATCTTCTTCATTAATGATCCTCTCTTGTGACAACATTCAGCAGGTCAGTAAATTACACTCCATTTGTATTTCTTCAAATGTAACTCAATTTGCTTCCAGCGAAGGTGACTGTTTTTCTGGAGTCACGTCAATACAATCACTATAATCCATGGCTCACTCCTTCAGAAAAATGGCAAGCTCAGAAACAGACCAGCTCCCACATGAGCCATTCTAAAGGAGAATGGCAAAACACCAACAAAGTTACAGCTTCAGATGAATATTTATTTTTCTGAAATTTGTCCAAAACAACAGTCATCCATCTTGGTTCATCCTGATACTTTGATCCACCTCGGTTCTTCACAAGAGCCTCACACAGAAAAAAATGTTACAACCTCCAATACATACGTTTCAGTATACATTAATGACATTAATAGCAAGGAAAATCATGCTTGGTAATTATCTAAGTACTGGACACTTCACTGTGTATCAACATGCACACTAAGATCCACCACAGAAAACTGGCTGCCTAGCAGTAGGCATTTGTACTGCTCAGTCAATCTCTTCAGGCAAAGTTGAGCAATTATGTTTCCTCATTGTCACCAAAATAGTTAAATAAATTTTGTAGCATGAACAGAATGATCAGACAGTGAACAATAACACTAGAAGGATAGAAAATATCCATATCCCCATGCAACTGAACCAAATAATCCAGTATTTTACTGTGGACTAAGGAAATATGTTTATCTTTAGCCGAAGAAGTTTAATTTCACCCACCAGGTACTTTAAATATACTTTCAAATGCCTCTTGTGTGTGTTCATATACCCTCTGGTTATGTAAGAAAGAAATCCATTCCCACCATTAGACCTGAATTTTTAATATTCTGCTCTCCCGCTCTTGTTTCAGAGACAGGATTTCCACACCCTTTCTCCCTACTGCCACATGGGAGGATAACGCAGGGTAAAACTCTTCCACCTACCAATTCTAGTACTGAAGCAAACATTTCTTTACACCTCCACTACAGATTCATAGCATTTACTACAAAAGGAAATAAGATTGTTTCATGTAGTAAAACTAGATGAATAATATGTACATCTACACTTCACAGTTTTGAAAGCCAATTTACTTCACTACACATTAAGGAAATCAATAATGTCATGAAGACAACATAATCAGCAAGATATTCCATTATTACTGCACAAAAGATGTAACTGCACTTCCCTCTGCAAAGTTTTGTTCTTTCTAAAAGAAACAGTGCAATCATCATCCCAGCCAATAACCTAGGCAGTTTATCTGGTGACGTTTCCACAACCGCTGTAAGAAAAACAAACAAACCAAAAACCCTTTTGAAATATTTCAACAGATAAAATCATTCACAAGTGGATAAGAGAGAGATCTTCGGAAAGAAATGCACTCTCCTCTCCACGTTAATTCTCATGTACGTTTTTAGCAGACACTAGAAGAGCTGGCAGCCTGCTGTCACTGAGCATCGGTGAAAGATGAAGTAGGCGTCTGACCAAGTGCACGGTTCTTTTCTGCATGTGCTACACTGTCTTTGACCCCCAACCCACTGGATGTTTTCAACAGTGCTGGTCATATTCAGAACCATGCAAACTGCTTTCACACCTTTCCAGATTTAACCACAGCAGATTTATCTCTCTCACATCACTGTGAACATATTTATTCTCTTCATAATTTTTATTAGCTTCTTTCATCTCATTGTAGCCAGCTAGCTCTTTCACAGGGACTTTGGATTTGCTAACACACCCATGCACAGAGACCCTTTGAATGTTAAATCCTTCTATTTCTACTTCCCAGGATGCCAGCAAAAACTGTGATGCATATCACAGTACTCAGTCTTAGTCATGTGTCTTACAGGTATCTAATGAATAGCATACCTTAATTAAATTGTCAACTTTATATCATGTTTCATACTCAGACCTAATTAATACAATTAATTTTTCTCAGATGATTTTTCTTTTGGTCCTAACCCCAATTTCAGATTCATCAGGGTGCATTAAAAGTAACTACTTTCAAGTCACCAGAACTCCATCAACTACCTTAGAAACACATTTGGGGCTAAGCCTGACTTTCTCCTCTGGCTGTTAAATGATTACTAAGGATTGTGATTTCTCTTACAGGAGCATCACTTAAATTATTAGGATGTAATTGTTTGAAATTACCACTTTCAGTAATACTGACTCAAAGAAACCAGTCCTATCGCATCTTTGCTATAATTATTTTTAAATTATAAGACAGTTCAGGTAGCACTACCCATTCTATATTTGACTAATGTTATTTCCAAAAAAAGAAGACAGATGGTTACTGCGGGATGCTGACCACTCAAAAACTCACAAGAAATCAATGCAAGATACAAAGATTCAAATACTACAAGGTCAAGGCCATCATAACACTTTTTATTATGTTATTTCTACCTTATTAGTAATTGATCTTTTAGAAGCGACCTAAATATATAATGAGCTTAATTACAGTATAATACAAAACTCACAGACAGGGAGCAGTTGCAAACTGCAATGAAAGATGCAGTCTTTGCACAGTTACCAACAAAAACACATAAAGGAAAGTGCAAAGGAGGATATTAAATGATGGAGGAAATTTGCTTGTGTTTTTGTTGAGAACACTCAACATCCCTGAGGGCCCTGAATCTGTTATTCTGGATACAACCAGACAGGAACAGTTAAAAAAATAAAAAAGAAGAAATAAAAAAGGCTAGCAGCAAAGGCTACTCTGCCAGCCTAAGGAATCTTTTTTCCGTGTTCATCAGGAAGGACAATGATGTTGCAGCCTGTGGCAGTGGTCCTTGAAGGGCAATGTTTTCTAGCAGGATTTTGATAAAAAACCAATGTAAACAACTTCACTCTAATGTGCTAACAACAGCTCTGCAAACAACAGTTAGCATCTTCTGTAGTTTTGATTAACCATTTCATGAAAGACACTTTACTTCTCTTGCACCCAAAACTGCATTCCTAAGGTCTCTTTCTCCACTATATGTGCATACCCATGACATCATTAATTTATTGAAATCATCTGTGGTTTTACACTAACCACAGACTGCTGACTTTGAGGCTGAATCTCAGCTATTTTTTATTTTAGGTATAAGGAACAATCTAATTAGATACAAACATACCTCGGGAATAAAGGAAATGACAAGCTGATGCTTAGTTATCTCAAGTTACATAACACAGTAACAACAGCAGTTTCTTTTTAATTTTGTTTTACATCTGCCTCTGACTGACTCACCTTTGTTAAGATGAGATGGCGTGTTATATGTTATCTAATTCATGGAATGAAGACACAAGCCTTTCTGAGCAACCTTCTGGCAGCACTTGTTCTTGGACAATTGCCTAGGGAATCATTACTTTCGTTTTTTTTAAAAAAAAAAGAAAGAAAGAATAAAAAAAAGGCATTTGTACCATGCATTAAAGAATCTGCTGACCTGAAAGGTGATGCTTTAAAATCAATTAAGCAACCAATGTGCACCAATCCTGGCTACCGACATCAACATGTCAAAGAATAAAACTGTATCAATTCTAGTAAAAAAATGTTACTAACAGAATAAATTGCCTGAGCACTTTTTAAATGCACCACCTCAAGAAAAGAAAAAGTGTTATATGTGAAAATAGCATATGTTTACCTTGATTTACCTTACTACCTTTAGGAGTAACAACAGTTTGTAAAATGCTGTTCTGCAGCATGCTGCTTCTCCCTACCTATGCAAGATTTGACTCACTCCTTACGCACAGGCGTGGGATGCAAACAGGAAACTTGTCAGGTCTCATTTGCAAAAAGGATGGGTATGCCCAGGCAAGCAAGATTCAGTAAATTACATGGAGCCTGGCAGTTCTGAGAGTAAGGCACACCTTCTTTAGCCTTTTTTCTACTCCCACATGCTAGGAGAGGTACACACACTACTTGCTAGATTATCAGAAATATTTGAACACATAATCTTTATGAAAGTCTAAAGCTAAAATTACCAATATTTCTAGACCACTTTTTAAAATGCACGCTATCTTGATATTTCCCTGTACATACAAATATACCTTTTAAATGTTCTCCATTTAGAAAAGAAGGTAGTCTCACAATAAAACACCACTTTGAGCTACAGATGAAAGAGGCTGCCAAATTAAGCAACCAAACGTAAAGAGCACTTGAGTGTGATGCTGCTGCAATGATATCCTCAGATGACATAGTACATATTTTATTTGTAGTGTTAGGTGTTAGTCTTTCAAAGAAGGGAAGGAGCAATAGATGCAGACAGTGAAAAAAGCAAATGCTAAGTTAGAGGAAAACATGAGGACATTTCCCAAAATTACTAGAGTTAACAGCATAAATAGCCCTCAGAAAAGTCATCTGAGCAGCTACAAGTATACTACATCAGTTATTGCTGAAATCATCCATTACCTATGGGCAGACATGTACAGAACAGGAGAAAAAACAGTAGTCGCGTGTAACTTCTGATATCAGTAACTTGGCTTTTATTAAATGAAGGCTAACCGCTACACACAACGAACAATTCAACTTTTCATATGGTTAAACTGCAACTTCTCCCTTGCTTCTTGTAGAATGAAGAGAATTTCCGATATACAGTGGGCTGACCCTTTAAAAGGCCGCACAGTTAACTAAACACTACAGTCAAAGAAATACATAAATCTTGCCATTTTCAGGCAGAAATTTGGAAACAATTCATTCTGCTGGATCTATAAAACCCAGTACAACAGATTCTGTGAATGACTAGCACCAAGTGCTTCATATATCCAAAACACAATCCAGCTTTTCAAATACTTGTTTCAAAATTGCAACCCAACAGTAAAATAACTACTGCTAAAAGTAATTTGTCAATACTACATGAGATGGAGATCATCTAGGAGAAAAGAATGCAATATAGAAACATTCAGAACTGATTTTTTCCTGTGGTTTTAAAACAAATTAGCTGTCAGTGATTTGCAGAATAACAAGAAATACCAACTAATTAAAAATATTCAAGTATGTGAGCATGATTGCTAGGAAAATAATGCCAATAATTTACTGGCTAGTTAGCTCCTTAGAGAATGCCAGTATTGGACAGTTCTTGAAATTGAGAAGAAATGGTGTAGGTCTTGTATTAATTCATCATTCTGTTCATTGTAAGTCAGTGTCAGATGCCTGTGCCAATGTTACAGAATAACACTCATTAATAATCAGCACTTCCAGCTGAGAAATACAAGTTTGACCTTTTTGAGCCGTTGGATGCATATTGTATGTGTTAAGACACAGCAAATCAGAACATGCCCTACAGATACTGGCTGTGGCTATATGTCTTTTTTTAATTTACTTTTAAAACCAAGAATGGAAAATTGGACTCTCTGGGATGTGAGGTACCAGTGAGTTTAGAGAAAGACTGATGAAACAATTCCTTACAGCATGATTTCCAAGACCCGCTGCTATACAGTTTAGAACCAAAACCCAAGAGCCATAACCAGGACATCTTGAAGAACACACTTAGACATCTATCTACTTTCATGTGAGGAGAGAGAGTGTAAGATTTACTGCAATCACTAAATACTTTGGTCCTTAAATCAAAAGCAAGACAAAAAAATTCCTAGGAGTTCTGCCTGGGTACCAATGCTGACTGTTCAGATATGATATCCAACATCAATTTATTTTTACTTATGATCCTTTGATCACAGTTTAGAAGTTCTGTGTTGTTTTTTCATTTTTTTTTTTTTTAAGGAATAATAAAAATGTTCTGTTTCTCACACTCAAGGGGAAAAAGCTTTCGATTGGATCTCTCTTACAGCATTCAATGTAAGCTACATGGCTGTACCAACAGCAGCATAGCCAAGGGAAGTGATTATTCCCCTTTACTCAGCCATCATTAAACCAAATCTGGAGTACCACATGCAATTTTGCCCTCCCCTCAGGACAAGAAATATGTTGATAAACTTTAACATGTCCAGGGGAGGGCCCCCAAGACAGTCAGAGCTGGAGCTTAAAGCTCCATGAGGAAAGGCTGCAGGACCAGGTTCAGTGGTGAGACAAGACAGCTTTGGGGGCGCCTCACAGTAGCCCCCTCAACACCGAAGGAGAGGTTATAGAAAAGACAGAGCCAGGCTCTTTACAAAGTCACGTACTGAGAGACAATGGCCACAAACTGAAGTCAAGAGGATATGGCGGGGGGGGGGGGGGGGAGGAGAAACAAAAAACAAAAACAATCACTGTGAGGCTAACTAAGCACTGGAAGAGCTTGTAGACCTCCACTCTCAGAGTCTTTCAAAACCCAACAGGAAAAAGCCCTGAGCAATCACATTTAAATTCAGTGTTGCATTGAGCAGGAGATTGGAGAAGCGACCTCCTGAGGTGTCTTCCAGCCTGGGATGCTATGGAGAGGGAAACATAGAGACCAGAGCCCACCCGGTAATCACCCCAGAAACCTTGCACGGGAGCAGCCAACCTCAACTGCTTCAAAAGAATGTGTGAGACACCCAAACTGAATAACTGTGGAATTCCTCAGCCTACAGGAGAACAGTATTCTTCTTCCTCAAAACAGATGCTTGTTTCAGTGACTTAGCTATCTCATCCTTTTTGGTTTTTTTAAGCAATTGCTACATTCTTATTTCAGCGTATTTCAACAACTAACATGCATTAATTATGCAGACAGGATACTCTGGTAATGACACTTTCTTGTTCTTTCCAGTTTGCAATATTGTGTAGTGTTGGAACAATCGTGCTACTTCTCCATTTCAAAGCCAACAGGAAAACAGCTTCCTCCACAGGGAGAAGAAACAAACGGAATTCCCCCAAATACAGTAAGTACAGGCAGGAAATAACCTGATATCCTTCTTCTGCAATTCTAGCAATTCCAACTGCTTCATCCTCCGGGGCACACAATGACGATTTGGGACCTTCTGCCATTTCCTTACTATTGCCAGTATAGCCCATCACCAAGCAGCCAAAGTGCAGGAAACAAGATTTGTGTATTACCACTTTTCACCATTTTACTTCTCTACAGGAAGAGGTAAACTGTTCAATGATTAGATCAATCGTCATCTCTAGATCCCAAAAATGGCACAGTGAGGTTGTCTTACACCCCTCAGTACATCTGCATGCTACAATAAAAATGTAGATATCAAGATTGACTTACTGAGGCTGCCAGAAGTTGACAGTGCCTTATTTAATCTAAGTTTATTGTATCTAAAAGCAATTTGTATTTAAAATCACAGTGATAAACTAAACTGCAAGGATCTGCTAAAAACACACATAAGAAGAGTATGTTTACCTTTGCTTTCAGCAAATTAACAAGAAACATATTTGTAAAGGTTTTTGAGCAACTGTGATGCTGTATTTGCAGATGACGATGAAAAGCTGTGAGAAACAGGTTTTGATGTTTATGTACAATAATGGGCATGATGATTGAGCTTGTTGACTCAGTTCAATAAGAACAAATGGTTGACAGGTTAAACACTAAAGAAGGGTATTTTAAGATACATTTTATCAATAAAATTGTGTGTGTGTATATATATACACAGTATTTCTTTTATTGTATTTTGCCTCAGTATACACATAGACATTATGTTTCAAGGTCAAACAAATCTAAAGATTTGAACTTGGAGAGGAAAGTTGTACTGGTTGAGGAAGTGTAAAATAGCGTCAATTTTCTTGGGACTTCTCTCATGACAAAGGCATCACTTGAAGAAGAGTGATGGAAAATAAATGTCACTGAATGCTAATCCTTCTAAACACTACAGGGCCCACCGTTAAGAGCAACCAGCCATTAAACAAGAAGATGAAGTCAATTATTGGATTTATTTCAAAAGAAGCTGGGAGTAAACTTAGGGGTTGTGTGGTACAGAGTAAATGTAACTTGTGTGGCCAGATAGGTTTTTCCCCTCCATCCATTGTGTTTTCCATGTGGTATCTTAGGGAATATGAAGGTGGTTTCATCAGATAGTAAGGAAACAGTGAAGCTGAGAGCTGAGCTGTGCAATCTGCCATGCTAAGAAGCACAGCAGTAGACTCACATAAGAAAGACTATTGAACACAGCACGGAAATGACAGGCTCTGCCTCGGGAGCAAAAAGGAAAATGTGTTTTTATAGTAGTATGGACACATACATTATTGCCCAACAAAGATCAAAGGTCCTGACCAACGTACCATACGGTAAGAAGTGCATGAAAGGTCAGGGAAAGAAAGATGTGTCACATCAGGCAAGAAAGAGAAGCTCATTTATCATAGTAATCATAAAGAGTTCTCCTAATTTGGAGAACAACAACCCCAGGTACCAGTACAGGTTAGGGGCTGACCTGCTGGGAAGCAGCGCTGCAGAGAAGGACCTCAGAGTTCTGGTGGACAACAAGCTCTCCATGAGCCAGCAGTGTGCCCTTTGTGGCCAAGAAGGTTAATGGTATCCTGGGGGGCATTAAGAAGAGTGTGGCCAGCAGGTCAAGGGAGGTTATCTTCCCCCTCTACTCTGCCCTGGTGAGGCCACATCTGCAATAGTGTCCAGTTCTGGGCTCCCCAGTTCAAGAAAGACAGGGAACTACTGGAGGGAGTTCAGCGGAGGGCTACGAGGATGATGAGGGGACTGGAGCATCTCTCGTATGAGGAAAGGCTGAGAAAGCTGGGTCTGTTTAGCCTGGAGAAGAGAAGACTGAGAGGGGATCTGATCAGTGCTTGTAAATATCTAAAGGGTGGGTGTCAAGAGGATGGGGCCAGACTCTTTTCAGTGGTGCCCAGTGACAGGACAAGGGGCAACAGGCACAAACTGGAACACAGGAAGTTCCACCTCAACTTGAGAAAAAACTTCTTCACTCTGAGGGTGACCAAGCACTGGCACAGGCTATCCAGAGAGGTTGTGGAGTCTCCTCTGGAGATACTCAAAACTCGCCTGGACACAATCCTGTGCAACCTGCTCTAGGTGATCCTGCTTTAGCAGGGGGGGTTGGACTAGATGATCTCCAGAGGTCACTTCCAACCCCTACTGCTCTGTGATTCTGTGAATCTGTAATCAGCAAATGTATGAAAATGGTTAATAAAACATCTTTAAACCCACAGAGGCTTTTGTTCTATTTTGTTAGAAGATACCTGATCAGACTTCAGAAGAAAACAACCAGAAAGGTCAGAGAAAATGCAACATCAAAGTCTATATACAGGTTTGTAAGAAACATAGTGAAAAGAATGAACTATGGAGATTACAGTCTTCCCAGTTAAAACATATTTTCACAAAGAGACAAATAGATGCAAGACCACACAGAAGGATTTTTGCTCAGTTGTACACTGAAATGATGCAAGAAAGTGTTAAACTTGATTATCTTTACCAGAAGCTTTGTTTTTAAGAGCAGAGTAATGGCATTTTATCCAAAGCTTTTTTTTTTTTTAAAAAAAAAAAAAGCTGTTTATTGATTTCCTTTCAATTTAGACAAAATAAGCTATGGAAATTATTATTTACATAGCACTATACTGCAAATATATGTCTAGCATTTCGCTAACAAATAAGAGACACAGGTCCATGCTTCACAGATCTTTGTTCTGCAAATTGAAAACTAATTTGACATGTGTTAAATGTCTAGAGAAGAAAGAAGGAAGAGGAAGAATCAAAAGATCGTGCAGCTTCTCTGGCTGGTGGCACATGTATCACAACAGAATTTCTTTGACCCAGAGCACTGTAACCTGAAGAAAGCAATTTTATAATCTAGCACTTAGACAAGGTATAAATATTTCTCTATATTTCTACACAGAAACATACAATTATTGCCATCAAAGAAAATGCTGATGTTATCAATGACTCATGTAAAAATGTAGAAAGTAATTATAATTCCATGCTTGCAACTGAAAGTGTGCTCCTTCTAAAAAGATGCCCTGCAATGCACATGTCCCAAAAAGTAATTTGGTCTCTGAAAAAGTTTCAAAAGATTAAAACTTGTAGTCGCTTTTCATCTGGTAGAAGTGGTTGCAAGTATGTATCTTTGTCAAAAAAATGCAGGGTTATTAAGGAATGTAATAGGACAGGTCTTTAAAATTCTAAGCACTGAGCAAAGGACGGATGAATTGAAACACGTTTTAGCAATCACATTACAGCTATGAATACTGTCTAACAATACTCTCATAGAAGTAGGCCAACAAAATGACAACATGAGCTAATATTTATTTATGGCAGTAAAAGTTTTCTACATAATTCAGCATTTGCAGAGACAAATTTCCCTGACTTGCCTTTGGCTTATGAATTAATCTATTCTCAGTGATCAGGAAACTGCTCTTCTGAAAGATGCTGTAAAAAGCCACAAGTGTAACAAAGGAAGAAAAACACGACACAAACAGGTGCAGCCACTATGCAAATATTTTGCACGTTCCAGGCATTTTCCAATATACGAGCATGTACTGAAATGAAATTCAGAGTGAATGTCACTGTACTGGCTTGCTAGAGGTTAGTAGGTGATTTCCTAGACAAGCAAATCAACAATATCAGTGATACATAATGCTGTAATCAGCATCACGTTTTACAGTTGGAGATTTATCAATTTGGAGAAAGGCTTACTTTCAGATTACAAGGAGGGGTACACTGACTAGCACTGATCATTCCTTTCTGAGCCTTTGCAACCTCATTCTGCATTTAACAAAAAATAAACTAAAGTTAAAGGCTAAACAAATACTTGCAACTTGGAATACATGACTGCTAGCAAGAGATCTTACAAAATTCCTCAAATTACCCAAGAGCTAATTTCTCTAATAGCTCGTCTTTTACAGAAAAACCATCAGCATCAGTTTATGGAATGGTATCAGCATAAGTAGGGAAAAGACAGCACTTGTGTAGCATCTCTTTACCCACACAGGGTTTGCGTATCCTTCAGCACAGGGAGAATCCAGAATCCCTCCACTTACCTCTTAAGGAAATAATTTTCAGTCTCCCATGCAACTTCTGAACCGGGGGCAGAATTGACCCCCACTCTAATACCGCTTAAATACTTCAGTTTTAAGTTATGGTTCTGTCAAGCTACATTAACAAATTAGTGTCTTGGAAACAGTAGACAGAGTATGTAATGTCTGCAATCCTGTACTTTATAATATTTTGCCAAAAAGGGAGTGATTAGTGTATCATTCACAAACATACAGACTCACTTCTTTAAGTTTTACTTCATTTCCAAAAGAGCTTCCAAACTGAAGACTACATGAATAAGCCCAGAGAAGTGTTACACTGCACTGTCTAATGATTCAAACCGTAAAGCGGGTATAGCATCCTAAAACTCTTTATTTACAAGGGGATAGCAGATTTACATAATCCTAATCACTTTCTCTTCAGAACTGGACAATTGATAGGAAACTCGGAGCTGTTAATTTCTACGGTTAATCTTAACAGTTGATTTTATGCCTTGCAAATGTTATTCTAAAGTGTTAGAGTAAATAGAACACTAGACCGTTGTTGATTTAAGTGATTATACATACTTTTTCCCATCCAAAGGATTATTTACTAAGGCAACAGACTGAAAACGAATTAAAGAGTACTCCCTTTTATTCACGGCGGAGTTCACCCACGGAATTCATTGCTACAGGATATTATCAAAGCTAACACCACAACTTGGATTGAAAGATATAAAAGAAATTAAGATACAGAACAGCAACCTTAATGTGACATTCAGGTTTTACAACTGCCTACTTGAGACGGGAAATGGACAGGTAAGACTCTCAGGAGAAGTGGAGAAGTACATTAATTCAACCACATCCTGAACGTAATGCATCAAAGGATATGCTTCTAACAAAGGCACCAAAATAAAGATATTATATAATTCAACTTGCGGACTTTTTTTTGTTTAATATTCAAAATCTTAAGCTGGCTTAGCTGACAAAATAACCCCTACTATACCAGTTTCTCCCAGTGCAAGAATCAGAGGACTCCATCACTCATATTCCTGCCAGCAACACGTGCACTTTTGCTGAAAACTTATCTGCTTGCTGCCAGCTTCTGACCTGCTTAGCATCAGAGATCTGTCAACATGACAGCATGAATACCTGTGATCACCAGAAAAGTAACATTACAGAAAACTTTCACCCTAGAAAACAAATCTGGGTTGATTGATGTTCACCAATCTGCTGCAGAATAGGGCATACAAAAAACAAACCCAAAGCATTTTACTAGCTTAGCAAGTCATACTTACAGCATCTTTAGAACCGCCCCTAAAGATATTACAGAGGCTTGTACAATCTACTTGACTACACAGACTTTTTCACTAGTTAGCACTTGTTAACATCATTCTTCAAGACAGAAAGCAAACAGCCTGTTTGAAATAGTCTGTTTCTTAGAGTGCTGTAGTCCAAGAGGAGAAAGTAGTTACTGATGTTCTTCAAGTGAAAGGTTATCCTCAAAATAAGATGTTTCAGCTTCACAAAGGCTATCATTTGAATGTGAAAAGAGAAAGAGGAAAGAGATGGAGAGAAGAGAAGCTGGAGTGGAAACATCCAGCAGCTTTACATGCGTGTGAAAAAGATTTTACTATTATGAAGGAGTGCATCATTTTAAATCCCTCTCAGATACAACCCATTTAACGATACTCCCTTCCAAGAGTTCAGCAGCACTAGCCATTCTGAAGTTGGTCTGCTTTTGCCAGCCTTTGCAACTCCACTATTCCAACAAGCACGCTGGTAAAGCTGCACCATGACATCCTTCAGTGGTTAAAACTGTTGCACTCCATCCCCCCAGCCTGGTGTCTTACGATCTTTTGTCTCTCACATTTTTGGACTTCTGGAAGATTACCTGAAATGGAAGAGCACCGTGGCTACACATGTACAAGTACAATAACAGTACCATTCTCTTCCTTGAGCTCCCTCAGAAACATCGCCAAGACGAGTTATCTACCCAAAATGCATACAGTTCTGTCATTTCATTCTATGAGCTGACTGCTCTGATTGAAAAAACAGAATATGGCTCAGTTCTGTACCTGCAGTTTAAAAGACAGAGAGGGAATTCCACACATGACGCGATTTGCAAGTGATACCTGTGAGCTCCACCACTACCAATAAAGGATTCAAATGCTTTCCAGTTCCTACAAGTCACCAGGCAAGTTGTCTACTTTCTCCATGTAACTCTCTCCAAATCAGTTGCCTCCCACTGATTTCCATTCCCAAGTTCAATACTATCTGTAGAACAAGTTACCATCCAGGCAAGTTCTAAGCCTTGCAAATTTATAGGTTCTGTTTTTATCTCATCTTAACTATTAAGTGGATTCAAACCACTTAATGGTTAGGATAAATAACAAGAAGTGGTAAGAACTCAAGGAGAGATGTTTTATTCCCATTTTGGTGAGATGGATCTTTAAATAGAGTTTCCCAGCCTGTGTGCTAGGGGGAAGCAGACGCAGTCAACCTGAGATGGCTGTTACAGGAGAGAGAGCGCACTGTGCTTGTGGCAACTGCTGCCTCCCGCTCTCCCCAAAACACTTTTCTCTGGATTTAATTGACCTAAGATGGAAGCCACAGAGATTGAAATGACATTTGCTTTTTGTGCACAAGAAAATCTAACTCTGTGCCTACAAGCCTGGAAAATGTTGCTCCTGCAAGGCTTTTCTTCCTCTTGACACTTTTCACCTGCTCCCATCGAACAAGGCAAATAGAAAAACTTCCTTTAATAAAAGCAGCCAGATAAATTTCTAAAACATTTGAAGAGGGGAAGGAAACCTAACAGCCATTTTAGGATCTCTCGTGTAAACTGCCATCTAAGTTGTGGAGTTTTTTTCAGTATGCTAGCCGTGAAAGGGTTCCTAGACTTTTTGTTGCTGACTAACATTTTTATGAGTGTTCTGGGACACCAACAGGGTTTTAAAACGTAACGGGAAGTCTATGTGAATCTCTCTCATGCTGTTCCCTATCATTCTTCTCAGTACATCTTACTAAATATTCCCCAGTGCCACCATAATGACAAAAAAAAAATCACTTGTTTGATCAGTCTTTGCCTTTTTTTTTTTCATTAACTGGCCAATCTTAAAGTATAACAAGCAGCGCTCTCACTCACCATGTGAAGTTTACTTCAACTTTAAAAATATGCAAGCATTTTTAAATATGTATGTACACACACATATTCATATGTATATAATGTCACTACACAAATTACCCTCTAGTCCTACATCACCGATTGCTTTGTCATCACCTTGACTTAACATCACCTGTAGATACTGGCATATAAAAACAATTCAGTCTCCTGAAAACTGCAACACAACGTCACATTGTACCGTCATTTTTCAGCAGACACCTCCAGAGACATCAACGACAAGCACCCAAAAAATACGTTACTACACAAACTACCCTCTAGTCCTGCATCACCAATTGCTTCGTCATCACCTTGACTTAACATCACCTGTAGACTGACATATAAAAATCATTCAGTCTCCTGAAAACTGCAACACGACGTCACATTGTACCATCATTTTTAAACAGCCACCTCCAGAGACATCAACAACAAGCACCCAAACAATAACAATCCAAGCATGGCAGGGTTCACTGCCTGCACAGACGTGCCTTAATTTTACAGAGCTGTCCAACATATTCCATCTACAGAAAATGTGGGTAGTAATAATTCAAAGCATCAAAACATATAGGGAGGTATTGGATTCTGAAATACTCTTTAAACCACATAATTTTAACAGTATTTTAGTACCTGCTAATGTAGCAATGCAGATATTTCCCCTCCAAAGTTTTCATCCATACTTGTTAATTTGGGGATAAAAGTCAAAGAGCACCCAAGCACACTGGACTCTACCTTTTCTTTCCAAGGCAGAACAAAGACCTCAGTTCTGCTGAAGTACTTCCAACAATTGAATAGATGTGGTTTTGAAAATACTGTGTAAGCTTTAAAAAATATTCTCTGTAACACGTTGTTTATATCCTGAAGAGCTGATCATTCTGATTCATTCAATATCATTCTGATGAATCACGGTCACTGAAAGGAGAAATAAAAGCAATTCCCGCTATTTACCAGGAGTTCAAAGATTTGGCTTGAAGAAACAAGTGAAAACGTCCAATTAATATCTGAACTCTGTCGCCTACAAAAACTCTGAAGTATTTTCTTTTTACCTGTCATCACTTACCAAACACTGATATCTGTGCTCACCCCCTCAAAAAAAAACCCCAACTTTCTAGAAGCTCCTAGAATTCTTACTTCATCTGGGTCAAAATTCAAGAGTTCAGGAAGCAAGTGTAACTTCTGGGAAGCGCTTGGGCCAGGCAGCTAGCTCATTGAAGGCAATTTGCTGGTAACACACAATCCAGAAGCATCAGTCAAAAACCAGAAAAAGCTGTTCTATCTAAGCATTTTTTTCTCCAGCACCCAATTTGTTATAATATTTTGCTTAAAAGAAAACTAATGAATTGTGTGTGAAGTAAAACAATAGGAAGCAGAATAATTAAGAATTGTTATCAAGTGATGTAAACCACAACTTTGTGGTTCAAGTCTTTAGAAACCAAAGAAAGCAATTAGCAAAAGATTGTTCTGATGTCTTTACTTCAGAGAGACAAATCACATTTTGCATGTTTCGAGTTCATATGAGTAACAAAAAAAGACAGGTTCATGCCAAGGCTCAAGCTTTAAAAAGCAAAACACAAAAAGCCCACTTCCCACCACCAGTGCCAAAAGCTCCCTCTCCCCCGTTTTATTATTTGTTTTTTCAGCACAGTACTACTATGATACAGGAAAATATCACATTGCAGTAATCTCACTAAGAAAAAAACAAACATCAGATCCAACCCACTCTGTCTTATTACAGAACACAGGACTTTATTTGCAAGGAAGTTTCACATTATTGTAAGTTATCGTTTAAGCTCTAGGTTCACATCAGACTGAACATAAGATTTTATCGTGAAAATAACATGATGGTGGATCAACTTAGAAGTCATAAGCCTACAATCAGCTTTTCAATCTCCAAAGTCTTTCATTTTGTACATGTTAAATTTCCTGTCTTCAGCAGACACTCAAGACACGTCATTCTTGAGCTTTAAATGGATACAGCCAGGCTTACCTGCACAAGATTATAGTCTTCAGTGCTACAGATCTGATCCTAAAAAATTCTTATAAGGAATTGTGTCTTCTCAGTTACGTGGTACTAATCAATGCTTGGAAAGTATTTCATACCAGCAAAGATAACTAGCATTAGTATTTACTAAAACGAAGTATTTAAAGTATTAAGTATTTAAAGCATTAACCATTTTTAAAGTATTTAAAGAATCACCTTACAGCTTAGCAGATGTGTTATTTTTAATGAGTTTGCCACAGCTGCCATTGCCCTCCACACACCTCAGCAGGGCTCTCCAACCTAGTTACTTGCTACTCTTAGAAACAGAAAAGCAAATTATACCATGATAGGAAAGCACAGTAATCTAGCATTTTAAAATCACACACGCACAGATTCTGAACCAAAAGAATAACTCTGTATTTCCACCCTTTTGGCAGAGCCAGACACAGTTACTGCCCAGACAGGGGCAGGAGACACAAGGCATCACTGCGCACTGAGTCCTCGTGGCAGCTTTTCAGCTGCAGATGTAACCTCGCTGTAAGTCATACAAAAAAACATCACTCTGATTTATGAACTCCAAAAAGCCTTTTTCCAGAAGCCCACGAAACACTTCCTTGATGCTTTGGAAAGGAGGAGAGCATTGGCTCAGGGATAACTGAGGTGCACATGCAAGAAAAGTGAAGTGAAGCAGGCTGAACTAGGTTTCACCCTAGTGAGGACTCCACTAACAGCTTGTAAAGGGGAAAAGAGTAACACCTACAGACACAATAAATTAAGGTAAGAGAAAAGCTGCTTGTCCATTTACTGATTCCTCTCTCAAATCCAACTGAACAAGATCACTAGGTCCAAAACCAAAAGCTCCACAGTGAGATTTTTTTTTTTTCATACTCAAGATGGGAAGTCCCTCCTTCAGGTTTTATATTTCGATTAATCTTCAGATGAGTAAGATTTACGACCATAAGCAATTCATGACAGCATCAGTTCTCATCTGTGGAGGTATTACTGCAATGCGAAAGTACCTCTGCATTACTGAATATGGGGAATCAGGACAGCAAAACAATTTTATCTGAACTTGTTTTGATACAGAAAGAGTTTGGCAAGAACCAGTGAGCACCTGAAAGAACAATACCTCCACTATTTTAATATCGCAGCTAGATATTATGTTATTAGGAGTAATACAAACAAATTTCACCTGAACACAACTTATCTTCTAGGATCTTTCTTTCTTCCTATGGGTCTTTCCAGCAAATTCATCCTCATCCATAATCCAACCATCTTTCACAAGATTAAAGAAAATATAGATGGGACCCAACAGGTTTCAGAGCGGTGCCCTATGCCAAGCCCTGTCATCAGTCATCAGCAAGACCTGCCTCGCACCACCACCCCTTGGCATCGAGTGCAACCTGCCACTTGCCCCATCCACCATCACCCAGCGTCTCCACACACAGTGCTCCTGCACGCTGGCCACCAAGGCACTGACACCCAGTCACACGGGGATGGCCGCAAAGCAGTCAGAAGCCCCCCGCCTGCTACTGTGGGCCTGGGGAACTGTGGCCTCCCAGCCCCAGCAGCGGCCATTAAGCACAGGGTCAGGCACCTGCAGGGGGGCCATGGGCTTTGGAAAGGGCAGAAAGCATGTGCAGGTACTGGTGGTGTGCTGGAAAGCTGCCTCCATCTCGCCCTTTGTACAATCCTGCTAAGAGCACCCACCGCACCGCCTCAAGCAAAACGATGGGGAAAAAAGTGCATTTTCACTCCCAGTCTGTGAAAGCGATCTGGGTCCCGCATGCCTCTGGAGGGGCTGAGGATGGTGTCCGTGTCCTCCTTCCCGGAGGACAAGTCGGAGGCAGTGGTGGGCACCTGGAGCGAGAGCGGGGGCACCTCCCGGGCAGGGCGGGATCGCGAGACGGTGGCCTGGCCGCCATGGGGCTCGTCAAGGGCAAAGCGCCGGACAGACTCTGTGTTTCGGAGGGCGGCTAGGCAGCCCTGTCCTGGGGAGCCGGCGAGGCCGCACGGAAAGCCGCACTCCCGGGCGGTGGGAAACGTCCCCCGCAGCCCCCGCGTTGCGCGCACGCCTCCGCGCCTCTCCACGCAGCCGGGAAGGAGCTGACGGCGGCCGGGACCGGCCCGGGAGCCCCGCGGCGGCCGCGCAAGGTACGGCCGGCACCACTCCGCCGCCCGTGGAGGATGCGCGGCGCGGAGGTGACCGCCGAGGGATTTCTTTCCGCGCCGTGCGGAAGGCGGGCACCATCCCCGGCCCCCGCTTTCCCTCCTCCCGCCCCGTAGCCCCCCACCGTCCCGGCAAGCACCAGCCCCTGGTGCGGCCGCCCGGCCCTCCGCAACAGCGGCTTCCGAGGCGAGCCCGTCGTCCTACCGATCTAACGAGTAATCGTTGCTTATTCAGAGTTTTATTTTCAAATTGTGCGGAGGGCATGGATTAATATTAACATATCCACCCATGGCTGGACACTGCAGTTCTCCATCCAAAAATAAATCGTTTCTTGGATGGCCGCCTGCTAAGTAACGCGATTTAATAAACTGAAATTTCTCTCTCAAAAAAAAAAAAAGAAAAATCTCCCTCCTGAAAACCTCCGTAAATTAGAGAATTGCTCCTTCCGAAAGAAGCTCCCTCCCCACTTTTACAAAGTACCCTCGCAACCCTAACAAGGCAGATGAACCAGAACGCCTGGAGGGCGAGCCCTGAACCCTCCTCTCTCTCACGCCTTCCCCGAGGATGCGGGGGAAGCCGGGCACAGGAGCCAGCGGCAATTTTTCCGAGCGAAGAGCCGCGGAGCCCCGCACGCCGCTGCGCGCCGCGCAGCCGGTGCTGCGGAAACGAGCAGAGAGCTCCGCCACACGTGCGAGCCCCGCACCCCCGGGCGGACAGCAACAAAAATAATACTAACAACAACAACAAAACAACAACAACAAATATGTAAGAAATAAGAGGTGAGCTACGAAGTTTAAAGTTTTTCGGGGAAATAGCGGATGTGGGAGCAGCCCCGAGGAAGGAGAGCGGAGCATCCCCCAAGCCGCCGGCCCGGCGGACAGCGAGGACGGTCCCGCGGCCCCGGGACGCGCACCCGCCCGGCGACCCACCGACGGACGGAGGGACGTACCGGCAGTCAGGCACACGGGCAGGAGCAGCCGGAAGGTGAGCCCGCACACCACCTCGGTGGCCATCACGGCAGGGCGGGGGTCGCGGCCGGCCGGCCGGAGAGCCGTCCCTCTCTGCGCGCCACCGCCGCTCCTAGGTCCGCCCGTGCGCGGAGCCGCCGCGGCGGCGGAGCATCGCCCGTCCTCTCCTCGCCTCGCCTCAGCCGCGCCGCCTCACGCCTCCCGCCGCATCCCGGCGGCAGCCCATGCAACCAGCGCCGCGCCGCACCCCCGGCCCGGGGCACGCACACGCCCGCCCCCTCGGGGCTCCCCCCCCCCGCCCGCCCGCCCTCCCTCCTTCCCTCCGCCGGCAGCGCGGCAGCGCGGAGCGGGCCCCCCCCTCCCCGCCCGCCGCCCCGACGGCGCGGGCCCAGCCGGCGGCACCCCACGGCGCGACCCGCGACCCGCGCCGCGCAAGGAAACTTCCACGCGCCCCGCCCCGACGGGGCTGGGCCGCGCTGCGCCGCGAGAGGGCTGGGCGCGCGCTGCCTGCCCCTGCCCCGCCGCCCGGCAGCGGCCGCTGCCTGCGCGACCCCTCCGCCCCGCGGAGAGCGTTCTGCCACCGCGCTGCCACCCCCCGGCTGGCTCCTGTTCTTCACTTAGAACTTCACGGGTTTCCTTAACGCTTCTTTTTGTGGTGGTTTTGGTTGATTGGGGGGGGGGTGGTGGTGGTGTTACTGGAATATTTATCTTTTTACTTGAAATTTCTTTTTCACTACTTTTTTTTTTCCTTGAGTGGGGGAGCAGTTTTCTGTAATTTGTTCATTTCCCACCCCAGGTTTCAGCAGCATGTTTAGGTCCACAAGCAAGTTGTTGCCTGGAAAAAAAATACATCTGCGGTCGCTGGAATGTATTTCAGTTTTCTGGAAAGCTTTTTACCCTTTAAAATACGGTGCTGGTTAGAAAGTGCTGTGGGTTTAAAGGGGCAGCTTCCAGGCTCATCTGGTGTGCCCCTGTGTGTCTGCTGAATAAACCTAATAGTTTGGGTTGAAATAGTGATGCTGTAAAATAGCAAGTTATTCATGTCGTTATTAATACAAGTAAAAGTCCATTTAATCTTTGGCAATATATTGCAGTCTCTCCCACTTAAATAAGGCAAGTTTAGACAGAACATCCTCATCGTGGGGACAGCGCTGGAGATAACTCTTCGCTCTCATGCGAGATCTGGCGTAGGGGAAAGCGGGAGCAGTGACCTGTGGTGCTGAACATAAATTCTCAGTGCTTCTCCCTGGTCAAGGACCTCACTCAGTCTTACTTCAAATCTAAAAAGTTTTAGATCTGCTCTTGAAGTCCTGGCTTTTTGACTCTTATATTTACTTAAGCATCCTTTGTTTTCTTGTGCTTTATAAAAAAAAAGTTTTCATACTCTTGTTGCAGAGAAAAATGTTTGCAAACATGAGTGTGACTCACAGGAAAATACAAAGGGTCTTCTAAAGAAAAAATAAATACTTTGTGTTTTGGAGGTCCAAATGGTGTATGTTGAGCCATGTGGACATATAACAGGCTAACTGACTCTGACATTAGAATATTTAGAAAATAAAGAACTCCAGACTTACATACAAGAAAATGCTCAGGACAGCTAAGAAAAGTCAGCAACAGGTGCTAATTCAATGTGCCCAACAGGCAAATTAAAAGTCTAGCCCCCATATCACATAGAGCCTAAGCCTCCTCTGAAGAGGTACAGACCTTTCACACTCAGACACAAGGGTATGCATGGAGTTTAACTGTAACATCCGCCTGTGCTAACAGAGATTATAATGAAGCCCCGTGCCAGCAGAACAGCAGTGACACCTTAACTCAGCGTGGGGACACGGCCTGGGGAGATCACTCCCTCCCTTCCCGCATTCGGGCCCAGCGTGGCTCACCCCAACATCTCCACACTGAACCCAGCCTGGATATTTGATTCTTAATCTTCTGGCACAGGTTTCTGTACACACCGGTTTCTGTGAATATGCCTCGTGATCCTGTCTGTAGATGGTAAAACACAAGGATCCAGTACTTAATCTGCTAATGAACTATCTGATTAGCCCATGGGAAAGTCAGTTCCCGGGTTTTACTTTAAGACCACAGGATCTGTCTCAAAAACTTAAAGTTACTAAGGAAGTTCTCCTTGCCTTAGAGGCTACAAAGGAAGCAGTTAATAGGAGTAGTCTGTATGTGTAGGATACATGCATGGCTGAAATAGTCTGTGCACTTTGGCAGCACATTTTCAGGTATTGATCGGGTTTTTATTCATTGTTCAGGCTCAGTAAAGCAAGGATAAAGTATTTATTACTTTTACAGTACAGTTACCAGATTGTTTGCTTCCTGAAGTGCTGATATTATTCTAATGTTTGGGAAATAATTAGCCAGTTTTCAATACTTACCGTTCACAAGGTATGAAAAGTGGAGTTAAAAATACACGTATTGAGTGGCTCATTACCTTCTGCCAGACTGCTCATCTACTGCAAAATCTATGCAGCCGCAGTGCCACCTTTTGGCTAAAACGTCTTTCGTGTAAATGACAACATTTCTTCCCCACAGCTGCCTGAAGCTAATTGTTTGACACATAACTTTGAGAGAGAACGGCAGGACATTCATCGTCCAACCATACCTCTGTAATTGTAAGATGTAGAAAAAATACATGAAGGCCTTACCAAGAAACGCGTACACCTTCTCTAGTTCAGCTGTTGACAGGAACAGTAAATGCATTAACCCGAAAATTGGAGGAGCGCTATTAGCCAGCATGGAAACAATAAAGCATCGGGCTCTGACTAAAATACGTAATACAGAAAGAGAAACCAAATGGGAAAAGCGTCTGCTGAATTAAGCATACATAATAGAGAACAATGTCTAGAGAATAGCCAGGAGTTTATTTAGCTGATACTGCTTTTGCAAGTGACATAAAAAGCAATTCATATATAAAGCAGGAGGCCTGCTTCTTCCCTAAGGGCATACAACTTAGTGAAAGCACACTCTAGGCCACACAGTTTTTTCTCTTTTCCTTTGCAAACCAGAGGAAATTGCCAGACTGTGTGAGTCCTACACATACAGCAAATGTTCTCGCAGTGGACACAGCGATCTCACCACCTACCAGCATTTCTTTCCCTTCTTTTCAACTACCAGGATCTCAGCCCCCATCTCCAGGTGTGTAACACCCACCTTAGGTGGAAACATTTTAGCAGTGGGGAGGTTGAGGAGGCCTTAATGATGAGATGGAAGAACAACTTTCATTTACAAAAGAACAGATTTAAGCCATGAAGATACTTTCTCACCTTACCTTGTTGCCTTTCCTGTAGCAATAACTTGGGGGAATTATGGAAAAACATTCATCCAGTGTGCAAAATCAGTTGCAGTTAATATAGTTCAGAGGCCAAGAGAGTTACTAGGAGGAAAAAAAGTCCAGAAAATATTGTGTCACCAATTCTATTAGGTAGAACATAATCAATTAGAACTGCTGATTGAAATTAACTGTGTTGAGCTGACTGACTGTCCAAAATAGCGCTGTTCAGAAACATCTTCTAATTGCCTCAGCTATCTTATTTGTTTGGCTGTTTGAATCATGAACTCATGGCATTGTTCTAACATCCACAGACTCAGGATAACATAAACAAGGGCTTGTGTATGGATAAATATATACACATACATATATATGCATATATATATATTTCTACAGGCTCACACAATCCATACAGTTGATGAGCTCCATAAATGAGTGCTAAACTAGCTGAAGAAATAAAAGTCCCCTATACAAAGAAGCGGCAAGGCATTAAGTCTCATTGAGAGGCAGGAGAAGTTACTGAAGCCTTTTCAGGCTGTACAAAGCTGGTTTATATTTGTTATTCTTACAATACGAGAGTCCTGCTTTGGGGACCTGTGGGGAAGGAAATGGCTTTAAGATTTAGAGTGATGATTAACTAGTGTGTTATGTCTCTTGATCCATGCTCCCTAAGACTACATGAAAACATCCTGCTCCTCTTACCTATTCTGGAAGTTCTCCTGCTCAGCCCTGTCAGCAGCTGGGGGAACAGCCTGCAGTGGCCCACCAGGAGTCAAGCGATTCAGTTTTTCGGCTTAGTTCACATTCAGCTTGGACTGAAGCTGTTATTGTTCACTTCCAGCATGAAGTCAGCTAAACTTCAAAATAACATTCAAGTTCAGTTCTGGTTCAAAAAAAGTTAAAAAAAAAAAAAACCCAAACAGTTCAAACTGATATTTGGTTCAGAGTAAGTTTAACTCCCCAGTACCAGCAGTAGTCAGTAACTATTTTATCCTCTTAAATGATGAGCTTGTCTTGCCATACAATAAGGAAATTCATTCCACTCAAATGTATGCTGAGTAGGCATCCTTAGAAATGTCCGGCTGCCCTAGCAGAGCAAGAAAGTTTCCTAGGAGCCTCCAAATTTCCCCCATGCTTGATTTATCTTCCATTCATTAATCCATAATTTCACCACTCATTTCTGCTAAGTTAGAACTGGGCATAGGGTTTGCAGAAAACTTTCTAAAATTGGATGCATTACTAAAGGTCTGATTTTTTTTTTCCCATCCTAGCCTTTGTTAATCTTTACCATTCATGTCACAAGGTCTGTCTAGAATTTTTGTCTTGCGCAGTAAATACCTATTCATAGAAACCCTTGTTGATTGCGGATCTTGTTCTTCTGGGTTTTACAATCTGATCACTTAGGAAGCATCAAAACATTATTATCTTTACCTGACAATAATGTAAAACACAATAGGAGAGATCTGTCGCATACTTGAGCAGTTCTACTTCAGTCACATTTTGTAGGATATCAAACCTGGCAGAATTCAAATGGTCTCTCAAGGCGTCATTAACTTTAGCTGCAATTAGAAAGAAAATCTGTTCTTAACTACTGAACACTTCCATATACATCAGAAATTAATCGTTAGGAGCAGCATTCATAATAAGTCATTAGAGAAATGGAATTATCTAGTGGTCAGTGCGGAGGACTGACAAAACAGAGCTGCTGACTGAACTGGTGGAAGCATGTACCCAAGCTCCTCCCGCATGCATCGTGCAACTGAATCAATAATACAGGAAAGTTCTTTGAGATCCATTAACAAGAGACGCTAGACAAACTGAAAGGAAAATGGGATCTTCTCATGCAGCTGTGACATCGCATACTTGTGAATTTACTCATATCAGGAGCAAACTTTAGCAATAATACATGAAGTATGTTTGCTCCTTTCAAATCGAGTAAGTTTCAGTAGGTGAGCCACTGTTTTGTTTGCTTGCAAGTTTCTTTTCTTGATGGAATAAGAAATATAAGATAGCTTCCAGAGTGAAGGCTTATTAGTACTATTAATAATTTCTAATTAGATTATTAGTATTTTCAGATTTCTGGGACAAATTATACCAGGGAATTTTAAGCACCACTTGTCAGAAATGAGAAAAAAAAGTAGGAAAAATAATTCTACTTCAATGTTCGTGGCTACCTGTCTGCATGTAATCACATTTTACACTGAAAGAATTTTGAAAAAGATTGTGCAAAATCTGAAAGGATTGTTCAATAAACAATGAACTATGAATTTTCCCCTGCATGTTTAGAGTCCAAACATGAGCAGACTCTCAAATAACAAACAGACATGTCACATAATTAAAACTGTCTAGTATAAGAGCAGTGCTTGTCAAGGTTAATTTTCAATCTGAAGAAAACATAAATAATAAACTTCCTGCTCATCACTGAATAAAAATTAACCATTTAGGGTATTTGTTAAATACATTTACATTTCAAGTGTAGTTTTAAGAAAAATTTAAAACAAGTCTGGAACAATGACATAAAATACAATTATTCTTTGTTATGCTCTGTAAGTGAGTTTATTGGCTTGACGCTGGCTAATTATAAAGTGATCATAAAGCGCGTGGTGAAATGAAGAGGTTCCAAGACAGCGCTACGCAGATTGTTGTAAACACACAGCTATGCAATAGATCTGAGCTAGCTGGAATAAAAACATAAAACATTGCTCTGGACTCCTTTGGTAAGGGCTGTCAACTTTGCTCTACTGCGGTGGTGATATGAGTTACTTTCGGTTTAGTCGCCAGCGGAGAGCCGGGCCTTTGCATCACAGAAGCACCATCGCAATTTACACTTCTGCTGGCGGCATCAGCTCAGAGCAACGAGAAATGAGGCTGAGCAGATCCCAAAGCACACTGGACCAAACCCAGAATTCTCTGTGGAGCAGTATAACAGTAAAATAATAGATTTATTACCCAAGTGAAAGAACAGACATCGCTGCACACACCTGTGTTTCAGCCAGAACTCCTTCCTCCAGCTGAGCCTACGCAATCAAGGAAACCACTAACTCCTCCAGGTCCTTAGTTCAGATCCAGTTTAGGCTGACTGTGACTGAAATGCATCATCCCTGACGGCTGGACAGTAGGCAGGCATGTCCCGAAAACACTCTTCCTCGCTCACACGGGACTCGTGGGCAGGGAGCACTCCCTTTTAGTGAGACAATGACATGCCTCCAGCCTGACGGTCTGTTTTCAGTTTCCCCACATCTCTTCCACCTCATCCCTCCTTGCCTTTCTGCAGAGCTTACTATTGCAGCATAGTTTCTCAACAGGACTGGAGAAGCACATCCTCTCTCTTTTCTTCCCTTTAAAGGGACACTGAAAAAAGTCCTTGTTAACCCCATCCGTGTTGCTACCACACCTTAGGCAGCCTCAAGTGGCTCCGCAACGTAAGGAAGCAGACGGGAGTTTTGGGTTGGAAAGGGAAGTGGCTCCAGCAGGGCTCAGCTAGGAAAGCTGCTGTCCTTCCTTAGTGCTCTGGCATGCCCCATCCCTGTCGCCTAATGGATGAGCAGACACACAGCCCTTCCCCTCTCCCTCCTTATTCTTCTGTCCCTGCAGAATAAAGCTCCTTGAGAGAAGCCCTTAGCAACTAAAGGAGAAACTGGGCTGGGAGGAGACACGCAAAATGAGAAAGAGAAGGGAAGGAAATGGTTTTGTGTGCGCACACACGTGTGTGCTTCATCCCTGTCTTGGGTAGGAAAGAGGGAGTCAAGAAGAAGTAGGAGAGGAAGCCAGCTGATGAATAGCTCCAGGCAAAAGAGAGAATACCTGGCAGGGTTGCTCTGTACAGCAGCATACATTTAAAAAATGATTTTTAAAACTAACGCATTTGGATGCAGGTATCTGTCCTCAGAGCAACCAACAATGGAAAAACAAGTAACAATAATTTTCCATTCCAATGTACAGTGCTATAATTAGATAATAATGTTAGAAATTTAGTCCACTTTGAGGTAAAATGGGAAAGTCACGCATGCTGCCTGACAGCTAAAGAAAAAAAAAGATCACTCTGTTAATTCATTTACAGGGACTATTTCTGCGGTCAGACAGACATTGCTTTAGTAGTGAAAATTCAGCAACTCCAAAGAATTATTGCTGAACTAAGGAGACATCTTCAAGCTGAGCTCTCAGAAATCCTGTTACACCAAAAGGGCTGGACAGCTGGATGGACTGCCAACTCTGCTCCAAGCCAAGGAGTCAAAGTTGGCAAAGGGCAAGCACATCGGCCAGTGTGAGAAAACCTGTAATGCCACTGCTTGTAACACATGTTTCATGGCACAAGAGGATAAGTTTGTCTTAGAAAAACACTGCATTCATTCATAAGAGGAAGAACGCCACTGGAAAAGGAGTAAAAAGCTTATGCAGTACATGATTGGAGTGCACAGGATGGAATCCTAATTAATATACTTGTTTAAAAAAAAGCTCGATTCTAAGTCTTCATTCAAACACTAGCTTGATTCAGTATTGCATTACAGACTAAAAAATAACAATGCAAAGAATCTAAATATTGTCCTCTCTCTAGGACAAAAGGAAATGGCCTCAAGTTGTGCCAGGGGAGGTTTAGATTGGATATTAGGAAAAATTTCTTCACTGGAAGGGTTATCAAGCCTTGGAACAGGCTGCCCAGGGAAGTGGTTGAGTCACCATCCCTGGAGGTATTTAAAAGATGTGTAGATGTGGTGCTTAGGGACATGGTTTAGTGGTGGACTTGGCAGTGCTAGGTTAACGGTTGGACTTGATGATCTTAAAGGTCTTTTCCAACCTAAACAATTCTATGATTCTATGTGTTCCTACAGTCTGGGGTACAAACTAAGATTTAGATGTGCAATTGATGCAGGTATGTGACCAGAGAAAATATTTTGGATCCCACACAGGAATCCCCAAACTAGTTTCATAAAATTAAAAAAAAAAAACAAAACAAAACAAAAAAACCCACCAGAATTTTAGATGCAGCCCTATTTTTAGTGTTTTGCAATGGTAGCTAGTCAAGGTTCCTTTCACTGCTTCTGAGTCTTTTGGATCATTACCCAGAGATGTAAATTTTTCCATTTGCATTACAGAGAGAGCATAAACAAAAAGTTTTGGAATACATTCTGGGAATAGATCCCTTATGCTAAGTATTGAGGACTTGTACGTACTTTGGTAGTTCTTATTTTGTTATCCCATTAACTCTGTATTTTTCTTTTCCAATTACATTTCTGCACTCAAAATTACTGAAATCTATCTGAAAAGAAGACAATAGTAATTGAACACACTGTTGAATCTGCCCAATAGAAATGGAAGTGCATGTTTTAATATGGCAAGTGGATTCAATCTGTCAGTACGGCTCATTATCATTCACAGCAGCGTCAAGTCCATCTTCAGAGGAGCACAAGGGGCTCCACAGTATCAAATTCAAATGTTGTGCAGCTCTCTGACATTGTGGGATTTATAAACTAATTGCTTATTTGGGTTTTTTTTCTTCTGCAGAGAGGTGTGCTGGCATCCACGCAACGGCAGCTGCCTGCAAGTGGCACAAACAGCAACAATGCAGGCACAAGTCATTGCATCTGTCCCACTCTGACAGGCCTTGTGTAGGTGGTTCCCAGCCCCAAAACACACACATAGCATCAGCAGTGAGGCCAAAGGATCTGCACCACTACACCTTCCCAGGTGCTTGTGCTGGTGCACAAACCTCTACTCACATGGTGACTTGTTTGATTATTGAAATGAGCACATGTAAAGATTGGATCTATGATAAGTTTTACATATGAATGCCCTATGGATATTTTCACCACTCAACTTGGGAACCCAACCTTCCAATAAAGTTAACAGAGAGCTGCAGGCACCTCCAGAGGGCAATCCAGAGCATATTATTAGATGGCAGCTGAGCTCCTGTTTTGGGAGTGCTGGATTTTTCTCTGAAGATGCTCATCTGTCCCTCCACTGACTCCTTAGCAAGACTAGAGGGATGACAGCGAGTGCCCTTCCTGGGTTACCTGCCCATTACAAGCCCTTATGGGCAGTAGGGGTAGCAGCGCAGCAGGCTGCCGGGACTCCCCAGCTCCCATGCACAGTAGTATCCTGTGCCGTTAAGGTTTTCCATCATTAGCCTAGAGCCCTAGATATGTGATGTTAGGCTGTGCAAACACGCCCTTTGCATCCTTGCCTCTCCTTGGTCAACTCAGCTCAGCTGGAAAGAGAAATCAGCACACCTGACATCAAAACATACAACAGTGGAGGGCAACAGGTTTTGATCAGCCCAGAGCTACATACACATTTTAGTTTGGACATTAAGAGAATTCCTGAATTTAGAGCAAACTGTCTTCTAAGGGAAAATGAAGCTCAGTGGCACAGCATTATCAAAGTGTGTATTTCACCTTGGCAGCCAAGCTGATGACTATATTATTTTGCAAAACTCTGCATGGACTTTCTGCAAATTGCAAATGGTCAACATCCCATTGATGAATCTCATCATGTAATTTGCATTCACTTCTTCTGCATGTTCAGAAAAATCCTGAATGATTATGAAGAGCACAGTGACATTTTAACTGAAGATCAGTTGTAATATTCTGTCCCTTTCCTACAAGTTTCCTTCAGAAGAGAGACAAAAACAATTTAAAAAAAAAGTTCTTCTTGCTGTAATACAGGGACTAGAAAGAACAGAAAAGACAGAGGGAGGAATGCTTATAAAAAATGAAATTTTGCTACTGTCATTGTGTGGCATATTTTTATTTCCATAAGGAGGGACATAGTCGAGCATAAGGCTAAACCTTATACTTGATTACCTTATGCAAGGTGATGAGAACATGTTGACTTTTGTAGTTAAGAGACACAAAAAGTAACCCAGTCTAAACACTGTCACTAGCCCCCTTGGACACCAAAACACAAGTAACCAGGTATGGTAACCAAGATGAATAGGCTGAATGTAGGATTTGGCCTGGACCTGGGACTGGTGCCTCCAGAGCTACAGTGAGATATCTGGCTCAACCACTCCGAGCACAGGGTGAGAATGAGTTGCTTCAAATACCATGCAAATTGGAGGCAGAACTGAGCTTTATCATTCTAGGGACAAGGCAGGAAAACCTACCCCTTGCCTTCCCCTTAACTCCTCCTGTCCCTTGCATTTACAAGTATACATGGGAAGGAAAAAGTCTTTCCCCTTCTTCCAATCTCTTCTATGTATTTGCAGAACACCCACAAACAGCTTTGCAGTGTTTATGTTCCAGGCTGTTCTCCTCTCATTGTTTTCCATACTCATATCAAAGTGACTTCTGTTTATTTGCAGAACACAGAACTAAAACCCATGGAGAAGGATAGGAACTCTTTGGTTGGGATCAAATTTTTTATTAAACATATGGTGCATGTCTCTTTGCAGATGAAAGCACACTAGATAAGAGGAATGAACTTCGGTTTCTATTTAGAGAAATGTTTTCCCTTATTCTCTCCTGTCTCTGCTTTGTTTTGAAGTTTCCTCCTTGCAAGAAAAGCTTTTACAAAGACAGTAATCAAACGGCTCGTTGCACAACTTGTAATGGCACAAAAAGCTGTCAGACGACTCAAAAGCATCTTTTAATAATAAAACAGCTACTATCAATATAAAACTCATGGCTACTATAGTTATTAAACCATTATTGTGGGGGAAACATCAGTTCTCTTACTTAAAAATGTACTTGTAAAGCAGTCTAAAAACAGTAAATTAATTCCCTATGAACGATATTTGGTTTGTACTTTCCCTGTATGCAGGCTGGAGTATTTAGTGAAACACATGCTTCTAAATTAGTGCAGAGCTTCTAGGTGCCACTGTTGACTGTTACCTGAGTGTAAGACAGTCATGAGCAGCATACTCAAGGCTTAGGCCAAATTTTTGGAAGCAAACTGTTCTCTTAACAAACAATCTCCTCAAGCTTAGGAGGACTGCAAGAAACAGTTGCAGTCCTTTTGTGTATCTGTGTGAAATACGGGTCACCTCAGAGGCACTGCAGATCTAGGAGGCATACATGCCATCCATCACCTCTGCAGTAATGTAGCTTGTTTGTACAGAGAGGGCAGGGAAATGTCTCTGAGTCTCCCCTCTCGTACCCTTCCTACTCACCTCATGCACCCAGTCACAGATCTGCAGCTAACACCCACCCAAAATGCAGGTGCCAACCATTAAGGCATGGAGGTAGCACGTTTGAAGGAGCAGTATCTTTAAAACAAGAGTTCAAATGCTAAGAAAACAGCTCAGTGCAGCTGTGCCTCTCCACGATGAGCTGCTGTAATCAGGCACAAAAGTTGCTAATGTGATCAGCAGTCAGACTGTACAGGCCATGCTCGGACCAGGGCTGCTGGATCCAGTGTTACAGGAACAGTTACATTTATATTCTTACAGCACTTGTACTCAGAGACCATCTAGTCAAGATCACAAGACAGGAATGGTTTAGCCTTGACATCACTGGTAATTCTAAAATTGAAAAGGGTTTGTTGTTTTTCTCCCTCCCTTAGAGAATTATTCCCAATATTTTTAAGGAACTGTCATTTCCTGTAAAATAATGTTTATGGTGGCAGGCTCTCAGTCTTTCTGGTGTTTTTTTTCACAGGGTTATTATTTATTGTAGCTGTTCTTTGTTCTCTGCTTTTTCTGACTTTCAGCAGGACCGCCCCGTGCCTTTCAAAACTGCAGAAATTTTACAGTAGAGTGGCTCAGAGTCATTTTTATCTATTTACGTGAATGCTGAAAAGGCCATCAAACTTTAGTGTCCATTTTAAAGATATTGTAAGATGAACATTAAAGGAAGAGGATGTTCACATGATGCCCACTGTCCACACCCTCATCCTCCCCTCTGAAAGCACTGAGCATTAAAAGAGCTCCATGCCATGGACATGTTTAAATCAACACAGCCTGTGAAACCACGCTAGCTACATTTCAATTCGCTGCTTTTGCTTAGATCTTCCCATAGCCACCCTACATCCTGATCACCATTAGGTCCATACAGTGTTCAAGCCACACACATTCACAATGAAAAAAAAAAAAGAAAAAAAAGAAAAAAGAAAAAAAGAAAAAAAGAAAAAAAGGAAGATGCTGAGGACATTGGCATGACATAGTAGATTCCTATTACCAGGTGACTTAGTTCCACCTTTACCTCATGTCTTCTGGATGAAGCTGCTGCCCAGTTGTAAACGTAAGGCAATCACACAATATCAGAACTTAGATCTAGATCTAAATTTCCTTGCAGGAACTTAGATCAGCATACCAGGTTAATCCTGACCAGAAACCAACAGACTACACGAACATGCTTCTGAGAATAAGGAGCTACCTTGGCATTTTAAAATCTTCTAGGCTGCGAAAGCAGCAAGAGGAAATTATTTGACTCATTCACGCTCCTTGTTAGTAATGCACTTTCCAATGGCTGCAGAAAACTGTAAGAATTGCTTATGGTGGCAAAACATGTGCAATTTGGTAATGCAGTTTGTGGTCACCAAAAGGAAATCCCATGACAACAATGACTTCAGGGAACAGGTTATGGCTCAAAGAGATGAAAGAATGGAACGAAAGACTCAAGTTATGTGCTTGCCCCAGAAGATAAAACATTCACCAAAAGCATATTGTGACCAGCAACCTACTGGGGCCAAGATACCAAGTGCACTGGGTCATGAAAGGTGCTGACAGCATCTCCCCAGAATGTGGGGTTAGGGGGAATATAGGCATAATATTCTGCTAAGTTTTTACTAGGAAACACGGAGACAGCAGGCAGTGTTCTCCCACATCCCCTCTGCTCTCTCTCACAGACACTTCCTTTGTCTGTACCAGCTGGGTTATTAACAGAATATTGTTTTTCATTCCACTTCTCCTCCCTTTGGGCTTTCTATACTCCTGGTCACAGAGAAGAAGGTAAATAAACCCTTTTAATTATATAGTCTGTCAGAATTTTTCCATACTCACCCAATTTATTAGACTTTTTTTGTACTTTGAATTTATTTTTAACCCCCTTCCCTTACACTTAGCATTTTTCAGTTTGTATCTGAACGTACCAATAGAAAAGAACACCACCCTCTCCCTGCAGAAACCCCAAAACAATTCTTGCAAGACACATTTTACGAAAATGACAATTTTCCCCTTTGTGTAGAAGAACTGATATTTCTATATATCTGAGAAGTGGTCCAGAAGAGGAAGATATTTAGCATTACCTTCCAGCTGTGCAAAATATTGTAGTTTTCACATTAGAGAACCAAATGCTTGGGTTCCTTTTCGGATGACTTTCACAGAAAAAGAAAATATATTTCTTACTTTCCAAGTGGATTTAAAATGTCACTAAGTTTAAATGGTTGATACTCCACAGACCAAACTCTGACTACAAAGGGAAAATATAATTTGGTATATTAGCTTCCAGACTAGCATTACTTTAGCTTTTTGAGCTAAGCTGAATTGGTGCTGAAATGCGTATTGCTACATGACTCTAGGAAAACAGCTATTCTAGCCTTGGGGCATTTTAAACACAGGGCGTGGAGTCAACTGACATAAATGAGTACAAAGACAGTTTCTGTGCTAAATGAGAAATGAATTCCTTATTTGTAAGCATAAAGGCTCTGATACAGGGAAGATCAAATAGTAGCTCTTTTCTAGATGTATGTGCATGCATATTTGCATTCATACCATCCAGTTGTGGATTGCTCCCTCTGTGCTTACCATCCCCTGAAACTACCTCTTGTCTTGGACCTAATACCCTGCCAGAGACTCATCCCTGGCTGTTCCACCCTTACCCATGAAGATCTGGGATCCTGGCTGCCCTCTTCAGGCATATATACACACCCCTGGGCTACTACACTTGTAAATTCACTTTCCTGAGCCCTTTCCCATGAAAACAAAGCAAATAGTGGAGAGAAGTAATTAGAAAATGGAGATACCAGAGGCTTACTGTCATCAGGTCACACAGACAACCTGGCCACTGAGAGAATAATAATGTTTTGTGTGCTAGCAAAGCCTTGGAGAATGAGAAATATTTTCTAGCAGCGTGAAAGAACAGCTTTTCTCCTTTTGAGAATAATATGTAACCTTCTTGAAAACCCTGAGAATATATGTATTCTATTGAAATATATATTTCTCCTGTATATATATACATACATAGTAATAGTCTGAGACAGTGATGACCTCTTCAGAGATTCGTAAGCTCACTTAATGAAATGAGAGCTTACTGCTACCAGCAGTGGGTAGACCAACTACATTACAACTGCATTCAGATTCAGACTATTTCGTGGTGCCTCCCTCTCTCTCTCCTTCCCTCCCTCCATTCTCCAGGAAAGGTAGTTCAAGTACAGAGCGAGTGGCACTTCCCACTCTAGCAGCTCACTTTCAAAGTCAACTCTTAGACGGATCCTGCTCCTACCTTCCTGCCAGCACTCGTGCCTGTACTGCACAAAATACTGCTTTTGGCTAAAAGCAGGAGGCAATGGAGGCTGAAAGTAGCAGCCTCCTCCTTCCCCACTTCCCCAGTGTGCCTGTCCCTGCACACTGCTCCCCAAAACTGCAGAGAAGCAAGGCAGAAGCAGGTACAGGGACTGCAATTGCTTTTTTGTAATGACTTTCGAGTCTGCTTTGGTCTCCCTGTCCAGAGCTGCCTGGAGGAGTTGCCTCACCATGATTCTGAATCCCATTTCAGCCTGTTGTTAGGAGGAAGTGGTCCCTACGTGACCCTCTCCCTGTCCTGCTCCAGCCTGGAGCAGGCAATCCCTCTGTAGTGGAAGTGTGGAACTCTGTCCTCAGCCTCAGCCCTGCTGCACCTTTCAAAGCATTTGCAGAAAGGAGAGACAGACGACCACAGTCATTCAAAAGCCTGCACTTGGACAAGAAAAAGGATCGGTAGGATCAGGGACACTTCACTCAAGTCAAAATGAACCCATTAGATACAGTTCATACATTGCCAAATTTAACAAAACATATGCAAGAGATGTGCATTTGGCTTCCCTAACCTGCCGTAGAGGCCTTCATTGCGCTGCTGCTGGCATTACCAGCCCTAGCCAGGATGTCTGTGCTCCCACAAGGCAGTTTCCTACCCACAGCTCCTGTGGAAAATGGGGCGTGGTGGAGTGGCCAGAGGGGACCGGGCAGATGTGGTGGGGAGCCTGAGTAGTCACCGCATCCTTTCCCAGAAGCTGCAATTTAGCAGCTATGGACTCACCTGCAAGGGGGCTTTCTGGCATTGACAGTAGCAGGAGAGCAGAATCCAGCATAGCCATGATAGCAAGGAGCAGGGCCATAGCTACCAATAAAACAGGACAAATCCCCCCGTATTGCCTCAAATGTCACATGGGTGACACCAGTGATCCTAGTTCAGGGACAAGCCTGAAACCACTGACAGAGTGGCACAGAAGAAATCTCTTCAAGATGAAAACCCCACCCTTCTTTAAGCCACCCTGTCTTCTCCAAGGGGCCAGGTATCATCTATAAACACCATGGGCAGGCAGCACTGCTGCCATTAAGCACATTATTAACTAGTTTACTGTTGTGCCCATTGGAGCACAGCACAGAAAATTCACTGAATTTTTGGCTTTAGCCCCAGTCTTTTGGTGGAGGAGGAGAATGGCGGTGAATACAAATATCTTAGAAACCAACTGGCTCAATAAGAAGAGCCTTGTAGGAGGCAGAGAGTAGCTCATGCTCAGTGCTTAATTCTCCCCCTCCACTGAATACTTTGACTGCACAGTCCTCACTGCGTGGTCAGGAATGAAATGCCTTTGCTGTTGGGCAGCTTGAGGGCCATCCAGCTTGTAGTCTGGCATTTCCAGGTTAAGAAGGCTGCAAGAGTCCTTCTGCTACTTGAGTCCATTTTTAGAAGAGAGGCACTGCTCCCCATCAGCATCACTGGAACTTCTTTGGATTGTCAATAGGCAAGGAGATAAAATAGGCTAACACTTTGCTGTTGTGACACACATGAATTTCCATGGTGTGCAAAAGTTTTTAATTTGAGGAATATTGAAAATGAATATATCAATTCCTTTGTGCCAAATCCTCATCTGAAAGCAGATTTTAAAAATAAATCAGCCACACTGGGGACTCAGCTGTCATAAGCTGCTATTATGTAAAAAACATATGCACGCAGAAACAACTTTGAGATTGTTACTCTCCTTTTTGCATTTTTTTTATCCTCAAGTGAACAATAAAACCCAAATAACAGGTAAATTTTTAGAACAAAAAAAAAAAAAGAAAAGAGGAAGCTGGCCTCATGTCTTATTGTATCTGGATCTTTTCAGAGGAAATGCTATAAATTGCACATGTGACTATGTAAGCATGCTATCAGTGCCCATTGAAAATGGAGTCCTAAAGAGAAGAATGGGTTTATGTCATGCACTACTTTGCTGTGAATGTATATGTCCTTCAGTTTTTTTCTTCGTTACTATAAAATTCAGTAGGGTTAAATCCCTAGGCAGTAAGGTGAAAGCCAGAAATGAGAAAGGCAAGAGGAGAAAGAAATCCTAAAGGACCAAACTCAGTGGGTGTTAGCTGGGCAACACCCCTGCCTGGCAGCTCCTAAATAAAAACCCCTAGCTCTTTGCTATGGTGAAAGTTTAGCATGAAAGATGTTCTCACACCATAGAGGAAGAAGGTAGGGAGTCTGACCAGCCTGTCAAGACTGGTGGCTAGAAAGGAGATAAAACAGAAATGGAGAGAGGCAAGAAAAGGGTATTCATCTCTCCTCAGGGCTGTTCTGTGCAGTTTTTAGCCAGCACTGAATAAATAATTCTAAAAAAGAGGTATTCTGGGGACTCCAGTGCCCAGTTCTCAGACATCTTTCTAGGCAAAGATTTGGCAGATGCTTACCTTGGGGAATCTATCATCTTAACGTGCACGGAGACACCCAGGGTACATCCGGAGCATCTATCACAGTCATATTGCTATAGCACTACGTGATCCTGTGCAAAGAATAGCTAAGTAGGGAAATCTCTTCACTAAGCTGGATAGGGGTGTAACAAAATAATACTTAAGGCTGCACGATGCAGTCACTGTAACAATTTGTGATCATATTTGGCCGTTCTCACATCTTATCTTAAAAATTAGAAGTTTTCCTATATCTGCTCTTAGGATACAGACAGTCTGACGTGGTTGTGTCTTAGGAGCCACATGCTGGGAAAAATAATCACTCTTTCAACAAGCTGTAACAGCCTTCAGCTATCCCAGTTATCAGACTGAATCAGTATGAATTAAGTACTGGCATCCCACTTCAGTCAACGCAGAAGCACACGCTAACCACGTCCTTGCAGGATAGCTTTGGTGCTATGTTGTTGAAGCATATGTCACACTTAGAGCAATCTGCATCCTGAAATTCCCCAACTCCAGCTTCTCTTTTGAACTCACAAGTTGTAACTGAAACCAACAAAAAGCTCCATTAAACATTTTCCTTACCTAATTGAATATATTAGTTGTGTATAGCAATTACGTTCTCCTTTTTACAGTATAGTAAAGCACTTATGGTATAATAAAATCTACCACACAGTGCTCAATAGCCCAGTGTGTTGAGCAATACAGTTTTTAGTGCCTCGTGTAGGTTAGGAATTGATTTTAATTGCCTGGTGTAAATCACATGGTCCTACTGTAGAGACCCTTATTATTTCACAGACAGGGCTGGTTTTAATCCTATATATTCACGGGGAATAATAGGGAAGCAGAATGAAAAGAAAATTGCTTTCTGAAAATTTACTTCTGAGGAAGAGAGATTTGTTCTGAATTCAACAAAAATTTAACAAATGCTGTGCACATTAGTCAGTATAATTGTCATAAGCACAGTAGTAAAGAAAACTTTGTACATCACCACTAAACCTCAGGCACTGCAACTGTTTAGAGAAGTAAACCTTGACAAACTATGTGAGACTTACAGCAAAGAGATTTTGCAGTACAGATGGAAATTTCTTCTGCTTACACATCTGTCCTGGGCTCTCTGCCTATCACAGCCAGAAATAATATCTCCATGTATTTTGCATGCATGTTTGGATTTACAAAGCATGCAAGGGGGAAGCATTCTCTCATGAAGTTTGGCTCCCATTTGTAGATTTTCTGTGCCAATGCAGTTTTAGTCATTTGTCTTAATAGTAACTTAAATAAAACAAAAACTAAACTTAAAATCAAACCAAAACATCCTGTGTTTTTTTTTTAAAAGCATGTATTTGGAGTTATCGCCCTAATTATTAAGCTTCCTTTATCAAATTTTGACCTTCGGAAAAATATCCAGCATTTTAAAGAGTGAAACTGAAGTAGAAATGGTCTGCACATGATTGTGAGCTACCATCCAGTTAGTTCACTGAGGGTGATATCATTTTTTTGTCTATACTACACAATAGTTCCCAAGGAAATGTGAAGATTACCGGAAAGATATTTGCACCTCATGTCTTCGAACACCTAGATCCCAAATTCAGGTCCACTCAATCTTGATTTGCCTTTTTGTACAAATATCAGTTCTGACACTTAACGTCTGCAGGAGTAAACTAAGTCTTCTCAACATTGCAGTGTTCTGATGTGTCATTACCATTTGCATGAGGAAGAAGCAGAAGATGAGCACTCAGACACCACAGAAATTAGTTCAATGTAAGAGTCAAAAGCAACATTTAGGGTGATATAAATAGTGTTTTATGTTTGATTTAGTTATCAGACTTTATAACTTTAAAGTTACATCTAAAGGCTGAAAGCCTTTTTTAATGTAAAGAGAAGAAACATCATTCAGTTAAAAAACTTAAAATAATTTGCAGAGGAAACTGGAAAATCATTTACATGTAATTAATCCCATAAATTTAACACTTCTCAAAATGTTTAATTAGTGCTCCTAGCATTTTTGAAGACCTTTTATTTTCATTATTGGATTATCAGCTGCACATTTATCAAGTCTGGAGAGGCTAGGTCATCGTTTTTAAAACCACATTATATGAGGGAAAGTTAACCACCGCATGCAAACTGGCTTTTAAAGTTCACGGTGCTGTTATAAAGGTCATGGTGATACTTAGTGAAAATTGAATCATGCAGAAGTCAATACAAAAAGACATATTGTCCTCCTTCAATAAGGAGCTTTTAATGCTGTGCCAGTTTATTTACCATCAAACTCTGCAAAGTCAGCAAGCTAATAAAGAATTTAGGATTTATGGGCCCTTTAATTCAGCATAGAAATAACAGTTAGAAAGTGACAGACTAATAGGCCAATTATCTGAGGAATATTTTGTTTATTTGGCAGAAATTACAAGGAGATGCATAATAAAAATACCTTCAGTAACCAATTTATTCCTACATTAAAATAAACTCATTCACGACTACTGTGCTACAGAAAGTACCATTAAAATGTTCAAAGTTCTTCCCTGATGCCAAACAAAAACGCTTAACCAGGGCAATATACAATATTAATATTGTTTTATGGTCAATTTATGTCTAGACACAAGCAATAAGAAGTGGAAGGATACTACAGAAATTACAGCTTCTATACAGGAAACAGGAACAAAGCCCCAAAGGATTGTATCCGCATTTGTCTTATTCCAGATTTAGAAATTATTCTTTTTTCCCTATTAGGTATGGGTCTAAAATATTAGCTGTTTTCTTTGCATGAATGAACTCTGGAGAGGGAATAGTCTGACAGGTTTTTTATTAAAAAATACTTGAATAAAATTTTGCCTTTTTTATTTAGCTAACATAACCTAATTGTACTGCACTTCATACTGGCTAACAAACGAACTTCATGAAACTAACCACAAGCATTCATAGATCCTGACTTAATAACACAATGTAAAAGACCACAAACATCATATAATTTAGAAGTTTAAGTTCTGCTGAAAATTAAAGAAATGTGGGTCACTAAGTCTCTAAAGCAATCAAAAAAGTGGTATTGGCATATTTTCTGATTCTACAGGCTTTGGCATGAGATACGAAAGAAAGTGTAAGCCCTGTTTTTTCATTTTGGGGATTTTTTTTAGAGCATTTATGCATTAATAACCATAGGAAGGCATTATACTTCCAGTATGAAAGAAAATAATAAAATCCCAGTATATATTTCACATATAATTAATCCAATACATTATCTCCTCTGGGCATTGACTTTACTAAAAATAAGATAGATAAGGAGGTAGTAACTGCACAATCGCCTTAGTAGGTCATGGGAAAAATGTTATTAGAAAACAATACTTTATTCTCAGGATTTTCTGAAATGACTAGTGACTCTGAATGCTCTAATTTGGGTCATTTATCACTATTTAGGCATAAGGGTTTTCATTGTTTGAAAATCTGCTATTCATTTCCTAAAACCAATATTCTTCAAGATAGGAGAAGCTGGACATTGGGAAATTAAGACACATGCATCACTTTTAAAGTTCTTGGCTGAAATTTTAGTTTGAGTTAGGAAAAGAAAGAAAATAAAAATCACAAACTAATTCCAGTGGCCACTGTGTAACTTTTGGACTTCCTTAGACCTAGCTCATTCCCATGTACAAACTCCCAGGAAACCAAGATATTTTGTTCCTAGCAGATTACAGTGAATGCTTACTGAAAAGTTACTTGTTTTCATCCAAGAACTTAAATTTTGGATCAGTTGCTGAGATACAGTGGCCAGTGCTATCCTGTCCAGTCTGTGCTCCTAGGACAGCTAGTCTCAAAAATAGCATTTTCTTAAAGGAAATAGAAATCAAAATAGCATACAAGCTTAAAGAAAATGTTAATACTAAATTTGTCTGATTTTTACAGTGGAATTTTCCATTTACCAAAGAAAATGCCAGCAGACAGGGAACTACACAGTGTCACAGCTTTGTTTTTTCATTTGTGGTTAATGGAGAAGGTTAAAAGAATTATTCTTGTGGTTTAAGCAAATGAATCAAACTATCCTTTTATTGAAATATAATTGTAGGTATAATGTACAGAAAATCAGACTGCTAAAGTGATGCCACACTAAAACAGTGGTTTGATAGCTTTCTCTCCTGCTTTTATGTGTCTGCAATAAAGTCATTTTTTTTATGAGGCAACAGAGACACACTTTCACTAATCTACAAGATGCTTCATAGCTGGGACAAATAATTTATGGATCTTTATTTCTCACAGTGGCAAATCTCTTACTGTCCATAGATCACAGAATCATTTATGTTGGAAGGAACTTGTTGAGATCATCTAGTTCAGCCCCCAGGACCGGGGCCAAATCTAATATAGATTATCAGGTCAGACGTTAAGACTAGAACAGCCATCCACTGCAACAGGGTGGTGAGGAAGGTAGGAGTTTTTTAAAAACTATAAGGCAATGATTTTATGTTTTCAGACTGAATCTGATGTCCAATGCTAACACAGTAATAGGTATTATTCATTTGGAGATACAAAGCATAAAACAAAAGAGATTTCACTATTATGCCATATAATGTATCCATGTTAAATAAAAACCTAAGTAAGTCCTCTCTCTTTGACCTTTATCTCCTTCCTTGTTTCTACATGTAACTGTGCTGATTTTAAGGATGCTTCTGCTGTCTGTGACCTGGCTCTTCAGTACACCAGCTCTCCCTCATGCAGCAATCCCATTTATCTCACCTGGCTCACAGTCTAGCCCATTTCCACTTGCTGGAGTGGCAGAGAGGTTACAGCAAGGATATATATGGGCCAGGACGCAGGCATAGAAATGAAAGCAGTTTTCTTGAGAACCCATAGAAATGCAACGGAATGAGATGGAAAAATTCCTCAATTTATGCAGAACCCTCCAGCTGTTATACTAACAGTTGTCCATTGTGTCTTTCAGCGCAGCTATTGTCTTCCTTTTCCCTTAGCAAAACCTTTGATTATGGTATTCCACAAACAACTTAGGAATGTGGTGATTCACGAATACAGGTGGAATCACCAATCATTTTCTAAAAAATCTATATAAGACTTAAATCTTTTACAGGGGTACCGAGTGTTTTTCTAGAATATGTAGTCATCTGTGAGGGGGGATGGGAAACAGGGCTGACATACTCAGCTTCAGTACGCCAAAACTTCCAATAAACACACTTTTCAGTGAGTTCCAGTTCTGGAAAGGAACTTGTATAGCACAGGAAGAGTGTAGGTACTTCTACACTGAATGACTAAAAAAATGCATTTGTGAAGTAAAGGATCTAGAAGGAGGAAGCATAGAGATAAAGGGGTGCCTCTCACCAGTGCATTTTTATATGCAAACATTTAATGAAGAGCCCATGGGCAAGTGCCTCTAATACTAAAAAGGAGACAGAAAGAAACTTTGAGTACAGAACTGTTCACTGAAATTAGTTCATGAATATTACATGAGAGCTTTTTCAGGGACTTCAGTATGTTTTCACAAAGTAAGCTTGCAACAATAAAAAGGTGGCAGAAACAAGGTCAGGGAAAGAGAAAATGCCTTACAGTAACAGCTTGAAAGGATTTAAAGATTTTTCTCTCTTGGTTTCAGGCAGACAGTTCTGCTTTTCCCGGAGATAGGTGAAAGCCGAGCTCAGTTCTGCAAGTGCCTGCCCCTGGACGAGGGAGCACAGTCCCAACTTCTTGTCACTCTGTGCATCGGAGGCAGGGGAACCACAGGACTGCCGCCAAATGAGAGCAGTCCTTAGCAATGCGACTACTGTCATGGCTAGAAACCAGGCAGTGTCTTGGCAAGTTTCCCCATGTTGCTCCATCTTAAGTGCCTCATATGAAAGGGGTAATTTTTTTCCAGGGAAAGACCAGCTCTGTCCATGTGCCTAATGAGCTCTCAATTCCTTCAAAGAGGCTGTTGACACAGCTGCCAATTAACGCCATTTGTGATGTACACAAATGACTACAAAGTCTTTACACAGGCCAAACAGCACGTGGACGTTCACTCATTACTGTCATAGGTTAAATTTAAGCTGGTGACCAGGAACAGATGTGAAAGGTTCTTTAATCTTGAGCTTTTTCATGCAGTGCTGGAAGTATTTCCACAGAATTTTTTTTGAGAGCTATAGACCCCGTTTATACCACTGAAAAACTGATCAAGGTGACCAAAGGTCTGTGTTTTGACAGTGTCCAAGCAAAAGCCACTCTTTCCTGAGCACCTTTGACATAACCGTTCTCCAACTCATTTGAGGTATTATTCTGCGATACAGAAGCTGAAGGAAGACTGTCAGTGCCCATGTTTCTGCACTGATCAGCCGTCCAGTATGAGAGGAGGAGAATGCCACAGACACCTCAGGAGCCATTGTTATTGTTGTGTGAGTCATCAAGAGTCAAAGGAAAAGGAGACGGATCTTCCATCCTACTGAAATGCATGCGGAAGTGGCAGGCAGGGCTAGTTTCTTCCCATGTTCCTACCTCAGAAGCCCCAGATCCCTCTGGAATGCCCCTGTCACCTCCCAAGCTGACCCATGAGCACAGAGCATCTAAAGCCATGTTCTCAGGATGCATTTCTACTGCTATGCCTGTGCTTCAGCCTCAAGTTCCCTCCTCCTCTGGTTCAGTTTTAACCTTCATATGTGTCTGAATAGAGACATATGAATTTCCTCTTCTGCCTTTAATTTGTGAATCCTCATATAACCATGAAGATAAATATATTATAATGTCCAGCATCTTTTACACTGAGAAAAACAATTCCATGCTGACTAATTGCCCAGTTTCTTAATGTGTGGTATTCAGTAACTGCATGCACAGGGAGGTGATGGTCTGCTCTTTAAAAAATTGAGGAAGGATTAATGCACACACGTCATCTCCATTCCAAGCACTTGGACAACGGATACCAATGTAAAAGAGGAGAGACCTTGACCCACTGACTTCAGAGCCAGGTGTCTACTACACCCTTCCAAAGCTGTTTGCACTTCTGACCTCTGCAGCTGTTAGCATCTCCCCACAATCATCTCGCCAAGCTGCTTCCATGCACATCTGTGTCTGACAGGCTTAAATCTCCAGAGTACTTGAAAAAACATACAAGATGCAGAGACAGCATTAATAGGTGTCCAGTTGGTGAGGCTGATGTTTTCTTCCTTTATCAACATCAAGTCTTTTCCTGGGAAAACAACATTTTCCTGCTGTTAGATTCTGCACACAGAAGCAGAAAAGGGAACTAGGGGAAAACTAGTAAAAGCATACAGGAAGGTAGACTGTTCGTGCTGTTCTGTGGGTCTCATTTCAGGTTCATCTGCTATATTTTATGTTCACAAGAAACCTTCTGGAGTAAGACTATGAAAAAATATCACAGAAAAATCAGATCTAATATAAAGAAACAGACCACAATTTATACCTCTTTTGCTCTATTAAAACACATTAGGGCTATTTCTGCTGTTTCCTGGCTGTTTTGAAGATGAGGCCACTCACATCAATGAATCTTTCCCTGATGCACTGATTTCATTTTACTTTGTTTCTTTTACTGGCAACCAGGTTAAAACACGTATTTACACATTAATTTCTAAGATCTTTGGCTCAGGCAAACTAATCTCCATCTATAGAAAAACAAACAGCCAACAAATGGATTATAGAGCAGTTGCCAAAGGTTCAGACTTGTGGCTGAATAATTTTTTCCTTTCAGTTTGGATACCAGCCCACAGTCCTGAAAATTTACACGGCAAGTATAAACAATGACCTCCACTTTGTCTATTCTATTGTAAGCACAACAGTGAAAACAACAAAATCATTTTGCTCAAAATCAGCTTTTCATCTTACTTAGAATCTATACATTGATTTTCATAGAATCACAGAAAAATTTAAGTGGGGAGGGACCTCTGGTCCAATCCCCAGTCCAAAGGAAGACCAGCCTCAAAGTTAGACCAAGTTTCCCAGGGCTGTCTCCAGTCAAGTTTTTACTGTTTCCAAGGATGGAAACTGCACAGTCTCTGCACAGCCTGCTCCAGTGTTCAATGACTCTCATTATAAAAAAAATAAACCCTAATATCTAACTGGAATGTCTGTTGTTGCAGCTTTATCCATTGCCTTTTGTCCTTTCACTGTGCGCCTCCAAAATGAGTGTGGCTTCATCTTCCTTTTAACCAGACATTAGGTAACTGAAGGCAGCAATAAGATCCTCCCTTGGCCTTCCCTTCCTCAGACTGAAAAAACAGGTCTCTCAGCAGCATTTTCTACATCAAGTGCTCCAGCCCCCCGCTGTCCTGGTGGCCCTCTGCTGAATTCATTCCAGTAAGTTAATGGCTTTTTGCTACCATCTATGCCTATTGTATCTTGGTACATTTCATAAATACTTACTGTAATCTAATGTGATGAAAATGGTTTTATGTTTAAATCTGTGGGTGAATCTGGTAATAATTACAAATGAATGATCACTGGTAGTAGCCAGATATTTTGCACACAGAATCTTAGTTCACTTCGTTCCTACATATGCCGGTACACCATAGCACATCCACTCCAGGATGTGTTTTGAGAAGACTAGATACACGTCAAGTTCTTTGGCAATTAGTTATGTAAAGTGAGCCAGTTTATGAGAAGCCAGCTCTGTAGGTTAAAGGCTAGGTGAAATTATCATCTTATTATTAAATGATGGATTTTAATAAGCCTCTGGCAGTCATTACATCATGAATCACAAAAAATACGATGTCCCAATGAGAAAAACCAAAAACCCAGACCTCTCAGAAACAGCAAGTAAGAAGCTAGAGGTGGTGTTGCAGGGAGGAACATAGATGCATTTTGATCCTGCAGATGCCTACCAGTTCTTGCCAGGTTTGACTATTGTGTAACATTTGTCAATGAAATAAAGACCAAATTAGAGACTCATTTCAAATTGTGTGTGAAACAGTTCTTCATTGGTTGTGGAAATGGCCTATTAATACACCTCATCTGAATTCTGATTCATATTTCCACAGATAACACAACATATGTAATTGTGCTAATAAAATGTAGACATAATTTTCTAACATGATCTGGCAATAATAAAGCATTACAGTTTGAACAGTGGGTCAGTGTTAGGGCAATTGCAACTCTCTGTTGCAGTTCAGCTCTCTTTTGCCAGCTATGGTATAGCAGTGACTAAACAGAAAGCAATTCCTGTATACTAGGCACTTTGAGACCAGCTATTGGAGCCAAACAGTGCAGTTAACCAAGGGATAGCATGCAAAAACAAAGGCATTTTTCATAATCTCATTGCTATGAATCAAATTTTGCCCTGAGGACTACAGTAAATTTTGTTTATTTGCTTTTTGGGTGTGTTTAGTAATATTTTACACTAGTGAAAGACTGAAGCCATCTATACTGGGTTCATTTCTATCCAGCTAGCAAACACGTTGTCTGCATTAGAAATCCCAGACTCCTAAAAAAAGCTGTGTTTTCATCAAAGTGCAGGAAAATGCTGAAGATCTGTTTTCTTCTCTCTTCTGCAAATAAATTTGTCTTAAATTCAGGCACTAAATTACTGCTGATGGTTAAGTTCATGTTTTAAAATCTTTTCAGATGTGTTGTTACCTGGTACAGTCTACCTAGACTTAGTCTCTTTACTACTTCTGTATGAGCTGTGACTTTGTGGTTAGAATATCAGCCACCTTTCTATGCACTTATTATTTTAATGGATGCAATGAACACAGATCTTTTCTTACATCTCTGATCTGACATTGCTCCATTACTTTTACAATTTAATCTAGCAATAAAGGGGAAAAAACCCAGCCCAACTCCTTCAAGCTTTTTATCAATGATGTCAGACTGGAAATTACTTCTACAGAATGTTGTATTCACTTCATAAATTGTAAATATATTTCATGATAAATTGCTTAGGAGAGCAAAAATTAGAGTAACATTTAAATTACATTCTCACCAGTATTCATTAAGAAATAGCCAGACCTGATGTATATGTTCCTGCATACTTCATAAAAAATTATTATCTGACATTTTTTCTTCCTTTTCCTTAGTGAATAGGTACCCCAACAAACAGAACTATCTACTGCAAAAAGAGAACCCCCTTTCTCATCGATTTGCATTATTTTGGAAAAGAACCCATATATTAAAATATGAGAAGAGTAGAATTTAATTCCAAGGAACATGAAGAGATGGTATGACTATGAGCACACTTTTCAAATATCTACCTTCTCTTAGTAGTGAAACTCCTGAAGGAGGGACTAGAGTTTCTTCAAGAGTATTTTGTGAATATTCACTCAGGATGACTCTTCTGAAGAATTTGATTCAAGTTTCACAGGTCTCTGCCTCGGAAAGAAAATAAATTTCGTGACTTGATTGCATGTCGGCATCTGAAAGAGAACAGCAAGGCAGAAAGGTAAGCTTCACTCATTTGAAACTGCCATTCATGTCAGAAAAAAATATAAAAAGCAAAAAGAAAAATTACAGAGACAACTCTCTTACTTGCACATTTTTTTACAAAAGGACTTTTTTCCACTTTCCCCTAAAAGAACAAATATTTATACGTCTAGACTTCTGAGAAGGAATTCTTCACATTATAGAAAAAGATAATTTTATTTTTGCTATTATAATCTAAGAAGCAAAACAAATGCTCATAAACAATTATATGTTTGTCACATTTCAAGAGAATCAATATCTAAATCCATATCTAAATTCAAACCTTAAAAGAGATCTCCAGCTCAAACTACAGCTTCCTTGGTTGATCTCTGGTCTAGCACCAACACATTGCTTATGGTCTACTTGCTCAATTTAACACTGAAAATTATTTTGGAAATATGGTATTATCTGCTAACCTAAAAGCTTAAAAAAAATAAAATACAAAACCTGAAGTATTGCGGTAAATGTCCAGAAAGTCAAAACTTCAAATAATAAAACTAGACAGCTAAATAATCTTTAATTATTAGGGCAGAAGAGCTTTATGCTATGTATACAATGCATAAAATTCTTACTAAAACTAGAAGAATTGTTTGCAATCACATCACAAATCCTCCAAATAAGATGAAAATATGTACACTAAACAGTTAGTTCTATGCCAAGCAAATATTCATGAAACCATGTGAAGTGCTAAGAATTTGACTAACTGCTTCTATATGGTAACAATCATAAATTCTTATGATAATGTCAAAATAATATCGACATGGAAAGGATTTGAAAAACCTCAGTTTTCAAAATGAAAATTCAGTGCTACTTTTGTTTTACAGCTTTAATTAGACATTGCTATCAAGTATCTATGATACCGTTAAATACCATTGTATGCTAAGATAGTAAGTTTCAAATGGAATATTGAAAATGTACCACACATTTTACAGTGGCATCAACTCAAAATAAGAGTTTAAAAAATGGTTATATGCAGATGTGTATTGACATTAGATCACTATTAGAATTTTAATACAGACTAGATACAGATTCCAGTTCAATTAAATCACAAACATCTCTATCTTATCCATCAAAGCTCAGGGTTTCTTCACAGCTGCTTCATTTCAGAGTATGAGGGAGAGAAGGGCCCATTTCTAACTATGCAGTAGTTCTGGATCCAAAATTTCCACATGTTTGGATCCAACATTTGAGTCCTGGCCCACTTTTGCAACATGTCAGAGCAAAGCCATGAGATATTGAGTAAAAGGGGATTCTGGGATTCCAAAAAAAAAAAAAAAAAGGCATTTTAAAATGTAATTGAAAATATTATGAGTTATCTCCTTTGCTTTATAACACATTATTTCAGTGTGTGCCCCAGGCATGACCCACTTCCTGATCAAAACATTTTGAAAAGGGACTGGGCTGGTAAAGTATCTGGGCATTTTGGTGATTCTGTTCTCCGTGGCAGCAATGCTGAGCAAATGTTTGATTTATAACTTGTTTCTAATATCTCATCTAGCATAAACAGAATGTTTTGGCAAAATTCTCAAGAATGCATATTGTTTTTTAAATTACAGTGTTTCTGCTAATGGATCATATTTGAGTAAGTGCTTCCGACTAACTTTTAAGATAGACAAGTTGATAAAGTGTTTAAAATTTATTTACTTAGGATTTATAACACACAACTTCCCTACTGGTATATACTAATGGGATGTTTTATTTAGTTTAAACTCATTTTTATGCTAGAGGAATGACCTCATGCTAAACTAAAGTGAACATGAGAACATACCATTGCAGTATGGTGCCACTGTCACAATGTGCCTCAGTCCAAGCCTAGACTGTATGATGATGCAATTGTGATGGCAGAGCAGTTACAGTGAAAGTGTCTGAAGACCTTCATTATGACATTGAAAAAAAAAAAAAAAGAGACAATCCAGGTCAGTCAGTGTTTAAAAAGTCAATTAACATTAAGCAGTTATTATTAGTGTTTGATTTACACATGGTGCTTCACTTAACTATTGACATTCCACATGCCAAATCTTCTGTTTCTCACCATCACATGTAAATGGTCTGCCAGCATGGATGTAAAGCCATGATCAAAGGCATAATGAAGAGCTGTCTTTGGGCCTAAGCAAAGTTGTAATCCTGGCTTCTAGAACTGAAATGCCATTGCATTTAACTATCTGTATGGCACCTCCTCATATCTAATATTTTGAGATACACTAGACGATCAACATTCTTTACTCAAAATTCTAGTATTTTCCACTTCTGAAGTACATGTGCAGGCTTTTCAGAAGAACATGTTAGCTACTTTCCAATTCTTTTCAAAATAATCTCCTTATGCTTTTATGCACCCATACAAAAATATGCAGTCTTCTTGCTCAACAATTTTTTCCAAGGAAAATACACAGTCTTCTCCCAGACACTCTTTGAAATGGTGAAAACTCAGTGCAGTTTAACTGATGATTTGAATTTCCTAAATATTGCATATTTTACTGCAAATAAAAAGATATTAAATGAAACTGCACTCTGGAGTATAGTTCTTTTGGTACTTTATTGTCTACATCCGTACAGACAAGCTAATATAAAAATTGGAAATGTGACATAATGGAATTAAAGTGCAATCAAGCTAGGTAATATTGGAATTTTTTCTGCAAAGTGAAAAACAAATTTGATTAAAATTAGCTCTTAACTGAAAAGTACAGGTCAGCTCCAAAAAGTGACTAAAAATGAAATTGAATTATGGTACCTTAGTGACTGCAAGCAAATGCACCATGTTATAGCTAAAGTCATAGATTCCAGACCTGTCAAAGGAAGCAAAACCCCTGAGAGTTCTTGAGTCCATCCCACAGGTATGCCTGTGTATTTTTTATGAGAAATAAAGATCCATTCCAATGGGTGCATGTAAGTGTAACAGATCAGATCAGCAATTCCAGAGTATGTTAAACTACTATGCTGACAACAGAAAGCTTTTGTGTGACAAGTCTCTCCTCCTTATGTATTTTTATCTCTACAGGAATTAGAAAAAACTAAAAGGAACCACAGAGATATTTTTATTACTAAGACTTCTTTCAAAGTTTTATTCAAAACACATAACAAAATTCTCTGTGTTGAGTGAAGTGATGTCATTGTGATGTTTTCTGACTTTTTCAAATCACCCAGAATGTTCTTTGAAGTGTACTGCAAGAGTTTAGAATGTTTTGCAGATGAAAGTACCACTGCAGAATTCACATGGAAAGCAGTATCTATTTTAGTTTGACTTTTTCTGTATGGCCGTCACCACCTGAGAATAAACAAAAAGTATCTCTAATTTGTCTCAAAGTGAGTGATGGATTTTAAGGAGTCCTGCTAATTTCATTAAACTTTGCCCTAGGCTAATAATAATTCAAAAATTATTTTTTTCTAGAAAGCTTATTCTTTCTTCAAAAACTATTCTTCATCAGGAAAACTTCCAATATCAATGGAAAAAAAAAAAAGCCTTTCTTTTCAGTGATCAAAACCTAGCATTATTTACCTTGGAGCAATTTTAGCAGAGACAACAAAAACATTTTCCAGACTTTTTTCCATTAAGGAAAAAATATTCTCTGTTTCATTTTACCATCTCAAAGGCTGCGTCAATGTAAATGCGCAGCCCAGAGTGAAAATCAGCGGTAGGGAAAAGCAAGTAATTTTCTGAGTAACTAATTTAAATCACATAAGAGACTGCTGGTTCTCCCTAACAGCTAGGAAATAAAGCTCATGTTGTGACAGCCAACTAATATGCCACAACAGCTGTGGATTTTAAAAGTATGCAAATCTATTTTAACTACATGAAGGTTTTTGCAGAACATGTTTGCATCTTCGCTGCAGTTGATAATGTCATGTCTCATAATCTCATACAATTACATTTAGGTGATCCAATGAAGGTGACAATTTTTTATCATAAACTATATACGCGCAGATGCACAGAATTCTATGTACCTCACTTAGTTGTAAGTGCTGTATTTTATTAATATCAACCCATCTTAGTAACAAGATGCATCAATGGCTGATTGAAAGAAATGATGGACACATTATCCATCATTTTATAACATTGAGTATGCTATCCTGAAGATACGTAAGCTCTTTGCATAAAACAGTGACCAAAAAAAAGTTGACTGGCACTCCAAAACCAGCAGATTTGTGGTAGCATTATTTGATTTTCAAATAGTGTGTTTTATTTATGTACATTTTTAATAAATTTCACATATATGAATTTAAATCCAGAATATTCAGTTCAAGGGTATTGTCTAGTTGACCCAAAGGACCTGTTCTCTAAAAGAAAGAAGATGATTTCATACCACTTTCAGTACAATATCATTCTTAGGGAATGGCATTTTCTGCATCAAACTGTACAGTAATTTCTAATTTAACACAAAAATCTCTTGTCGTGGAGCAATCACACATCTGGTACTCTTTCACTTTCAGAACAATCATGCTAAATTCAAACACTCACTAACAGTATTGTTAATTGCATGTTATACCGATCTTTTGCAGAGGTAGGGGTTACAGATGCAGTTAATATCTGAGGAGTTTAATAGCATAAAGCTACAGTTATTTTTTCTATTTTTTCTAAGTTAGAAACTGTGAACCTCAGAATTAAGGTTGAAATTTAAATTTCCCTGAGCCCAAGGGTGACTGACATGGCCAGCCACAGGTGTAGGACATCCAAAATCTGTTTCCAGGTTTCCCCATTCTATGACTAGACCTTACTTTAGTTAGCACAGCCTAGACACTATGGCACACACATGGGTATGTCCAGGAAGGCATTTAAATTTGAAGGCCTTAATCCCAAACTGATTTCTACCCAGCATAGTTTATTGTGGCCTCTGATTTTGTAAAGAGACAATTAAGGACACCATCTAGACTTACTAAAGTCAATAAATAAATAAAAACCCACTGTTGACTTCATAACAGTGGTGATGATAGATTTATCTCAGGATTTTAATCAGACCTCAGGAAGGCAATTTTTAGCTGTGGCTTTGAATGCCGTCTATCTGAAGAGAGTAGCTGAATTCCTCAGTCAAGAGGCCTCTTTGCAAGGAGTTGACACAGCTCTCCAGGGTTTGGCATCCCAAGGAAGTGGCAGTAGCTAATGAGCAGTCCTGAGTCTGATGTCTGACCTCCAGAGACACTTAAGTGACTAGCATCCTTTATGCTCAGCACAAGGCTGCTCTGTATCCTCTTTAAGAGGCACGTAAAACTCTCTCCTTACTTCTTATGCTGGAAGGTCGAGGGAAGTAACTCTGCCCCTGTACTCTGCTCTCATGAGACCCCACCTGGAGAACTGCATCCAGCTCTGGAGTCCTCACCACAGGAAAGACAGGGAGCTGTTGGAGCAGATCCAGAGGAGGGTCACAAAAATTATCTGAGGGATGGAACATCTCTCCTATGAAGACAGGCTGAAAGTGTTGGGGTTGTTCAGCCTGGAGAAGAGAAGGCTCTGAGAAGACCTTATTGGGGCCTTTCAATACTTAAAGGGGGCTTATAAGAAAGATGGAGACAGACTTTTTAGTAGGTGTGTAGTGACAGGACAAGGGGTAATGGTTTTAAACTAAAACAGGGTAGATTCAGACTAGATATAAGGAAGACATTTTTTTACAGTGAGGGTAGTGAAACACTGAAACAGGTTGCCCAGAGAGGTTGTAGATGCCCCATCCCTGGAAAGATTCAAGGTCAGGTTGGACGGGACTCCAAGCAACCTGATCTAGTTGAACATGTCCCTGGTCATTGCAGGGGGGTTGGACTAGATGACCTTTAAAGGTCCCTTCCACCCCAAACCATTCTATGATTCCATGCCTACCTTGGGCAGCCTGAGTTACCTTGTGTGAGCTAGATACTCATGCATAGCTACTGTGAGTCCTGCTGAGCAAGAGTAACATTTGCTTCATGTCGTCTATCTCCCCTCTCAAAGAAACTGTATGTACGTGGCATTTTCTTACTGTGTGTTAAACATGAATTTCTATGAGTTTGTGACAGAGAAAATGAGACTGCAGAAGCTTGCCTGGAATTCAGTTTGGAAGATGATGAAAGAAAGGGAAAATCCCCTCTGCTTCAGTACCAAGATTACAGGCAATTTTTCCAGCAAAGAGATTCTTATTTTGTTTTGTCTCTGGGTAGATGATGTTGAAATAACTCAAAACAAAACAACAAAAAAAAGTCATATCAAGGAACTAAAATATTTCAGCTTAGGCCAGTTCCATTTGAAATGACAATGGAGAGAGGAAATATCAAAAATATCATACAAAACACTTACATCTTGTGAAAACTGCATTTTTCAGTAAAATGTTTGTTGGTCATGTTTTTCATCTGAATTTTTCCAGCAAGCCCTATTGTAAATGTATAGGATCTTAGGAGAGAAGGTCTAGACAAAAATTACCAAGACATCATCTTGTCTGCTTGTATGTACTGGTGAAGTATCAAGTATAGATATGATCAGAATAAAAATTCTTTGCAATCATAATGAAATAGTCTTTCCATCAACTTGTTCTCATCAGTTTTTGTGTCATCTGCTACTAAGACAGGTCGTACCTTATGGAAGATGTCTTGCACAAGACTGATCTGCTGTTCCTGGGATCCTTACAAACTTGCTTTCTTTTTTTCTAGGGTTGGGAAAGGCAATCAGGAGGAAAGAAGGAGGGGAGAGGGATGAGTTCAAGTGCTCCCTGTTTAGAAAGATTTAAGACAATGTTCTTACAGACATTCAGAATAATTAGATATCAAAAATAGTTAAGTAAGTGCAAAGATCTTCATTCTCTTCTACACTGTACTGAAGATATTGTTGCAAAAGATATAACAAACTGCCTCTCCTACTGCATCTCTGGACACACACACACACACAAAAAAAAAAAAAAGCAGTATACTGTCACAAAGGAGGAGAACTTTATACTTCTTAAAGCTCTTTTTCTCCATATGCTACTTTCATATAGTCTTCCCTGGAGACATGTGAATTTTTGTCTGTAAAATAGATTGACTTCACTCTTTATTCTCACTAGTTTTCTGTAATTCAGGAAAAGAAAAGAAAACATGTTCTCATTGCAGCATTGTTAGTTTTATCCAGATGGAAAGCATAGATTTTCCTCTGTGGCATCGCAATGACCATGAGAATGGAAACATAGTGACAAAGTTAGGTAGTTTAATAAGCTCCTAAACCCATTTTAATTAAGGAAAGCCTACTGAGCTCAGCTTTTAAACATTTGTTAGCACATGAGATAACATACAAAGAAAAGATCCCTGTGTGTGCATCCTGATTCAAGACCTTGAGAACTTGGTACTATGTTCAATGTACACAGGTTCCAGCAACCAGAGGACAGGCGTTCTCTGTCCCTTGTGATATAAAAGAGACAAGATAGTATCTCATAATTTAAAACACTTCTGAATAAGTGAGCTAGATAAAAGCACCAAGTGCTTTTAGAGTTTAACCATAAAGGAGACTAAAAATCCATACCATGTTGGGTAAACATGAGTAATCTAAACCATTGGAAAAATTGTTTATAAACAAAAGATTTCAAAATAGAGAAGCACTGAGAGTTCATAGAGGGCTGGAGAAATGGATCACAGTAACTAAGAAATAAGAAAACAAAATTGCCCTCATAAATAAGAACACAAAATGTACAGAGCTGCCTAAGATCCCTTAGTCATTCATTTATATCAGAATTGCTGGGCAGGTGGTGCAGTATAAAATTGATTTCTTAGATTAGCCATCAATGGATACTGCATACGTAGACCAGCTACATACGCAACCTGCAAAATCAATCTGTGTGCACTACTACGATATCAAAGTTTCTCCTCTGAAGGGCAAATCTAAAACTAAGAGTACAATATTTTGATGCTCCATTATCTTTGAGGGTACATCATGTTTCTAAAATTAACATCTGCTACTCAGTCATCAATGAAGAATGTGAAATAAATTTCTAAGAATCGTCGTCTTTATAATAACGGAGACAACATTGGCTCAAAAACTGAAGAAAATGTACTTAAGGAAGAAAAGGAAAGAAAGGATTCTGTTGGAAGACAGGAGAAGTTGGACTTACATTCATCACAGGTAGGGAAGCTAATTAAAAAAAAAATCTACCAGTAGCTGTTAGATTAACCGGACATTTGCCTGCTCAGAAGCAAGGCTGGGGATAACACTCCAGGGATGCAACAGTATGAGTTGCAGCATTCAAACAGCAGATACACAGGGAGCAGAGCAATAAAGCTTGGGCCTGGCACTGCCTGCACACAAATACAGCAGGACAAATGCAACTGTTGCACTGACTCCCAAAAAAGACTTGGTGTACGTGGCCATGGACAGTTATGGGAAAGATTTACTTGCTTGCCAGCACTGCTAAAAAACACAGATGAGGAGGTAAAATCTTCAGCACGGATCGCAGGCAATCTGTGCTACTCAGTTTCAGAAGCACAAATGACTATTACCTACCTTCCAGCATTTTTCTGTTTTAATGGAGCAGACTAAGCAGATGTTATCTGAATGCCAAAACTTTCAAGATGAAGAGACATCCATCAACAACTTAATCTGTGTCCTCTGGACACAGAGGTCCTGCTCAAAATGTGTATACTCACAGTCCTGCTTTTAATCAGTGATGACACAAACTTGGAAAGGGCTGAAATGTGAAGACCTTCACAGGGAGATGTGATGAAGAGCTGCCTGTGCTCAGCTGACACATTTCTGACCATGTCAGACCAGAAAGAACTGAAAAAAATTACTGGTACAAAACCAATTTGTTGACACAGTCAAGAGGAGGAAGCACAATTTTGACATTTCTCCTGCACAAAGCTTTATCCAGAAGCCCGGCAGCAGCCTGGCAGCAGGCTAGAGGGAAAACTGCACAGGAAGAGGCTGGACAGCACAGCAGAATGGCACAGGAGGAGGATGAAGATGCTGCACACCAGTGTGCAAGGCAGTGCCAGAAGGAAAGAGCAATGTGAAAATCTGTGATCTTCAGACAAAGTGATGAAGGCACTGTCTGATACAGGGAAAGGCCTTTGTTACCAGCATGTATAAAAACAAGACTCGCACAACACAGTACTACCAAACTCCTTCCTGAATCTGCAGAAAGACAGACATCCAACTGACATCATGTGGCACCAGTCCCTTAGTCCTGAAATAATTGGTATGGTCAATGAAGGTCTTATCAAAAGATCACAGAAACAAATAGAGGGCTTTCTGTTGCCTCTCCATGGGTCTTAGATCAGGCCCAGCAAGCACAGCTTACCATATGGGTGTACATATGTACTGATGATGTCATACTCATTGGGAGCATTCATACAATTTTAAAACAGACTGAAAAAAACCCCACTTAGTTCAAATTTTCCTTGTATCTCACTTTTCTATAAAATAGCTCAGTCCCAATATTTGTGTCAGGGTCTTGCATGCAGCAATGGGCCTTAATGGCCCCAGCCCAGCCTAACCTGGGATTCCTACCCACATACCTGCTGTCTCTTGGTCCAGGAACCCAATTTCAGCTCAGCACTGGGCAGCTGGTCCTTGCCTGAGCAGTAGCACAGGAGTGCCAGTCCCAAGCCCTGTCTCTAGCTCTGTCTCCTGCTGTTATTTACTGTACTCCCTGGATGAACCCCATCCCAGGTTCATCACCTCATCTTGTCTGATGATTGCTGACTGTCCACAGGACTTGTCACTGTCACCAACATGGCCTCGCTCCAATGCTGTGGGATTGCACCTTCTTGGTGAGATCCCCTGTATCTGTGTTGCCCTTTGCTCCCAGGTCATCCTTCTTTGTGGAACAGCCTGCCCTTACCACTCCATGACAATTGCAATTACACCAAATGCACTCTTAAATGAAAAATCTCTATGAAAGGTCAAACCCCAGAGAAAAAAAAAAATGCTTGTGTTGCCAATTCAAGAGGAAATGAAGTTGCACATTTAATATGCAGGCAAGAGAACTGCTGTGACACCTCCAGATACTCCAGACTGCGTAAAAAATCAATTCAGACTGAAAGTGGGCAAATTAATACCATGGAATACAGTGGTTATACTGTATAATCTGTATAAACATTAAATGTCTTTCCCCACCTTTCAGCAAAGATTTAATACAGGAGTCTGTGGTGAGCTGACATAATACTGAGATTTCATTTTATTTATAAAATACACCACAGATCATTTATTAATACACGAAGGATCATAAATAATTAAACCAGGTCTGTAATTGTCAAAATCAATGCACAAAATATAGTAGCTGATTTTTGCACTTACACTGTGTTTATTCGCTTACTCAGTAATTTGGTAAAGTCTAATTCACAATGGACTGCATCAGTAATAATGTTCTTCCATAAATATATTTTATAAAATAAATTATCTGTTAGTAATATAAATCTAGAGTCAGTCATACCCTGACAAATTCTCTCTTGTCTTCCAGAACAAAACCAAATCTCTCTAGTGTCTAAACCTAGAAGTTCTTGGCTCATGGAAAATTTCTCATAAGAGCCAATGGTGACAGCAGATTAAATCCAACAGAAATTTTACATGAATGAGGACTTTGTGAAACTTATAGATGAATTTTTTCTTGTCATCACACAGAAGAACAGATAAGAAATTCCTTTCCCTCCTTCTTCATTACTCCATTTTGCAAATCTGATGCCAGAGCAAGCTATGAACAATAATGTATGCAATTTGGAAAAAGCTGCACACTGAAAGAATTTTTTTTTTCACACAGCATGATTTGTTTTACAAAACTTAGGAATGGTACTAAGTTTCCTAGTGTGTTACTTCCCAGAACATTAGTTATTAACTATGTTCAGAGGTGCATGCATGTCTTTTTTATACAGCATCCTTCTAATGTTCATTAACTGTGGTCTTAGGGGGATGGACACCCTAGAGATGGTGTGAGGGGGAAGGGGAGGAGGAAGATAGAAACCTGTCCAAGTCGTCCTAAACAGCAGCCAACCAATTAATAAATTACAACCTGTGAAAGGGCATCAACCACAGCTGTGTCTTTGTATACCAGCTAGCTCCTAGGAGGCGTTCTGTCAGGGCTCTGGCATAACTTGGCATAGCTGGACAGCTACCAACACAGGAGGAAGGATGTCTGTAAGCCCCACTGAGCCTAGAAGAAGCTTTTGGCCCTACATTAAATTTTAGCAACTCAAACACAGGACAAATCCTCCACAAGAATAAATCTATGTAAATACACTGACTGCCATGGAATGGCAATGATTTAGAGTAGTTAAGATCTGAGCTATTCATTTAACAGTGTATTTTGATTTCAAAATCCATTTCACTTGTGCACCTCTGGTTGAACTATGTTATGACTTAGTCATTCTTTGGAAGTAGCAACCACAGCCATGTCATTCCATATAAGTTATGACCCAATATAATTGACTTCAAAAACTTCAGTGTAAAATATAACTGTAAGAGCTTGAAAATAAAAAAAATAAAAAAAAAAACCCACTGTCAAGAACCTTCCCTTAACTAGTGATGTTGAGGTTATAAGGCCATTTCCAAGCAAAATCTTAAAAACACTTTTTTTCATAGTATTAATGCAAACCTTTTGCTGATAGAGTGCAGGCAGCAAAACCAGAAAACACCTGGTTTTTCTCCTAGATGATTTTTGGACTTCACTTTCTCCAAAGTCTCTCACATCTGGGCTGTTTTCAAGTCTTGCTAGTTTCCCTTTGAAATATCTCCAAACACAGTCTGTTCTCCCTGTTGAGATTTACCCGGTCACTACTCATCTCACATCCCAACTGTTCTGCATTCCAGGTGTTAGCCTTGTTTCCCAGTATTAAGCTGGCTTCCCCAAATCCATTCAAAATGCTGCTGTCAAAATTATCTTTCTGCTTTATGACTTTTATCATGATGACTCCTTTGCTTCCTCATTTACCTTTCCAGCTAGTAAAAGTTCTCCACCTATTTAGGGCTCTTGATGTTTGGGTTAATTGAGATAGTCTTTGTGCTGGAAATGACAACAACCCTCCAGACCTTTTTTAGCAAAACAAATGCAATATAACGCATTTCTTGGAAAAAAAAAATAATTCTCATCTAGGTGAAAACAGTCCAGTTAAAGAGCCTTCAATCATTTAATTTAATTTCTTCCCTGTTACCATTCTTTAAAATGAAGATGAATGATGATATTTCCTTGCACCTTCGGACACACACAAAAAATGTTATTTCAATAAGAAAAGCAATAGCATCCTTCATAGTACGCAAGCACCTCTTTTCAGGACTTCTTATGACCTTACCCACAGTAGGACAAGCCTCGCAGCCTCTCCAGCTGGAGCTCCTTGCAGAAGAAAGGCTGACAGCCTGCCCCCAGGGAGCAGGCTGTGTGGCACAGCAGGCAGAAGCTGGGAGGAGTGGCTGATACACTAGAGGCTTGTGCTGCCGCTGAGAGGGACCTCGATAGGCTGGAAAAATGGGCAAACAAGAAGTTTGCCTCATGAAGTTCAACAAGGGCAAATGTGAAGTCCTGCATCCTGGGAGTAATCACCCTATGCACCAGTACAGACTGGGGCCTAATGGTTGGAAAGCAGCTTTGCAGAAAAGACCTGGTGGTCCAAGTGAACAGCAAGGTGACCATGACCCAGCTATGTACCCTTGCACCTAAGAAGGCCAACAGCCTCCTAGGCTGCATTAGGATGAGTGTTGCCAGCCAGTCAAGAGAAGTGAACCTTCCCCTCTACTCAGCTCAAGTGAGACACGCCTGGAGTGCTGTGTCTAGTTTTGGGCTCCCCAGTACATGAGAGACATGGACATACCAGGGGAAGTCCAGCAAAAGGCCACAAAAACAAGGGTTTGGAGCATGTCATACGAGGAGAGGGTGAAAGCTGAGAGAGCTGGGACTCTTCAGCTTGGAGAAGGAAAGGCTGAGGGGGATCTTAGAAATGTGCAAAATACCTGATGGGAGGGAATAAAGAAGATGGAGTCAGACTCTTCTCAGTGGTGCCCAGTGACAGAACAAAAGGCAATGGGCACAGATTAAAACACAAGAAATTCCACTTAAACATAAGGGTGACTGAACACTGGAACAGGATGCCTCCTTCTCTAGGCAGGGAGGTTGTGCAGTCTCCATCCTTGGAGATATTCAAAACTTAACTGGGCACAGCCTGGAGCAACCTGCCCTAGCTGACCCTACTCTGAACCAGGGGATTAATGATGATCTCCAGAGGTGCCCCTCAACCTCAGCCATTCTGTGATTCTGTTAAGTCTCAGCTCCAAAGAAGAGGAATAGCTAAAAAAAAAAAAGGAAGGAAAGTCTGAGACATCTGCCTCCTAAAAGCCTTGTGGTGAGCATTGTGTTCTGTGATATGAGTCCAAAGCAACTGGTTCAGATCAGGAAAGCAGGGCAGTGCGCAGACCAAGATGTGGCTGTCCAATCCAGATGGAGACTCTCTTCAGAGCAAGGCCTCTCTCTATCCCTGAAACACCCCATGCAAATCCTATCTGGTGAACTTTTCGAAAAGGATGCATTTCTGTAGAAAAATACTGACTTGTCAAAACAATCTGCTACAGATATTCCAGTCAGGTACATGGAATTTCCTCATTTCCTTCTTAAACATATTCTGAAGCTTGTGTCATTAATCATTATAAATCATAAATATATCCTAAAAGTGCAAAAGCAACATGACCACAATATAAACTTCCATACATCTATCTTACATAAAATGTGTTTGTGCCATTAACACAAGCTAGGGAGGACATGTTATCCAAGCTTCATAACCACAGGAATCCTTTTCTTTATTAGGCTTACCTGCTCCTGGTAAAATGGAAAGGGACAGTCTTATGCTATTATGTAGCTCCATTACACAGAAACTGTGCATCTCGCCTATAAATGAACTTCCTGATTTTCTATAATCTTGTACTCTCCAATATAATTTGCAGTCTTCCTTCTACTTCATTTTTCTTTTTAATCATGTTCTTTTCACTGTTTTGTCAAGGTTATACTGAAAAGGTGTCTCTGGAATGCATTTTGATGTATTCATCAAAATTCATCCTTTCATAGAATCCTAGAATCACAGAATCACTTAGGTTGGAAAAGGTCTTTAAGATCATCAAGTCCAACCGTTAACCTAGCACTGCCAAGTCCACCACTAAACCATGTCCCTAAGCACCACATCTACACGTACGTCTCTTAAATACCTCCAGGGATGGTGACTCAACCACTTCCCTGGGCAGCCTGTTCCAAGGCTTGATAACCCCTCCAGTGAAGAAATTTTTCCTAATATCCAGTCTAAACCTCCCCTGGCACAACTTGAGGCCATTTCCTCTCATCCTTTCACTTGTTACTTGGGAGCAGAGACCAACACCCACCTGGCTACAGCCTCCTTTCAGGGAGTTGCAGCAAGTGATAAGGTCTCCCCTCAACCTCCTTTTCTCCAGACTGAACAACTCCAGTTCCCTTAGCCGCTCCTCATAAGACTTATGCTCTAGACCTTCACCAGCTTCATTGCCCTTCTTTGGACACACTCCAGCACCTCAATGTCTTTCTTGTACTGAGGGGCCCAAAACTGAACACAGTCCTCAAGGTGCAGCCTCATCGGTGCCAAGTATAGGAGGATGATCACTTCCCTCGTCCTGCAGGCCTCACTATTTCTGATACAAGCCAGGATGCTGTTGGCCTTCTTGGCCACCTGGGCACACTGCTGGCTCATATGCAGCCAGCTGTCAACCAACATCCCCAGGTCCTTTTCCACCAGGCAGCTTTCCAGCCACTCTTCCCCAAGCCTGTAGCATTGCATGGGGCTGTTGTGACCCAAGTGCAGAACCCAGCACTTGGCCTTGTTGAATCTCATACAGTTGGTCTCGGCCCATCGATCCAGCCTGTCCAGATCTCTCTGTAGAGCCTTCCTACCCTCAAGCAGATCGACACTCCCGTCCAACATCATGTCATCTGCAAATGTACTGAGGGTGCACTCGGTCCCCTTGTCCAGATCACTGATAAAGAGATTAAAGAGAACTGGCCCCAAAACCAAGCCCTGAGGAGCACCACTTGTGACTGGCCGCACACTTGATTTAACTCCATTCACCACAACTCTTTGGGCCCAGCCATCTAGCCAGTTTTTTATCCAGTGAAGAGTACTAGCGCTCACTGTTATCTGGAGCTCACTGTCAGGAGTTACATTTATTCTGGACTTTCAAGGATTCCCTCAGCACCACTGTCCTGTTACCCTTCAGGTCACCAGGTAGGAAGAACTAATCTTCCATTGAAGACACTATCCTGGCACTATCAGACACAAGAGCTCTGATGTCATGGCTGGTCTGACATTGTCTTGCTGTAACTCAAAGATTAAATGTTATTTCTGAAGATAGTTTAGAATTATGTCCTTTTATTATAGACCAAAAGAAATAAGTACTTTACTTGGACAAAAGTAAATATTTGTTCCTGTATACATAGGTGGATATAGTTATGACTTTTCGAGTGTGTAGTACAAACAACATGAAATATAGCCAGATGTGTTTGTGTCTTTTTATATTACTGCCAAAGCTTATTAGCCAAAGCTGCTCCAAAGGAGTTAATCCATGAGAGTTCAAACACAACAGATAGTAGCTGAGAGCAAGTAGCTAAAACCATTGCATTGCTTCATCCGTTGCTGTACGTAGAAGTGCTCTGCACAAGTCCCAAGTCATAACTTTGAAGAGACACTGACACATGTTTTGCTGGAGAGGTGTACTACAGCACCACACTTTTCATGTTGGCTTTATTACAGGGCTTTTCTCAGAGCAGACTTCCAGTTGAAATGCTAGAATGGAGAGGCTGAACTGCTGCAGCAAACCAGACACACAACAGTAAGCAAGCTTAGCATTAACTACTGCTTCTTTCTTTTTCACGTTTGTATATACCTAGCACTCCATGATCATACCTTTTTATCCTTTTGCTCATAAATATTTCACTGAAGTTTGGGTTTTCTTTTAATAGAGTAGGGTTTTTTAAAGTTGGACACAGTAGAGAGAGCTGTCTACACATGAGATTAAAAAAGGCAGCCTTTCAGGTGGTCTCCTTTCTTGCTGTGCAGGGCATTGGGGCAATCCTGATCTGAGTTATGTCAGCAGTGGAAGGATGCACAAACTGGCTGAATCCTACCTAGGGACGCATGAGATGTTTTACTTGACAATTTTCATTTTGGGGAAATTTCACATCTAAACCTGATAGTTCAAACTCATGCTCTGACTGTATCACATCTTTTTTCCCAAAATATCTTGGAGATGAGTATAAATTATACACTTCAAAAATATGACAATTATTTCAAATAAACTATACATACATCAGCTGAAACAACTTTATGAATGATCAGAGGACAAATTGCTAGAAAAGGCATTGTCAACTAGAACAATAATCAGAAGATCCATTTTCCTTGTTAAGGTGAATCATCACAATGCAAGTCTCTATTTCAGGGTGCTCCAGCTCTTGTCAGAAATTCAGATTAAAAGGTGAAATAAAAAAACCAACCATGTCTAGAATCTTAAGAAGGAAACAAGCAGTGGTTGTAGTTACAAGGCATACAATTCAAGTCTTTTCTGGAAAAGAAATCAAACTTTAAAGAAGGGTCTTTATTCTATTTCATACATACTCAACACCAGGCAAACCCCCGAGGCACCGAAGTTTTTTTTTCTTTTAATGTAGTCATGATCCTTAAGAAATATTCTGCCTGCTCCTAACAGCAAACCCCAGGATGATTATGACAGTGCAGTAGATTGGGCAAGGTATTCTAGGAAATTAATCAATTTCAAACAAAATGACTAACTAAATACTCTGCAGGTGTTTACAGTCTAAGATTTTAGAAAAAAAATACTTCTTTAGATTTGAATTGAGAGGCCTACAAAAAGTATCCATAATTCAGAAAGGTTAAAAATAAATCATTTTACGGAAGCAACAAAGGGGAAAAGAATTCAACGTTTAAAGAAGAAGAACATGTATCTCAACACAAAGGTTAAACACGTGGGTTTTCCCTTCTCTCTGTGATTCAGTCAGTCACACACTGAACCTTCTTGCATCATGATGCAGCTTCAAGGACACCACAGTATATGCAAACATCCTACAACACCTTTTCTGTTCTAATCCACCTCTTAAAATCCATTTCTTATGCCTCATGTCTTCAATACCATGTTATTTATTTTACGTGCAAACAATCATTCACAATGTGTAGAAAGCAATCTATGTCACTACTCAAAAACATTAACACCTTGCTGTGGCAACATACAGAGAACCAGGGAGAAAGCCAGTTAAAAAACAGCACTCATATATGGAGAGGACTGTGTCATCTGATGCCAGTTTCCAAACACATCTCTATAATTAGTAATTCTTAATTCATTTTATTTTAGTAGGCATTAGGAACAGTCTGAGCTCATCTAGAGACAGAGAAGGGTTTGTGCTGCTCTGAGGAGAGGACATCAAACATGGGAAATGGCAGCACAGCTACAGGAGCACTGTGCTGCCCTCACCCTGTCTCATCACTCCCATTTCCCTCCATCCCCCCTGCCCCAAAGTCTGGGGCAGTTACAGCTCTGGAAGGCACTGCCAATGCTGAGCTCTGGTGAGTTCATGCCTTCCTCTTCAGAGGAATGCAGAACAGAATACCTTGCCTTGATAGCTTCTCAACTCTCCCATTTTCTATATATGGAAAGCAAAACTGGAAGGAAAGACCCAAAGGATAGACATTTTAGATGCTCATTCTTGAGTATGTTGCTCCTACAGACATTTCATGCCCTTTCCATGTAATGACAGGCCTGTGCCCACTTGTGTCACAAGTATTTAGCAGCTCCAGTATTTAATAATAATCAGTTAATGATTTTCAAAGGGTACCTAGTAGTATACATAAACAGCACCACATAAACCGGGGTCATTATGGTTAGCGCAGATCTCTTACAAAAACAACTACATGACAAAATGAAGGTGGCCACATGTACATGTGGTTAGTTCCTATGTGACCCCATTTTGCTTTCACCCTATAAATCAATGCACTACATCTGTACAGTAAAGCTTTTCCTCCACCAACTTGTCAGGCAGGACTAGGCCATTAGTCCCATCCTGAACTTCAGATGCAGACCTCACATACTTGATAATGGTCATCATGGCTTCCACCTGTACAACACAGGCAGTAAATTTTAGGGAATAGATCAATCTTACCTGCTTTTGGCACATATGAGCCTCACATAACTTTAGCTCATGAAAGGGAGCTAAAAGAGCGTAGCAGCAGCAACTGAGATACAGTTTAACTGGAGGATGGTGTCCTTAATAAATTTAAAACATGATATTAATGCAATCTTGTATTATCCTGCCATGCACATCTACATGAGTATATAAACACACCTATGGTACATCTCTTTCCTTTGGAAGTGCTGATACACAGAATCATAGAATGGTTTGGGTTGGAAGGGACCTCAAAGATCATCTAGTTCCAACCCCCCCTGCCATGGGCAGGGACACCCTCCACTGGACCAGGTTGCCCAAAGCCCCATCCAACCTGGCCTTGAACACTTCCAGGGAGGGGGCATCATCCACAACTTCTCTGGGCAACCTGTTCCAGTGCCTCACCACCCTCATCATAAATCATTACATTCTTGATGTTGATCTATGTGCCTCTGTCTTAGACACTAAATAAATAGCAATTGTGTAAGGATACACTGAACAAGGATATTTTGAACACAGGTTGGAGATGGCTAGATCTGCATGCAAGCTGCTGCAGGATCTACATTATTCATCTAACAAAGTGTGCACTCATGACACAGGCCCCCACATAGACTGACTGAAATGTGGGAGCTTTAAATCATGACCATAGACAAACAAAAGAAATTCCAAGAACAAAGATACTAGCTGTCAGGACAGCACACCAATCACCCTGGGGACCTGAAGGCACCCCATGGGACCCTAAAGGGCAGCAGGGCAGGGCCTGGCATTCAAGGCCCCATCCCACCACCCCAGTCAGAGCAGGGCAACCAAGGGCACCAGGGCAGCCCCAGCCCCAGGTATCAGGAACCTCCCTGGAGACAGGCATGGGCTAAGGCTGGGCCAGGCCATGGGCCTGCAGGTGGGTCTGGCTCTGTGGGGCCCATAGCCAGGCTGGGCAGGGCTGTGGGGAGCTGGAGACTGGCCCTGCTGTGGTGTTGCTGGCGCAAGAGCTGACGGTTCTGGGGGGCTGAAATACGTCCTGGGCTGTGGGCAGGGTGGGGGAGCCCCAGGGGAAAAACAGTGAGGCCTAACAGTAGCAGATTGGTGGAGTCAAACAGTTAGTGCTGAGGACACAATTTTGATCCTCCATTTACTTCAGGAGTTTTACTGCAGACAAGGTCGATTCCAGTCCTGTAGACTGAGCCCTTATGAGCAGGTGGAGCACACGATTTGTGCTCCCAGAGTACATTTCCTGATTTGCTTTCATCCAAATGGAGTCTGGTCCAAGCACTCCAGGTTGTTTTGCAACCTAAGCAGAAAAATCAGGAAATTTTGCTTCAGAAGCACACCCCTGATGCAGTCTCAAATACTAACGAAGATGCACCCAGTACTTTCTGTCCTACTTACTTATCTTTGGGTCCAGTTTTGTTTTATTTCTAATCTTTGTGCACAGGAGGCAAAATGAACAACCTCAGACTTTCTCGTGGTGAGCAGAGGTGGCAGTTTGTGATTTAGTATTTTTAAAATGAACATGTTTTCCCCATCCCTGCATACAAAATGGAAATAAAAAAACTCTGCACAAAAATATGGGAAGAGCTACTTGAAGGAAATTCTTGAAAGGTACTGAAATCAAGAGACTTAAAAAGCTAGCCTATGCAAGTCATACTGAAAGCTAAAACCTGGGACTGGTTAAATCTCTTTAGAATTCAGGCATGAAATGTCTAGTATTACAGTGCTTGCTTCGTACAAGTAATGACTGCTTGGAGAGACATTACAATAATTTTGTTTCCTGAAATTTTCCCCAGTCCATTTTTTAAAACATGTTTTAAATAAGTAATACATTGTTTGTAGATGTCTACCTTTGAAATTTAGAAACTGAGGCAAATAAAAGTTAAATAAATTGTTCAGGGTCCCATGGAAATCTGTGGCAGAATTTCATTTTCAGGGGTGAATTATACTGTGCTCATTAATAACATAAGTTGTAGTGGTCCGAGCTGCCATTTAGCTTTTCCCCCTTTATAAAAGCAGGAGCTTTTCCTATGTGAGTAGGGGGAACCATACAAAAATAACTGTATTCTGGAGAAATGCTCAAAATAAATCACATTCCTGCTGAGTCTATGGTGGTTCTATTAAGCCAAATCATGGGGGATGCCACTGAGTAAGAGATCTCACTGACAGCATTTCTAACAGTACAAGCATGCTGATATTAAATCCTCAGTAAAAGACAGAATTCCTTATTATTAGCATCCTGGAAGAAAAAGGTATTTAGGAGAACTTTAAGTGGAAGAAAACAAACAGCCTTACATTGGGCTCCAGCAGATTTTAAAATGTAGCATTACCATTATTCAAGTATGGATAAAGGTAGTGCATATCTAATAAGTAGCTGACCAAAACCAGGTGGATGAAAGATAAAAGTTATGAATAAGTTTTGTTAGTATCTGTGTGGAAATTCATATACTTTGTTAATGCATTAGAAAATGCCTAAAGAAGTAATTGGTTCTCCCAAGTTCCAGGCCTACATCTTGTCTTTCTCTCACCACTATTTATCACAAGGGATGTGATGATGCATAGCTCTCTAAAAATATGTGGGCTGATTGTGGAACATACATATTCCTTAGAGATAGCTCCTCTTTTTAATAAATACACTCTTTATTTGTTAAAGATATGGATGCATCCTTTACTGATGTTCAGCTCTGCACACTCTTTATTTGTTAAAGATATGGATGCATCCTTTACTGATGTTCAGCTCTGCATAAATTCCCACTTATTCATTACCAAAGCTAGCACTCCCTCTGATTTCAGCCAGCTGTAAGGCAGAGGCTATGCAGAGAAAGTGCTCAGGGTGCCCTGAGCAAAGTGGAGAGCACAACATACAAGAACAATAGAGCTCTGCTGAGAGCGCTCTAACTCCCAAACAGACACTTTTAAAATAAAGAAAAAAGTTTATTAGGACAAAATGCAAGATGCTGAGGACAGTATAATCACTCCTTGGAAAGCGTTACTTTGCATGATGGGGCAGGTGGGGGCGGATGTTGGGCTTTTTTAGTGGTGGGGGTTTTTTTTCCAAGATGTATCAGGTGAAATTTCTTCATGGATTTGCCACATGCTCTTAGTTTGGACTGATGAGGAAACCACATTGAAAGACAGCAGCAGGGAATAAAATGTCTCCAGCTGCTGTGGCAAGACATGCCTCTGTGCACTGTACTTCGCATAATTCTAAGGAATATAACTTACCTGGCTCTAGAAGAAAAAAGGGGGATATATGGATATAAAATAAACAAAAGCAAAACTAAAAGCTACTAGGTGGCCACTGCCTCTATATGAGACCAGAAGATTAGAACGAAGCCTGCCATCAGGCAGGTATGCAATTACAAGTGACTGAGCCATGCAAGACAGACACAATCCCAAATTCTTTATTGCTTAAAACTAATTTGAAAAGCCCATACTACTGCCTTTGCCTGTGTGTCTAAAGATTTTACCAGTGTGGCAGTGTCAAACACCATGCAAAATCTTTTTTGTCTAACAGAAGTATTTAATGTTGACCTCAATTAATTTGAGGTGAATTAGAGATTAGCACCACCGAGCTGAAACATACTTAAAACAGCCACAAAACCACCATAGTTAGAAGAAAGAGAAAAATCAATGAGTGATACAAACCCTCAAGGCTTCAGGGCATCATCAACTATTAGCTGATGAGCTTAGGCAAAAACTTTCCCTAGAAGCAAGTACTGCAGATACCCGCAGCGCTCGTGCTACTGCCAGCAGTAGCACGCCAGGCGAAATGGGCTGCTATGCTGATCCAGGAAGGCAATGCCCCTATTACACCATTACATTGAATTCAAAGGATTTAGTTAGGGTGAGAGAGCTTTTGAATTTTTGACATTTCAGAGACCAATCAGGCAGAGTCCATACCTCAGTGCTGATGGCGATAGTGTCATGGCTAGGAATTTAAAGCAGGACAGATGGAATTTCCTTCGTTTAGGGAACCCCAAAAGCCTGTGAGAAACATTTTACATGCTTGAATGGGTTTTATGAACAGAACAGTGTCATCTAACATGAAATTTTGTCACTTCTGGAGTAGAACTCAGCTAATCTAAATGAGTTCATGCTTTCATGCAGGAAGTAAAGAATAAACATATTCTTTTAGAACTACAGGGGAAATTTCAGGTAGGCAAAATCTAATTACCTGAGATGGAATACAGCCAGTGACGCCAAGTAACACAATTACTCTTATGAAATGTGCTGTAGGATTTTCTTTTAATAGTTAGACTTGCTCTGGACCTTCCTTTTTTATTTCATCTGAAAGATGGAGAATGTGCTCATTTGTGTGAAATCAGTTATAATGGATATAATGAAAATTTACACAGGTCTTGTATAACTGGATTTAACAGCTAGAATCTGAACTTTAGGTATGGACAGCATTAGGCCACAAAGGCACCTTTGTATAGTGTCGAAATTTTTTGGCAGAGACTGGAGACAAGTGGCAATAAAAATTAAAGTGTTGAGACTGTCTTTTAAAATATTTCGCACACTTCATAAATAAAACTCTGTATTTTTAGAATATTAATAAAACTGTCCTGCTTCTGCCCCTCCGGTTTTAAGTATCCATCGTGCCCCTTTAAAGCTGTGACCTCGAAAAAGGGAAGAAGGCAGAAAGCAAAGCCAGTAACAGGGCTCATATCCTGAAGAAACAAAACCAGAAAATGGTTGACATACCCCCCACCCTAACAGTTCAAAGCCTACCCGTCTAATTTCTAAACAGCACTAATTTATATGTGTGTATGTGTGTCTAATGCCAACAAACCAACACTGGAAATTACATATGATTTCCATGTTGCACAAAGGTATAGGTGGCTCATTGAACCATGCGCCAAATTCAGCGAATTCTTCATGTGTGATGGCAAGCACTTGGCAGCTTAGCACTGTTTATCATTGCAATGCTTAGCAGTGGTGCTTTGCACCAAGAGCTGACATTTTAGCTCACTAGCTTTTAATTCCTGCCTCATGCCTTTGTGGTAATTCTGCTGTGAAACAGCTTCATTAGCCTACCACTCAAAGGCAAAAGAAAATCACAGTGTACAATTAGCAAGAGAAGAAACCCAAAAGCAGTGGGCACAGGTGCACTCACCTCCTCTATAGGCAGCTCTTTGGCTTATTGATTAAGGCTCACTGAAAGCAGAAGCAAATGAGATCCTTTGCAGGAGTATTTATATACCACACACTAGCATCATGAAAATAGTGAGAAAAATCAATCAGCAACAGTAATTTTTTTCCCCAGTTTCTAGGATCTTTTTAATACATGGAGTAGTGCAAAATCATGCCCCAGACAACTCACATCTACATATGGCTTGCTCGTCACACCTCATTGTCTGTAGAGGTTCCAAAACAAACAAAATCCTCTTTCATTTGTTCATATCCATGTTATATGGTGAAGAGATTCCAACCAGGGTGATTCCTGGATATCTCTGCAAAGCTAAAAAAAACAAACCACAAAATTATTTTAATATCCAGTCGTAACAAAAAAAAATTCTCTAGCTGTGGGTCTCAGCAATGAACTTTCACTGTTGCAGAACCCCCTGTGGGCCCTGGGGCATAGTATGTGCCCAGAGTTACGATTTTCTTTGTCGAATCTTGAGCATGACAGCATATAATGAGTTCTTGGTTTTACTGGTTCCCATTTATACTCCTTCCTCAGCAGATGACACAGACCATGGATAGGCAGCAGGAGGAAATGTCCCCACAGCACGTCACACCATCCAGAGGCATCCAAGTGAGGGATTTGACAGGAGGCTTCCATGGGTCTTTAGTCCCAGAAAAGTTAAGACAGTGGAGGGAGAGGGTGCAGTTGAGAGATTTATTTTGACGCGGACTGGGGCTAAAATGGCACCTGGGCTTAGCCTGCTGGTGCTTTACCTCCCCTAAAGCTCCAGTAACTCGAGTGAGCTCCCTCAGACCCAAATTGACTGTATGCAGCTTAATAAAGGTCATTTTTTATTTTTCAGTCTCCTTTATGTATCAACATAACCATTTTTGCTCCAGAGTTCTTGTCTTTTACTCTCTGGACTTTCAGTTATAAACTTTTTTCTCAGGTATGGAACTTAGAATTTTGAAACAGAAGATGAATCACATATGGCATATGCCCAGTCCTGGATTTGTAGGCATTTCAGAAGTTCATCTTTGTCAGCTTGGAACTGAGCAGGAGCTGTATGCTGAAAGGCCTAACTCTTGTTCTATGATTGAGATTATCTTGTTTTAACTGGATTCAGTAAATAAAAATCTATCTGATCACTAACTATACCAAACAATCTATCTCAGCAAAACAAGCCAGTAAACCAAAAAAATTTGTTATAAAACCAAATACATATTCAAGTATCAAAAATCTCTGTTTTTTTAAAGGTAGGTATTTAATCTATGAGTATTTTGATATTTTCATCGGCAGAGTATCTTCCCACTGTAATAATCTAACTCCCATGTTGTCGTGGGTTAGCCTCAGCCAGCAGCTAAGCTTCTGCTGTGTTGCCCCATAAGATGATGTCATCAATGTAGTGCAGGTGCTCTGGAGCTTCACCCCATTCCAGTGCAGTCTGGATGAGCCCACAGCAAATGGTGGGGCTGTGTTTCTGCCCCTGGGGCAGTCGATTCCAGGTGAACTGGACACCCCTCCAAGTGAAAGCAAACTGTGGCCTGCACTCTGCTGCCAAAGGGACTGAGAAAAATGCATTCACAGTATGAATTGTGTCCACCTTTGACTCCAGTTCATACTGAAGTTCTAGTATGTTCGGCACAGCAGCACTCATCAGCAGCGTGACTTCATTCAGGCCACAATACTCTACTGTCAGCCTCCACTCTCCATTAGACTTTTGCACCTGCCATAGGGGACTGTTAAAGGGTGAGTGAGTTCTGCTGATCCTGACGCTCCAGTTGATGAATCAGCTTATGGGTGGGAACCAGGGAGTCTCCGTTGGTGTGATATTGCCAATTGTGATAGCAATTGGCACCTGTTGTTCTTCAACCCTGAGCAACCCCTCAACAGAAGGGTCCTCCGAGAGATTAGGCAGGGTAGACAGCTGTTCAATTTCCTCCATCTCCAAGGCAGCCATAGCAAGAGCCCACCGGTACCCTTTTGGGTCCTTGAAATGCCCTCTCCGGAGGTAGTCTCTGCCAACCATGGAGCCTCTCAGCCAGCCACAACGGGGGGCTTTGGCCACTCATTCCCCGCTAGACTCACTTTGGCCTCCAGTACAGTTAGCTGTTGGGATCCCCCTGTCACTCCAGAAATACAGATGGGTTTTGCCCCTTCATGGCTTGGTGGCGTTACGGTACACTGTGCACCGGTGTCCGCTAGAGCCTTGTACTCCTGTGGATCTGACGTGCCAGGCCATCGGATCCACACAGTCCAATAAACCCCGTTGTCCCTCTCCTCCACCTGGCTGGAGGCAGGGCCCCTCTAATCCTGCTCATCGTATTTGTTACTCATTTCTGGCAAAAAATGACTTAGAAGTCCCTTCAAGAGGATCATAAGTACCAACAGGCCTTCCACTCACTCCGGGGAACTGCCCACTGGAAACTGGAGCGGCATTTTTCCTGGAAGAATCCCCTTTTTTTTATTGTTTTGCCTTGCAGCTAACATACTCGTGCCTGTAGGGTCAAGGTAGGTTTTCCATCCCACTTCCTCATGTCCTCTCCTTGGTCATGCAGGTAAAGCCACAGGATGCCTCATGGTGTATACCCTCTATATCCTCTCTCTTGAGCAGAGAAATGCTTACTCCTAACAGCTGAGATACTGGCCTGTGCAGGTGAGGAATAGGACATATTCTCTTTGAGTTGCTGGACCTTCTGGGACAGCTTCTCCACAGCCAGGATGAGGGAGGAAGAGAGACTTTCTTCATGTTGCTGGAGTCAGCCAGCCACTTCATCCACCATTGCTGCCTCTTCGCCTTTCCTGTCCATTACTGCCAGTGAGTTGGTGTATGATGACGGTGTGCTCCGTACAAACTTCCCCCACATGGGTGATGTGCATTGGACTTCATCTGGATATGCAGGTAACTGCACATTGTCTGGGTCATGATAAACCATTTCCCTCATGGCTAATTCCCTCAGGTACTGGATACCTCTCTCCATGATGGCCCACTTGCCTGGATGACATGCAACATCTTCACTGAAGGGTTACCTTTCCCTCACACTTGAAAGAGGTCACCTCCAGACGCTGAGGGCTTGTGTCTTTTTCCCAATCGCCTTGTCAATGCCCCCTTCCCTAGACAGGGATCCCAGCTGCTTGGCCTCCCTACCCTCTAATTCCAGGATACTGGCCCCGTTATCCCAGCACCAGAGCAGCCAGGTAGCGATGTGCTCACCTGGACGGCAGCTGAAATCTTTTCCCATATCTCACAGCTCACTCAGGGACAGGGATCAGATGATTACCTCTGGTTCTGCCTCTTCCTCCTGTTCTCGTGATGGTCCTGGTTCATCGTCATCCCTTACTAAATGAACTGATTTTTTTGTGTATTTCTCCTTCTGTATAGGGGCGACTGATACCAGCCCGGGCTGGTCTTTTGGTTCAGCTGCACTGCCTGTCGCTGGGGTTTGAGTAGCCACAGTGCCTGTCGGTCTCTTTTCCCTCTCTTCCCCCTGAGGATGCCGCCTACTATGGAGCAGTGTTTGGTAGATACTGGCCAGGGCCCAGCACAGTGCAGTAAGTTGTGCCTCTTTGGAAAAGCCACAGCATCTTCCTTTCAAATATCCTATCTCTTCATGAGGGTCCTGTAGTTGTTTGGGAGTGAAGTTCCAAACCATTGGAGGTGAGAAGGTCTCTAGATACCTGCCAGTATTCTCCCACACACCATGCCACCCATGACTATCCAGCCTCAGGGCAGATCTCTGGGTGGTATTCTTAGAACACTTTTTCGTAACCCTGAACAGGACTTGAAACCCATTCTGGAGACATAGCACTAGGAGCATGCTGGCTTGAACATCCGAATTCTCAAAAGCTGTTGTAACTGGCCTGAAGGAAAAAGGGGAGGTGAAAGAGTGGGAGAAAGCATCCTCCCATACCTTCCCCATAAATTGGGCACAATTATTAATAAATCCTGAGAGATGTCATCCAAGGTATGGGCATGACAGCAATGCCACATACAAATATCAGCTTAACCTCATGACGATGTTATCGTATCGTAAGTTGATATTACACAGTACAGCAAAAGGAGAATCCTGACCCCTCTCCCAGAGATGAGAAACAGCGCCGCAGGGAATACATACAGCAAGTACAGGTTTACATACCACAGCCATGTGAACAAACAAAACGCCATTGTGACCAGCACCTGCATAAAATAATACAGTAAATACTTATAACAACTTTGTTTTAACATGCTCTGGTCCGATTTGTCATTATGTCAACCCTTCGATCCCCACCTTGGGTGCCAAAAAGGACTGTCATGGTTTAGCCCCAGCTGGCAACTAAGCACCACGCAGCTGCTTACTCACTCCTGTCCTCTTCATGGGATGGGGAGGAGAATCAGAAGAAAAAGGTAAAATTTGTGGGTTGAGATAAGGACAATTTACTAGGACAGCAAAGGAAGAGGAAAATAACAACAATACTTATAAAAGAATATACAAAGCGAGTGATACACAATGCAATTTGCTCACCACCCAGAGCCTGATGCCCAGCCTGTCCCAGAGTAGCATCCCCTCCTCCCTGACCAGCCTCCTTTATATACTGCGCATAACATCATATGGTATGGAATAGCCCTTTGGCTAGTTTGGGTCAGCTCTCCTGGCTGTGTGTCCTACCCGCTTCTTGTGAAAATTAACTCTACCCCAGCCAAAAACCAGGACACGTGTATTGCCATAATTTAAATTCAGTTAGTAAAAAGAAATTACTTTTTTACAAACAAAAGTAATATTTTGGAACATGTACTGTTGGGATATGGGGCATAGCTAAGGTAATACCTTTGGAGAGCTCTAGGCAAAATCAGAAAGCGCAGATTTGGACCAGAACACTCCTTGTGTTCAGTGTTGCTCAGAGGCAGAGTATTTTTATTCAGGTCTCTCTGGAAATTGTTCCTGTAAGCACAAAATCTACTCTTTGACTAGCTTCTAGCACTTCAAAGTCTGGGCTCATGCCACAGGACGAAATAGCTATTGAGTGAGAAAGGGAGAAAAAGCTTTCTGAAGCCACCTTGCCAACATGACGCAAAACAACTATGAAGGGACCATGTATAAAGCCTGGAAGTTAGTTTAAGCTCTCGTCACACAGAATTTTTTACCTTTCTGCTAAAACTACCAGAAAACATCAATTAGTGCTTTATTGCTGCTGGCATCTCCAGCTGGCCCGACACCACCAATTCACCTACTGATGGCAACAATTTTTTACATGTCTTTGCTTACTGTAACAGTAAAGACTTAATATCATGTGATCTATGAATTCTGTATATTTGTCTTGAATATTAATTGCCATAACAGGAAAATGATCATGCTGCACAGCCAGTGCATGGCTAGACTGTAGAGAAAATATTTCCACAGTGAGTAAATGATATACAGGACATGGGTATGCATGAGTTTATTTCAGGTGACCAAGCAATTAGCTGTTGTTTGAATTCCTGAAAGGAAAGTTCAAAGCTGCCATCATCAACAGTGGGTTTTTTTTTTTTACTTTTCTGCCAAGTAAACAGGAATTTCCTCTAGTACCATTGCATCTACATTCAGAGCGTGAGCAAAGCATCTGATAAATGAAACAAAAAAACAGGCTTTAGCCAAAATGAGGTTGTGTTAGCTGTCAGATATCACTTAAATCAGATAACGAAAGAAAAGAAAAGCAGTGGAGAAAGGGAGAAAACAAACTGTGTATGTGATTCTGTTTAAAGATTTGCCAAATAGATCTTAACTACATCTTAAACACATATGTCAGAAAAAAGAGGAAAAATCCATTTCATGAGCATACTCTGTTTCGTATATTTCTTTAAATAATTTGTTTATCAAATCTTTTGTATTTGTGCTTATCCACATAATTTAAAGCTACTGCCCATACATATTTTAAAAATCTTTTGCTTGATCAAGAAATAGGCATTTCACAATCCCACAGCATGAAACCTGGAATTTTGTCCACATTTTCTGTATGCCTTGTGTCAGCTTCTCATCTTTCACATGGTTGGCAATTTTCAGCATTAAAATATCTGTAAATTATTACTTTTACAAGAAATATTAGCAAGTCAGTTAAAAAGAAAGAATAAATATGGAAATAGGAATATTAATAATGCTGTCCTCCCACAGTCCCTGAATGTAAGAAGTATTCAGTTTTACAGAAAAAATCCAAAGTATTCCAGACGCCATATATGAATCCAACACTAGTGCTCTCAAATTCAAGAAGTTTTGAGGAAGGTATTGGTCTTAGTAGATGTTATGCTCCATCATTCTAAAAATTTTCTAACACTATTCAAAGACCAACTTGACAAAAATATCAAAATTCCTTATAAAGGGATATCTGTGTTCTGAATCTCTAGATATATAGCTTTAGGAATAAAAAAATCATTTTTTATTTGGTGTCTAGAATAGTATTGTCATAATTTTTTCGAGTTTTAGAGTGCCAGAGCAATATGAGGGAATGAAAAAGCGAATAAACTTGGAAATAAAATCCTCAGGGGTGTTTAGGTAGTTTAAAATTATGTGGTGATGCTGAGTTTGGTATTATTGCTGCTGTTTCTTCCCTACAGATCATGACTTCCTCAAGTGTTGTTTAATTTTGAAACTTCTGTCTCCAAGTCATCAAGAACTGCATTATCAACTAAGCTGAACCAGAGCTACCAAAACCTCTGCCCTCTGTACTTTTGACAGTAAAAACTTCAGGTGACAGAAATTCAGTGTAGTGTGCAATCTGCTAAAATTTCTTATTTACCAAATTGTTAAAAAGAGACAATCAACAAATGACATCTGCCCTTTTAATATTATTTTACTTTTGAAAGTTTTTCATTTAAGCAAGGAGATGGATCTTTTAGCAACAATAATAAATGTTGATTTTCTAGAAAAAAAATAAAAACACTCTAATTGCATTTCCCTTTACTAAGGGGTATGAGAAGCATATGAGAAAAACAGTAGCTGTGTGAACTCACTAGATTATTGCTAAAGCTTTTTCAGAGATTCAATTGATAAAGTGGGTCTTTGGCCAGCCGATCAGAATGAATAACAGCATGGTTAAAATGAGAAAATTGTGCAGAGGCCAAAGTGGTGGTAAATGGAAGCGTCACTTAGCTGTACATAGATTATATTGTAGTAGACAAGGGAAATAAAGCTGATGGTATGCATTTGTATCTGGTAGTGATAGCTTTATAATTCAATATGTGCAACCACCAAAGAGGAACAAAAGCATGCCAGTCTTAGTAATAAGTATGGAAGTTATAACTAAAGAAATCATGTAGAAAGCAATAACATCAATCTAAGGTAGCTTATCAGACCACGGTAAAGTAAAGGCTGTTAGGAAAAAGGGGCAGCTATTGAGCTCTGAAAAGACAAGGATTTGGGGAGAGCAGTTGTGAATTGCAGTGCATGAAACGGTGGTCATGGCCTCTTCATGAAAGAGAAACTTGTTAATCAATGGATTAGGGATCAGAAGATCTGAACACTCTTCCCACCTTAATCAAAAGAAGCTGGGCAAGTGGTGTGAATATCAGATACCTACTTTGTCACTAACATGGGATAATTCTTTCCAGACTCGCTGCTAAACTGATGAGTGTAGAGCATAGAGAGGAGGCAGACAACCAGAGGTAAAAAAGAAAGAGAGCAAGGCACAGATGGACAGAAAGAAGATTTGAAGCAGCTGTGAAAAATCCTGAAACTTGTTGCTCTAATTCTCTGAGCAGTATTTTGCTAAGTCCTGATAACCTCCTTAGAACATGCGGAAACCAGAAACCTGAACTCAGCTCTGGCCTACTTCTGTTCTGGCCATAATCAGCAGAATTCTGTATAAAATCCATCCACGTACATGACTTGAATCCCAGTCAGTTTTAGGTGAGCCGGCCACACACCATCAAACCTAGTGAGAAGCAGAATCCAAATTTTATAACACATTCTCCCTCCTTTTTTCTCAGTTTCTGTGGCCAGAACAAGTCTCCTTCTTGAAGGAAATGTCTGAGGGAAGACTACCAGCCAAGACTATTTCTGCATCTATTTTATAAATAACATAAAATTATTTATATGCCAAAACTGGAGGTTTGTCCAAACTGATGTAAAGCACCTTTGTGCTAGCTCCATTGAAGTAGTGTCTAAAAGCCTTGGACCTACCAAGAAATGTGTGTCTTACATGCTCTTTTATAATGGCCAGTGAATCTATAGGAAGGCAAGGGAAGCTGAAGTATTATTGCTTGTGTCCTGAGGGAACGAACAAGGGAAATGTACCATGAAAAGCATGGATAATAAAAACACTTGCTCGGTCAAAACTGACCTCTCTTGAAGGATATATAAACATACGAAGTTACAAATGTTGTTTAAATAGGGAGATCCATGTCATTTGTGGAGAACAAAACACCAAAAGGCTCTGTGAAGTTTCAGCCCTTTAAACACATGGGGTCTTATATTATAATATAAATATTTTAGAACAATTAATTGTTGGTATCCTATTATGCTGAGAAAATATATTCTTAACTCTGACATCAAGCCCAGCCATAGTGAGAAAACATTTAAAACACAGAGTTCTTACAATATAATTGAAACAAAAAGAATGGCAAGAACATCATAAACAACATGAGGAGAGTGAATAGGGGGTGATTATTTTGCATAAGACGAGAACTAAGGATCATTCAGTGAAACTGCTTGGTGCCAGATTTTACGCAAACGGAAGGAAGTATTTCTCAATATAATGTATAATTACACTGTGGAATCCATTGCCACAGGACGCTGTAAATGCCAAAACTATAAATACATGGCAGATAGGTCCATCAGGGGCTATTAACACACTAGATGCAACCTCCAGTTCAGGAAGTCCCTAAACTTCTGACGGCCAGAAGCTGGGAGGGTATACCAGGGGAAAGGTTATTTTATTCTTGCTGTGCTTTAAACATTCATCTAGTGGCCCTCGTCAGGGGCAGGACACTGGGCTAGAAGAGCTGTAGGTCTGCTTAGGTAAGGCAGGCCTTATGTTCTCTTGATGCAGAAACACATATCAGAAGGCAGCCTGGCTGATCCTAGGTCAGTGAAAAAATAAATAGTAAGGAGCTTGGCTCAGCTGGAATGCATCACTTAGAGAAAGAAAAGCGTGTAAAGACAGAACTGTAAATGCAAGTATATACACAGGCTACTCAGTCACTCGAAGTGAGGGCAGATTAAACTAAAGGAGGAGATCGTCGTATCAGTAACTCAGAGAAACCCGCTTAAGTTAATGGAATAAGCTGCTGATGGAAGTCCTACAGAAGCACCCAATTAAAATCAATCCAAGTGAAAGGTGGAAGCATTTTTGGGAAGTAAGATATCAAATGATATACTGGATGGCTACACAGTTTTTGGATTGAGATCAGGAGATAAGATTGATTAATGTTTTTTATCATAAGCATACAGCACAGAAAAACATCAGGTCAAGTCAGTATAGAGTCCTTAAACATTCTTAATTATATCATGAAAGAATTTTGAATTTTGGAGTGTTCAAAATTCACACATTCAAGAGATACTCCTTCAAGTATATCCAATGTCTAGCAGCACTCTTATCACCATATGTTTTCTGTACAGCAGTGCAGTGCTCTGCACGGGTACATCTTCATATGATATAATACACGACCTTTAATGTGTTCATAATGCTCATTTACAACTAAGCTAACACCAACAGCACCGTGTGAATAAATGAACCCTTTATCTAACATCCCATGTATTGACAGCAGCAACCTGTATTCTAGCTGGCACATGACATTAAGGTAGACAAGTATGGGCATTAGTCTACAATATAAACCAGTTAGTCAATGAAATAAGAAATGCTTATTTGGAAAACGAGCCATGAAAATGCAGCTCAGAGGCAGCTTTTAAGCTTATATTGCAAATTACAGATTACATTATAGATTTTTCAAACAACCTCAAATTGTTCATTCAAGCTCAGTAATTACAGGTTTTCTTATTTCAGGAATGTCCCAAACTAACAGGTATATAATAAAGATAGAACTTAACTTTCTCTGTGGTATATCAGAAACCCTTTTCCTGGATGAATTTGGTGCATACGAGACTTTCACTTCAGAACTATTTGGTATTACCCCTTGGTAAATTATGTCTAATGGTTTCTACACTGTCTAATTTAAAAGCCCTTAATGCCTGCCTGCTTTCTCACAACTCAACCCACTTACTAAGGTGAGGACTTTCATATTTGCATAATGAATGGTCACACTAGTGAGTCTGTGCTTGAGTTGCATGGAAAAGGCCAAACAGTTTAACTGGAGCTGTTCACATTTTCATGCCCAAATCATGGGCAGCTCAGGTGTTTTAAGGAGGCTTAGTGCTTTGTGGAAGTCCCCTCAAACATCATCTGGTTTAATATGTTAAAACAGAAATAGGTCTAAATAGACAAAAGTTACAATTTGTGTACATGTAGAATAATGGCAAGTGAACTTCTAGGTGACTGCTATCTTTCTGCCACCAATAGAGGTTGTTTCCTGGGGAGAGGTCAATTCCTAATTCCTAACATGTAAATAAGTTTTGTGGGGGACGATTGCCTCTGTAAGAGGAGTTGTCTGACAGTTAAATCCTGCCTTGAGGTGTTTTGGAGGGTGGTCTCATAAATGAAATTATTGCAGTGTTCCAGTATCACCCAAAGCATCACAGGCAAATTTATTAATAGACAAATGATGACAGGAAGATTAAGTGTCTGTACCCAGGCAGGGAATCCATTTTAGATGCAGAATCATAATGTACAAAAGCTCAAAAACCTTCCACCTACCCAGGGCAGATGGTATATCTCATTTTTTGGTAGTTCTGGCTACAGTCAGGCACTTGGATATGAATAAGAGACAGAGATGACACTGGCTTAGTTTGTAAGAACTAAGAACCAAGAGTCACAAGACTATTTACAATTGTACAGGTTATGGGATGAAAGATTAATATCTATAAAACAGTAATTAACTTTCATATCCACCAAATGTACTCTATTTTCAGGAAGGGAATCAAAAGAAATATATTTGTCCTTTTTGAAAGCTGAAATTTCAACTCAGCATTTTCAAAATTTGCAGGTTTCTAGCTTACAGAAATCTTTCACTCATGGGATTGGTGAGCCCTGTAGTGCAGTTATACTGGAGCAGCATTACTCAGAGTGGAAAAATGAAAGTGTAACACTAAATTCACTTTAAATGTGAATGTAGAACTCTGTTATAAGAGTTGTCTTGAGACTTTTCAAAAAAAAGGTTTGTTTGATAGGAAAAAGTCTTTTAGATGATTTGGAAACATGCGATGTTTTCAATAACTTTCAAGACTCTATCCCAAACTGTTTCAGAAGCCAGGACTCCAGCAGACAAATCTAACATTAGTGTCTAGCAATTAGTTGAGTGTCTGTGCACTGGGTAGACATAGTTCTTTTGTATTTGATATTTTTGATCATACTGACAAGCTATGTTTCCAAGTAGGTGCAAGTCCAGTCCTTCAGCAGACATGCTGACTGCCATTCCAGTTTCAGAACAGTGACTTCTGACACAAATAGTTCATGGTTTCCAAGGAAGCCTACTGCTTATGCTCCAAATATATGGGAAGTATGGAGTTGAAAAATATGCTAGAAAAAATCAATTTCACCCCAAACATTTATATAACTCAGTCTCAGACTTCACTGGCAATAGCTTAAATGTCAGAGCAAAATACTGATCCCAGTCTCTAGACAAAACGCAAACCACAGCCAAAGGACCAGATCTGTGCTAGAAACAGCAATATTCAAAAAGAATGGTCTCACAAAAACTTAATCAATCTTAATTCTACTCTGTTTTTTTCACAATTGTTCTTATTGTGCCTCCTCTATCTTTGTCTCTCATATTTCTTTTACTGCCTTCCCATTTTTCCACCTCCTCCTATGTCTTTTGCTCCTCCACTCACTCTCAAGTAGTTTTCACCATCCTCTTGTAACCCCAGCAGACACTTTCTATTTATTTCCACATCATTGTAAATTCTTTTTTCTGCATCCATCCTCTAAAAGACCTACTTTTGTAAGGACAGTTCTACTTTGAAACTAGAGTGGGGAGCTAGTCAGAGAGATTCTGCCTTTTCTCTCTGTTTTTGTCTTCTTAGATTTCTTCTTTTCTTCTTGTTGCTGTTTTGTTACTACTTATAAATAGGCACACAAATATATATACAGAGAAAATACAGAAAGTGAGGGTTTGTAAACTTACAAAGAATCAAATTCTTGGTTTATAGCTCCTTTGTACTGGGGCCTGCAGCTAAGAATGATTTAATGAAAACTAACTGCCTATAACTGCCAATATCTATATCTACATCAGCTATAGCAGCAGAGTGGTTTGTATTTAATAAGTCTTAGATCCAAGTTGGCAAGGTTAATTATGTGTGCATTCACAACGATGTTAATGCTGAGAAAGCTGTACACTTAACAGACAAGAGTAATGATACTGTGAATTAATAAGGGAGTAGATACTGCTCCCTGTAAAGTTCAAAAAATGTTTGTTTCCCCCGTTTATTCCTCCTGTTGTAACTTAATGTAAAGGACTATTATTTAAAAAAAGGTGACTATAAATGGGTTTGGATGTCATATCAAATTAGGTTCCCAGTTCAGTTCTAGTATCATTAAAATTTTGAAGCTGATTACATAAGAATATGTCTTTCTCTGTACCAGGTCCAAGAAGCAAGATTCTTACAGACTTTGCTTCAATTTGAACTACAAATGCACAATAAACCACATAGCTATAAGGTAAAATAAAAAAATTAATGTGCTTTGCAATTCCATGTTCTTTGCACAGATCTATTTGCCTAGAAAGCATCAGGGGTTATTTTTCAGTTTGTTAGTACCTCTAAGTCCCATCTTCCTAGACCTGCAGAAACCAAATTATGTGCCAAGACCAGAGTTAGTTCAAGCAACTCATATTTTAATTTCAGTTAAATTTTAGTCTCAGATGTTGCACTGCTTGTGAGGCTTTGTCTGGGTGTGGGGAGATGTTGGAAAGCTGTTAGTTGAGTCACTGCTGAGTTCCAATGCCAGTTCTTATATCCAATACTCCCACAATTTGCTTTCTCTGCTTAATAACAGTCTTATCTCATTGGACTCTGCTGAGTGGACTGAAATGTTAGAAATTTGTATCTGTTCATGTTACAGATCTCCCATACTCCTGCCTGGATTCATTGTCAATAATTGGTTCCTGAGTTTCTCTAACGTAAGCATTTCAGTTTTGACTTTCCACGCACCTTCCAAGCAAGTTTTTAGGTACTGTACAACAAGGGTCACCTGAGACTCTTTTTATTTTGCTGTTTATAAAATGAGAAGATGTTTTTCAGAGTTGGCTTCATTCCAGTTACACTTCTGTTGAAATTGTTTCACAGGCGCAGGAACCCTTTCCTCAGCAGCAGTCCCAGCCCCAGAGCAGAGCAGCTGGCAAGACACGTACTCAAATGCTGATCGCTGACGTGCACGCCTACTCTGCCCCAGTTTGAGTGTGGGTATCGTCAGTGGTGTCCCACCTACGTGACAAATACAGCAGCCAGAATTCAGCACCTTCCCCTTTAGGTCCCCTTTGGACCTCTTCTGGGTCTTATATATATTTAGGTATTAGTTTGGAGCAGGTAGAGGTGGCAAGGGAGAGTAACTGAATTTTATGGCCCACAGTCAGAGCACTCAGCTGGGATGTGGGAGACCAGTGTTCAAGCTGCATGGATTAAAGTAGCTTTTCCCACACTGCGGATGGAAGAGCTCAGTGTCTGTGCCAATAACTATAACATACTTTCTAATTTATTTTGTAATGTCAAGAGTATATGGTGCATGTTATTTTTTCTTTTGCCAGTTTGGCTGGTAATTTCTTTTTCTTTTAATTTATGGGTTTCAAAGACAATTTCTTGCTTTTCATTTCGAAGTGTTGCCCATGCCTGAGTTGACATCAGACAACTTTGGACAGGCTACAGATGTTTAGAGATGCCAGCCAATCCACCTACTAAGCAACGTCTGAGCAATACCAGGCCTTTTGCCAGGCCTTGTTGTTATGCCACCGTGACTGCTGTTGGCTCAACTTAAGACAGATGGGGCAGGGGGAGTTAACATTGCATATTTGTTCTACATTTTAAACTAAATGAAAAGTATTAGGATTATCCATTAATTTAAAGCACAATGAAGAGTGGTTAAACCAAGAAACTCTTCAACATGAAAATGTCATGTAATTCCTGACCATATATTATTATTCTTTTAAACCTACTACTTTGCAGTGTTTACTTACGAGAAACTATTTGTTTTGGTAGCTTCACTGCTATGTAGCAAAAAAAATGACTTTACTTTTCTCTCCATTACTTCTCCAGACATGTTCTCTCTTATCTCTAAGTACCAGGTTTTCTCCTCAACCTTTGCTGTCCCCTCCTCTTTGCCCAGAAAATGGTCATCATGTTCCTGTTCAGAAGGCTTTCACACACCAGTTAGAGCTCAAGGGAAGAAGATTCACAGAAAACAATTTCCCAGTAAGATTCTTTTATAAAGAAACTCAGCACGTGCTGCTCAGGTGCTCACTGCAGTGTGCTCTGAACTACTTTTTACGAGGAGCCATATTGTATGAACTTGCTGCATTTTTACATTGTAAGTCCCAGCAGAGTGGGCTGGGGCTAGAATCTAGTGCAGGATGATCAGATTCTAGCAACTGGTTGCAGGACAAATTTTAGCAAATTGTCAAACAGCCCTAGGCAGTCCCAGATGTTGGGTTCTCTCTTTCCTACAAGAAGGAATAACAAATCTTCAGTCCTCTTTAAATCAGTGAACAGATGGATAATCACCTAACTGTAGCAACCAAAGGTGAGCCTATCTCTGTGTGCCATCAAATTCAGATTAATTTACTTTTTACCCACTCTTACTACATTTTATATGGCATGTCGATTCATAAAAAAGTTAGTAGCACAATCTTGTGAAATTGGGCATGTAGTTAACTGAAAGAAAATACTCCCATCAGAAGTGTATGGATACTTTTAGTTTTTCTCAGCTCACATCATGCTTTTCTCTGAGAAACATAGGAACTGCCATGCTGAATTAGTCTAATGGTCCACGGAGTGCAGCATCCCCTTTAGTAGGATGGGTTTCTGCGTTAGAAACTTCAGAGAACAGTGCGATAGTAAAGAAGTGTAAAATAACATGCCATCAGGGAGGTTTCTCCCACCCAGCACCAAAATTAGCAGCTAATTTATGTTATATGAGAACTGCTATCTGTTTCCCATGTGTTTAAATGAAACAGCGGTCATCACTGATAAGTTGGAACATTTGTTCTAAGCTCCTAGCTTGAGCAAGAAACTTTTAGGTGCTGCAGACACACTGCCCAATTCCACCAGAAGTTCCAGGCTTTGTTCTCCCAAAGTATTTCACAGATCATTTGTGAGAATATAGCTTGCACATCTCTGCTACAAACCCAGCTCTACTTATCTATGGCCTTGTAACATCATAAAATCCAAACAAAGCAAATGAGATTTGAAGCCTCTGAACAGAAATGACTTACTAAAGCTATATCACAAACTTTCAGAGAACACAGGACAACTCCATATTTTGGCTAACTTTAGGGAACATTGGAAAATTTTCTTTATATGTACTTGACTTTATTGTAAGTCACACCATATTCTTTTTTTTTTTTTTTTTTTAAATCCCAGCTCCTATGGTAATAGTTACATGGGCATATCAATCTTTATCTATTTATTTTTGTAAGAAGAATCTAGCATGCAGGACTACAGAGAAAGCTTACAAATGTGTACCATAAGGGTTCAGTCTACAAGAAGATTTCTTAAAGAAATGAAAGTGAATTATTTCTTTAAAATCTCGCTAATTTACACAGCCTTCAACATGGTTTCGTGTATTAGATAAGGTAAGGGTAAAATTGTGTTTTTCTGGCATGTTTTTTTAACTACAGCTAAAGTTTCTAAATGTTTGGATTGGTACTACTTGGTAGATGATAATTTTTTTCACCCTAGGAAGAATTACTTTCATTGCATCATTTACCTCGTTGGTCTGTCTAAGCATATAAAAATACAAAACCATATGTCTTATCCTTTAGCTCCTAGAAATGTATAAACACCAAGATAGTTACAGCAATTCTCATCCCTGACTGAAGGAAACTTCTTGCTCTTTACACCAAAAAGAAAATAAGTTACCTATTTACTTTATCAGTTTTTGTTTATTTGTCTTGTCTGTCATACCATATTGCCCACTTCCTTTTTCAATTACACAGTTCTAATCTCTTGTGATATTTAAATAAAGAAAACGTTCCATCCTTCTAATCTAGGAATATCTGCTACTAAAAGAAATTTCACTTTTCTCTGTTGTATGAAAGGAACATACTGTACCAATTACTGAGCTTTCTATGAAGAAATCTAATTATAAAAACACAAGGCCTGATTCAAAGCCTATTTTAGTCCATGGAAAGACTTCTGTTGACTTCTTTGGGCTCAAGTCCATACTCAGCAATGGTTAAATTGAATAAGAAAAGAGCTTATTTCCAGTTAACAAACAATTCACAGGCATGTTGAACGCAAAAATATATTTACATTATCTCTACATATTCCATTAAAGCATACAAATTGACTGCTTCTGGAAAACGGTATTGTACCAGAGGAAAAAGTTCATATGAGAATTCATATATTCCTTATATGTGGGACTCTTTTAATATATCTGTCCTATATATCTGTACAGCAGTATGGATTTTAGAGAAAATATATGGAACGAGGAAAGTATTTTCTACTGTGAACATCACATGATGGAGATGTGAAACCTGCTTTCTGAAATATGAGCATTCTTCAAATTAACTAGTTTAAAATTCCTCATTCAATGATTTTTTCTATGTACAGATTTCTACCATAGTTCCCAGTCAAATAGCCATAGGCTATGCTTTGTTATTAGTGGGCACTTCTACAGCCTTGAAAACCTGTATCCATCAAGATGCCTGAACACAGAAATTAGAGTAGACTTTTTTTCCCTTTCTGCCCTAACAGCAGGACAGCAGAAGCAGTGGGATTTGCTCCTTTTTTGCATTGCCTGTTTTCTGAAAGATGCAGCGAGGAAGCCATTAGTAAGCGGAGCTGGCAGAGGAAGGACTTTATTTGGTCAGTAATACAGACTACACCTAGGTCCAGCCTCTGTGCCTGAGACAGCTTGCTGTGCAAAACAAAAGTCTCTGTGTATAAATTCCCCCTTCACACACTTTCTTTCTCCACTGTGTGAATTCAACCTGGCTGGGACACTGCCAGAGGTACCAGCTGAGTAACTCAATAGAGGAGAGTTTGCTTTGAGGTGAGGAATGGGGCCTGTGGCTCCAGCCTATCTTAGCTGCAGGAGCTGGAAATAAACCACAAATACTGCTGAGTTTACACTGTTTTCTCCCTCAGTAGAAAGAATTAAATTTGCAGAATTTTGCCATTGACGTGAATGGGATGAGAACTACATTCTCAACCTTTTTTTAATAGAGAAAAGCAGTTGAGTAGTCACTACAGCAACTAAAGACTGTTGAGGTGAAGCCAGCTATGAAATATGCATGTATATTTTGAATGCCAGCCAGCACAATTTTTAAGGAACTTTCTTAACCCATGCAGCCTATAGATAAAACAGTGACTTTGCCTTGGGTATGTGTTCTGAATGCAAGCACAGCGTATGCCATTTCAAAGTGGAGATGAGCTTGAAAGAGTCAATTGGGTCTAAATTTCTCCTAAATTCAGTATCATTTCAGAGGAGAACTTTGCATCTTGGGCTCATTCCTTCTCAGCACACATATTAATGTTTATTTACCAATGCATACATTTAACACAGCTGGCTAAAACCACTTTTCCACAACTTCAGTTAAGGAAAGCTATCCAAGTGTTTTCTGGACATTGTTAACTTCCCATTCACATTAAAGCTAGATGTCCAGAAAGCAAAATCCTTTCTAAAGGCAGTTTGCATCATAGCACATTCTCAGCAGCAAAATATTATCAAGCTGAATGGTTTATATTATGAACTGTGCATCCAGAACCCTTTGTGAAGTAAGCATGAGTGACCAAAAAACAAATTTCCTATGCAAATATTGTGGTGCATAGGTTTAGTGGTGGACTTGGCAGTGCTAGGTTAACAGTTGGACTCGATGATCTTAAAGGATTCTTCTAACCCAAATGATTCTATGATTTATTGATACATGGACAACTAGTTCGTCTACTACCTAGCTTTCATATATATTTTATTTGTCAGGACTCCCCCTAACAACTTCAGCTTCCCTCATTCAGAAGAACAACTATGCTAAAGCAGAAAAGATATTCTAGATATAGTAACTCCCTTTCAGGGTTCCAAGGCAAGGACCAAACACAATTCAGAGTCTTCTCTGCTTTTCCATGCTTTTCTGTTGTATCAGAGACTAATCATCCTGACATATTCCTGTACAAACCAAGCAATCAGCTTGATGAAACTAACAGAAGTCTTTAAAAATACACAGAAGTTAAAAAAAAATAAAAATTGTTTTCCTGGATGTTGTCAGGAAGTAGTGTATAGAAATGGTGTAAACACAAGACAGTGGACCAGAGATAGCACTGGTCTGATAAAATATGAAAATATAATGTTCCACAAAAAAACACTATTCTGAGAATCAAAACTGAAAACAGAAGATTAATTTATGTAACCCTTTGTTCTTCAATCTGGAAAAGTCTGAAGATGTTAAGTCCTATATCCATGTCATCCATGGAGATGACATTCCCTGCTTGCAAAAGATAAAAGAAAATAACATGAACAATGTATACATGTCGTGAGGAGCACTGTGAATATCAGTATCTCATACAGAAATTCATAAGGGGTTTACTTTCTCTTTTAATGCAGGATTCAGTTATAGCACATTCCCAAATTCAGTGTTCTTTTCAAGGCTTTAGACATGAAAAGTTTTTCTGATTCTTCTTTCTTAAACACAAGTCTGCATTTTAGTCTTAATTTTTCTGTGGCTTGCTTTCTATGAGTATAATATTTCAGTCCTCATCATTGTTGAGGCATAAATATTGTATTATACTGTAAAACAATGAACAGTAATAATTCATGCACAGCTGCATTATTAAACAAACACGATTTCTGTATGTTATGCATTGCTCAAAGAAACCCAAAACTTCTGAGTTTCAAAAATCCACTGTATCATCTAAGCTATTTAAGAATTTACTATTTAGGAGTATATTTTAAAAGAAAATGAGAATATATTAATATGATAGAAAAACTTGCCTGCTAGAAAAGACCCATTTACAGTAATGGAGATAAAGTGATTAATTGGCTATAGCGGTTACTAAAAGCCAGTCAACAGAAGATCATATCTCTCAAAAATGGAAGGAGGAAAATGGATTGTAAGCAATCACTGTTAAAGTAATCAGTTAGGCTGTAATGACTGACAGATATGTCTAGCCTGAATGTCCCTGAATAAAAACTCAAGAAGAGTTTTTCTTAACCTATGTGCAGCAGACAGGAAAATCTGTTCATTCCTTTCCTTTTTGTTGCTACTTATTAATGGGGGACTGGCTCAAATGCCTGATGAATACTTCAAAAAAGTTAGGTGGAGTATTTCTACTGATTTTTCTGGACTTCAGATCAGAACATCAGTAGGCAGAGAGATTGAATTCTTCTAACACTTTTGCCATTCCTTCAAATACATCTAATCTTTGATAAAAATCCACATTACTTCTGTAGGATTCAACTAAATGACCTTGAAATGCATCACACTCGTTGCTGACAGATATTTTGAAGACAAAAAGATGAGGACCAAGTCAAAAGCTTGCACACAGTCAGAGTACAACAAGCAGACAGAACCAATGGAAACACTGAACTACAAGCTCGGACGCAGGAGTGAAACTGGGCTATGTTGTCCACTAACTAGTTCAAGTATAAGAAAAGAGGCAGACAGAAAATGGGAGTGATAAATATTCAGTACTGAATGAAAGTAATGCCTTCCAATTTTAAGAAATATCTATTTTGTAGCACAGATGGATAATCTGATTCAAACACATTTTAATTGGCCACTGAATTTATCTCTGAAATCTGTACAATTTATTTCTTCTCTCTTAAAACTGGTTCTAATCCCTATTTTCTTTCTGGCATTGCATAGATTTTCTTTTAATGACTATCTCTTCACTCCTTATTTAAACTAAGACATGGACTTAAGCTTAAGGTCTCCTAGAGCAACTTCTGTAAGTGTCCTAGAGAAGCCAGTCACTAGGAAAATGAATTCTACTTGAGACTTGAAGATCCTTGTAGACATCTGGCAAGCCTAAGTGCCATTGTTTTCAAAAGGTAGAGGAAGCCAATAACAAAGGGCAACTCTTACAAAAAGGAACCCAGCCATCACACGCAGGCATGAATACTGTATCATGTCTGTGCCTCTCATTTTACATGGCTGAAACATTATTCTTGACCTTAATGCCACTTAGTGCACTGGAAGTTGACCCAGTCTTGTGTGTGTTCAGAGGAATGACCCACCATTGTGCTGTGGAAACAGAGTGGGAGGCGAACAAGCTAATCCAAGCATCCTCTCTGATTTTCCTCTATGTCCCATCTCTGAGGAGTTGCTGTCTGAATTCCTCAGACCTGGAGATGTTCCAGAGCAATTAGACAGTGCATCCCCTGAGACATGACTGCAGATTTTGCTGAGTTTTGCTAGCTCTTTTTATTCTTTTCTGTTCAATTAAATGGGAAAAAAGGCTTAGGGCTGTATGGCATGCTCACATCCCTTTTAAGCTGACAAAAACGCATGGATCTGTTTGTGCCCACTTGCCAATGTAGCTAACCCTTTCTCTTCAACAGTTCTTCAGTTTTTAAGATGTTTTGAAAGTCTTTATGAAAGTAACAGTCAAGTTCAGCACTATCGAACAATGGAAAGCTCATTTTTATCTGACTTTCCTTTCACTTGATTCAAATACTGTGATGGGACCAAAAAAACATAGACCATAATCTGCATACTGAATGTATTCAAGAGTCATGTGCTAGCTGAGAAGTACATTCAAACAGTAGTTCATTCAAATTATTTCCTATTATTTTCTATTTGACAATATGTGTGTAAAGCTTCTCAGATACAATCAAAACCAGGCAATGGCAAATCTAGAAACCTTTAGTCCAAAGAGATTTAAAACCAGGGGAGGTCTAGCTATAGCAGAAGAAAGTTGAAATGTTAGCAGTATTGAATCATGCAAACTCCAGAGGTGGATTCCTCTCCTTATGTTGTAAAAGATGGCTCTTTAAATGTTCATGAAATTCCAAGTTTATGGAGTTACTGGCTGTCTATAAAGGCTTCTTTACATCTTCAATATGATTTGATAGACCTACGAAAGCTTTTTAAAGGTCTAGAAGTGAGCTATGCAAAAAAACCCAAGCTCTCAGATACTAGACTCATAACACTGCACTTTTCCAAGTATTGGCACACAGTTTATGACAGGCTTCTATAAACCCCTTATTCTGCCTGATTCAGCAAAATAAACTGGCTTGCTGTGGAAGAGGAGAAGCTGGTAAGTGGAATATCGCACAAGAGTACTCAGGTAGAAATACAGTGTCTATATGCATTCTTTGCAATTCTGCTAAGAAAAATGTATTGTAACTCACTGAACCTGTGAAACAAGCTTTAAATAAAACACAGTCATCTGTGTCAGAACTTGACTAAATAGCATTTGTAACAGAAGGGTAACATCGCTATAGCTACTGCTTGTTTTTCTTTCTATGCTTCAGTCTAAAATTTTAGCTATGTGATGCTCTTCTGAATCACGTATTAGCTGAGTCTGTGTACTGAGGGAAAGATGGCACTTTCCAAATCATCTCCATATATTGCAGCAAGTTCTTCGAGATTCTGTAACTTAAAATTCTGGTAGCACTTAATTATCCTGAGCTTGTAAAGTCTGATGATGCAAGACAGCCTGGTTGTAAGCCATACAATTAATCTGCCTGTATTACACATAACTTCTTATACAATCTACAATTACAATATAAAAACATTTGCAAATAATAATAAAAAGCAGGAAAGACAGCTGTGGATTCACTGCAAATCAAAATATTTTGCAGTCTCATTTCAAATTTTGGTAAAGAAACGATATGATTTTTACTGTCCTTGGTCACATAAAAAATCAAACATGGGACATGGGGTTTGCAAAAAAGCTCAAGACTAACAATTAATAATTAAGCAATTTAACATTTAAAACAAGTACTCTCATCAGATTTCTGAAAAACTTTAGTACAAATAAGATCTTTGATAAATACATACAGAACTATTCCTTTGGTTCCCACTTGCAATATATTAAAAAAATTAGAAAGAACATAGAAGAATTCCATATTCCCTCTGCCATGGCACTGATGCACTGCCAGCCCTGCCCGGCTCTGCCCAACCCCTGGGGCTCCCTCCACCGTGCCTATGGCCCATGACCCCATGTCAGCCCCCCAGGGCCATCAGCCCCTGCCCCAGTGACACCACAGCAGGGCCGGTCCCCAGCTCCCCACAGCTCTGCCCAGCCCAGCCGTGGGCTCTGCCAAGCCAGGTACACTGGTGGGCCCACACCTCAGCCCAGCCTCAACCTGACCCTGTCCCCAGGAAGGTGCCAAATGCCTGGGGCTGGGGCTGCCCCAATATCCCCAGCTGCTCTGCTTCTGGCTGGGGTGGTAGGATGGGCCCTGGCTGCCAGGTCCTGCCCTACCAGTCCAGTTGAGTCCCCATCACAGCCAGCCCCCAGGGACGTCCTGGCCCATGTGATGCCCAGATACTCTCCTCATCTGGCAAAAATACATGTACATATTTACTTTTTATCAACTTTAATTTTTGCTTTATGTTATATTTTTTCTATGAGATTTTAAGTTAAACAAGAACATGTAAAATATGTACATGATCAGTGTACAGCCACTGGTCTTAGCATCAGTGGACATATTCAGTGTGGGAAATTCATGCAGCAACCAAAAAATTGCACTTTGAGTATTACAGTGTCCCATCTTCTCTGACATAATGATACACTGAAAGTGGTTTTATACTGACAATACTGAAGGACAGTAGAAGTAAGAAGCTACATCTGGGCCTTAGCACAAGGACATCCATTTTGTGTCTTGACACTTTTCCCTTGTCTGATCACTTGTGCTAAGTTTTACATCACCTACCCAAAAATGATATGTAAGCAGGTGCCTACAGCAGAAGTCCTTGTTACAGTAACATAGAAAAATATGATGTGCTTAAAAAAAGAGCAGTGTAATTCCTCCAGCAAGATGCAGAATTAAATACTATGATACCAGTGCCAGCTTGTCCCAGTGTGAGGCATTCACACTGTGGCCATGACGTGTTATAAATCACACCTTTTGTATTGCAACAGGTCCACTCATACTGCAACCTACTCCTCTGAACCTAGAATACAGCCAATCATAATGAGTGGCATGCTCAGGAAACACATACTATAAACATAAAAATGCCACACCTGGGAGATTGGAAGACGTACCATCGAAACCTAAAGAGTTGCCTCCTCCTTCCCAGATGTTGCATGTCTGTTTTCATTTCCTACTTTTATTACCTTAATGTAATTTTTTTGTTCCAGTAAAGAGTGATTTTCTTGGTAGTGGACAGATATTGCTGTAGTTTTATATCCAGAAAACCAAGTTCTTCATCCTCTTTGGCTGCAGATCTTTCCTTACAGGGGGGGATGAAGCACGATCTTGGAGCCCAAGAACAGTCTTGCTTTTTTGGTACCATTTACAGTCTGTTTCCTTCATTTTTCATTTTTTCTTACATATTGCTTTATACTACCCTGCGAACCCAACAAAAGGAAATTATCCCTCAATACACATCTAAGCTTCTGAATGCAAATGTCTGCATGGTAAGTAGAAACAATTACCTGATTAATATGTGAGGGCAGGTTTTCTGTGATTTTGTGGGGTTTTGGTTTATTTTATTTTATTTTTATAAACAGATGAGTCATAGAGAAGTCAGTTTCCATAAAAGCATATTATCATCTCACCTCACTGCATCTACTGTCAGGGGAAATGGGAGAAGCAGCAGAATGGAGTCATGCTTAGAAACATATAATCTCAGTTCTCCAAAACCCAAATAATAATACCTGAACAATCCTTCATCTCTGCCAGAGTCTCCTGGTTCACCTTGTATCACAGACAGCAATCAAAATTCCCCCTTACTTGACCTGTTATATGTCTTCCTACTCTTGGGACATACCATGCAGAGTGGATTCTAGCAGCCAGCTAATGCTGATCCTGGGATCATCATGAAGCAGGAGACATGGAAAACTCCGTCAGTCACCAACTTCATTCTGTCATAGAATCATAGAATGGTTTGGGGTGGAAGGGACCTTTAAAGGTCATCTAGTCCAACCCCCCTGCAATGACCAGGGACATCAACTAGATCAGGTTGCTCAGAGTCCCATCCAACCTGACCTTGAATCTTTCCAGGGATGGGGCATTTACCACCTCTCTGAGCAACCTCTTCTGGTGTTTCACCACCCTCATCGTAAAAAATTTCTTCCTTACATCTAGTTTGAATATACCCTCTTTTAGTTTAAAACCATTACCCCTTGTCCTATTGCTACAGACCCTACTCAAAAATCTGTCTTCATCTTTCTTATAAGCCCCTTTTGAGTACTGAAAGGCCCCAATAAGGTCTTCCCGGAGCCTTCTCTTCTCCAGGCTGAACAAGCCCAACTCTCTCAGCCTGTCCTCATAGGAGAGGTGCTCCAGCCCTCCGATCAGCTTCGCGGCCCTCCTCTGGACTTGCTCCAACAGGCCTGTGTCTTTCCTGTGCTGAGGACCCCAGAGCTGGACACAATACAGGTGGGGTCTCATGAGAGCGGAGTAGAGGGGCAGGATCACCTCCCTCGACCTGCTGCTGGTCACGCTTCTTTTGATGCAGCCCAGGATACAGTTGGTTTTCTGGGTTGTGAGTGCACATTACCAGCTCATACTCAGTTTTTCAGCCACCAATACCCCAAGTCCTTCTCCTTAGGCTGCTCTCAATCCATACATTGCCCAGCCAGTAAACATGCTTAGGACTGCCTCGACCCATTTACAGGACCTTGCACTTGGCCTTGTTGAACTTCATGCAGTTCACATGGGCCCACCTCTCAAGCCTGTCAAGGTCCCTCTGGATGGCATCCCTTCCCTCCAGCAAATCAACTGCACCACTCAGCTTGGTGTCATCCACAAACTTGCTGAGAGCGCACTCAATCCCACTGTCCATGTCATTGATGAAGATATTAAACAGTACTGGTCCCAGTATGGACCCCTGAGGGACACCACTCATCACTGATGTCCATCCAGACATTGAGCCCTTGACCATCCATCAAATCCATATCGCCCCAGTGTCCTGACATTTCAGCCTGGCAAGAAATGTGTTTGCATGCACTGAACACAAGCACTCACAGAAACAGGATTACACAGCATGTTAATTTCTGCTGTAACTTTGATTTCTTCACATCCCAGAGCAACTGATAGCATTAGGGACTAATGAAAAACAGGTATCTCTGTCTTATGCCTCTGGCTGAAACTTCCTTCACCATCAATTAAATGCCAATCTGATTCCTTTTTCTTTAAATAGACCAGTTCTCCATTCATTTTCTGCAATAAGAACTTCCATGCTAGATAATGTTCTCATCAGCGCATGCCTTAGCCTTGAATAACTCTATAATATCAGCAGATTTACTCCAGTTTTGCAACATGCATCAATCAAAACTCTTTTAAATTGTGTTCACTGTCCTGGCTATTATTTCTTCCTTTATGTCACAACTCAGTCAACACTGCTTTCTGGTTCTAACGGGAGTACGGTTATTTTGGAGTGAACAGTGTGTTAAACTCAGCAGGCATATTTAGCTCTAACAAAGTTATTTTATCAATAGATCAGAAACAGTTGGGGAAAAAAGTCACTATCATTATCCTTATTATTGAAGTAGGGAAGCTAATACATCTGGTAATAAAGTGACTTTTAAATCATCACAGAGCTGGCACCAAAGCCAAGTGGACCTCCTGAGTAAAAGTCTAATACTTTGATTATTCAGCCTTTTGGCCTCCCCAGGACAGTTCCCCAGTTTCTCTAGAGGATTTCCCAGACAGAAATATTAGCACCATACAAATGACCTGCAAACCAGTGCACATAGGGTCTGACTACATCATGCTTGTGACAAAAATGCTTGTAATATTTACTAGCTTGGGCACAGTGGATGTGGTAGACTTCCAGTCATTTCACAGATATTGTTACCGCTACTCCTTCTGCAAGTAGCTGCAAGGCATCCAGTAGCCCTAAGTAGGTGCCCAAAGTTCTCTTCCTCCACTCAGACAAAACTTCTGAGAGAAAGAAAAAAAAAAAAAAAGGACAAAATACAGATATTCCGACATGTGGTAGCCTTAAATTCATAAGGTGTGTTTCACTTTAGTTTTACTTCTTCCTTTTTTCAGGAGAGCATGGCTTTGACCAAACCCTGTAATTATGCTTCCCAGGTATACTGTCTCCAGAAATGTGTGAACTAGAAATTTATAAAATTGTGTTAAAAACATATGTACTCTCCTTCATGTCTCCACAATACGTATGGTTGAAGGCACCATGGAAAAATGTAGCTTCCCTGAATAACCAAGTATTAGATGACAGCATATTCAACAAACTCAGACCTAGAAATAAGGCAAAATTCTTTGCAAAAGGAGGAAATTCTGGACCATTGTGTGCTGATACATCAAAGTTCTCAGAGGAGGTTTGGCCCAGATATGACACAAGAAGTGGACTACATGACATAGCCAGATCCTACCTTAATTAGTCTTTTACTAGCAGTATTTTATAAACCTTCTATTATTTGGAGGAAGACAAAAGGTTTCCAGAAGTACCAAAGAGGAAAGATTATCCATATTATTTATGACATTTAGGTTTCTATACTCCTTGAGAGGTAAAACAATTCCACCTTTGGGTAAAAGGTTATTTATAAGGGCAGTTTGTTTAAACATACCAATTTTTGAAGATGTTCATATGAAGATTTACTGTTGCTTACTTGATGGTGTGAATAATTCATTCTTTTCAAGGCAGGCATATCCTCATTTCAGAGAGGAAATGCCTCCAAAACCACATTTATTGACTTGGGGACCAGCATTCACCAAGCAACATCAGATATGTAACTCACAGTAAGGAATTAGAGAAGCTTTAAGGAACATGTTGAAATGAAAAAAAAAAAATGCTTTGCCCTTTGCTGGTCACAACAAAACAAATCTTGTTTCTGCAACAATAAAAAACCTATTTCACATTCATCAGTGCCAAAAATCAAAATGACATTCTGGCTGCAGGGGTGTGCAAATGATGTACCAAGAACAAGTGGAAATAAACAACTGCATCCTGACCTAGCCAGTGACTGGAGCTCTCCTGCAGTGGGGCTGGTTGAGAGGCCCAGCAGCGTACCCTGCCCTTGGAGAAATGTAGCCAACTGGTTTGGGGACACAGCCAGATCCACATAACTGCTTGTGGTATTTGGCTGCAAGCTCTGAAGGGCTGCACAATGCTCCATTCTTAATCTTGCAAGTGGAGCACTATGTAGCCCTCTTCAGCATCGCTCCCTGAGGCATTCACCTGTGACTGCTGATGCTAGTTAGATGTGACTATAGATGCTGTAAGGTATTCTTTCTACCAGCTTTTATAAAAAAATCTTCAGACTTTGCTGTAGAATGGGTTAGTCTCTGATTTATAGTGAAAATGAAATTAAAAGAAAGATTTGTAGACTAAATGAAATGAAGCAAGGAATTGTGGGGTATCTGTGATAGATGATGGCAGACTGCGGATTCATGTTTCCCTCAAGTCAAAGGATATAGAAAATACATTCCTTAAGAAAGGAAAGAAACTACCCTCTGATGGAAAAGGCACCCCATCAGCAATAATAAGTGCATTAGATTCACATTGACATTAAAAGGGTGAGATAACGTGTTAGACACCAGGGATCTATTTTACACTGTGCCAGAGTCGTGTTCACTCCGCAGAACTGGGGCTAGCACCTGCTGTTCAGATTCACATGCAGCAGCAAGGACACCAAAGAACATCTGACTTTTTTTCAGTGCCACCTTTTGCCATCCACAATGTACAGCGTTCTCTAACAACACAGTATTTAGATTAAAACTGGATGTAGATGTTTATTTTCTTACATGTTGGAGAAGATAGGGAAGGCGGGAAATTCTCAGATGTAAATCTCCAGCTGATGCCCTCAACCTCATTTTCGTGTCTTCTCTCTTTTCTCTTCCCAAGCACATAAAATAATTGAAAACCCACCCATCAGCAACAAGTTATGGCAAGCTACAGAAACAGTACACTTCTCCAAAGCAAAGCAATCTTTCAGCTTGTAAATTCAGTTACCATTCTTCAGTGAAACAGCCAGAAGGATCAGCAATACCAATAAATTGTAACAGACATGCCATAAAAATCCTTTATGCATTTAACAGCCAATACATATATTAAAAGTAGGTGATTTTATCAGTGCTAAATCCAAGCATCAAAATACAAACTTAATATTAACTATAACAAATTAAGGTATTTCTGTGGAGGCAGTGAGGACATCACAGTGACTACACAATAATTACTGAAGAGTAGTCAGCTAAAGAGTAGTATTTTTCAGTCACCCATTAAATAACTGTTGTAATAGACTTTGTACCTGTAGCATGACTGAAACTCAGGAGAGAAGTGGAGAAACACTAGTCCTATAAACTTCTAATCATTAGAATAGTCCCATACATTTTTATGGCAGTATTCATACACGTAATATTACAGCTTATTAATATTTGCAAGGTAAAAATAAAAAATTTGCAAGGTAAAGATTAAGAGTACTTCTGCTCTGGCAGCAGTTAACTAGTATGAAATGGGATGAAATGAGAGGACTGCATGAAATCAACCAGAAACAAGTATTTATATATGATACTTCAGAATAATAAAACCAAGTACTTTGATTGGCAGGGCTGAAGATAGGCCCAGACCCATGAACACAAAGCAAAAATACTCCTTTCAGTCAGCATTAGAAGAGGATTGAAAAGAATTAAATCTTTTTTAAAAGGATGTAAAGTATTTTTGATGTTATAGAAATCTAGAGCATTTATTAATTAACAGTAATAATACATGCACTCATCTCAATCCAAACCACCTATATTCACTTGCTGGCCATTTCTTTTGAACAAAAAAAATCCATCTTCCCCTAAGAACATATTTTCAGTCATGTTTACACCTTCATTCCCGTTACAGTTTTATTAGTCATTTTTATTTCGGTATCTCTGTGAACAAAGCAGGAATGAAGACTCATTGTGGTGCATACTGCACAGACATAGGCCAACATAAAGGACTGCCCTGATGAGCTTATATACAAAATAAGAAATTAGCCAAATGTGTCAATAGCACAAATGCCCTTATGCACCAATGCAGAGACAATCATAAGAAGAGGGACATATTTTACAAAGCAATCAGGAGGGAACATGCCAAGTTAATATCTCAGAACATATGTGAGCTGATGTAGTTTCAAAATAGCTGTAATATTTTCCATTGTATTTGTCGAAAATGTTCTTATGATTGTACCTAGGGCTTGAATACAAATAAGTGGATCAGCCATCACACACTGCCAGATAACTTCGAGATCAGTTCAGCTTTTACCCTAAAAGCAGTAAAGGCTGTTCCAATATCAATAACATTTTCCTGTTTTAATAATCATTATATTTGCTCATACATGCTTTGATTTTACCTTTCATGAATCTGGTACAATAAGCTCTACATTTATAAGAAAATGAATAGCCGAGGGAAAAGGTTATTTCCTTTGGCTCAGGCTTCACTCTTGCTGGGCTGGGCAGACTATTCTTGACCCAGTTTTATAGGTTTCACAGTTGGCTGACCTATTCATTGTCAACTGATACGGATGTTAGCTCAAAATTGTCCTAGCAACCAAGAAAGCACACAAAGATCTGAAGGAACTCCAGCATTTAAACATTTAATTTGAGATCTCCCATTCAGTTCAAGTTAGGCAAGCGCAGCGGAGAACATTAGCTAGCACGGAGTAGGTAACAAGCTACTTTGTAAAAAGGCCGCTAGCTCAGCTGACTAATGCAGCTTCACAGCATGCTGTAAATGACTGCCTAATTAACACACAGTCTAAAGAGCACGTGTCCAATCCAGAGATTGTGTATTGTCTCCTCAACACTGAAGGAAACAGAATGGATGGGACTATCTTGAAGTGCATGCATATGGAGACAAGGCTCCTCTCCTTGCAGCAACAAATGATAGGGTTTGTGCAGATTCAGAAAGGTTGGCAGTGTCCAAGAACAGCCATGGCAATCCTCGTACCTCCTGCAAATCCACAGTTTCAATGTGCTGTTAATTACTTGTCCTTCACCTCCTTGTGTTTTAACTCAAAGTAACAAGAGTAGCCAATGATGTCATGCTTTGTAAAGTGCATCAAGTCCAGGTTCAAGGACTGTAAAGCATTTTAGGTTTAAAAGGAAACATGTAGTAATGTGGTAAGTAAAGTTCACCAATAAAGTATAATCTTCACTCTCACTTCCCAAAATGGCTTGGCATACCATGTTAGTTTTAACCTTAAAATCAGGGTAACAGTAAGAAAATGGAAACTTCAACTTATTTAAATATGTTTGGCAAGTAAAAAAATGGTCAGAAAAAGAGATTTAAGGCATAATAGCTTGCACTGGGAAAACAGTCTTTATGTTATTACTGTGTCAACAGTTTATAGGTGTTACTCTTGTAATTCTTGTAACAAGCTTTTCAATCATATTGTACTACCTGAGCTACTTCTATTAGTCAGCTTTTAGTCATCCTTTAATTGATTAATTGTCTTTTTTTTTTTTTTCTTCTTCCTTTTTCCTGTTTTACATGTTCTGGAATATCATCTTGCTCTTCCATCAAAGCTGTTTAGATGGGAGCAAAAATGTCAGTTTGCAGTTTGTCTATTTTTCAGCAATCTGCTTGGCATTCTATGGACAAATTACTGTTTTCCCATAACTGAGGTATGTGTGACGGTATATACAGATTGGTACTCTTACAGATTTGGAGGAAAGCTCACATGTAAAAATCCTCATAAAATGGACTTTTACTGAAAAGTTGTATTTACCTTTTCCAAGGTACTCCTGCTATTCCCTATATTTAGAATGAGAAATTTCAAACCTGCCATATGAAGTTTAACTACCACAGGTCTTAAAGAGTCAGATTTTAAATGGCATTCGCAGTGCTCACTGCTTCTTTTTGCAAAGCCTCTTAGTGCACTCTATACAACGGGCCAATTTCTTTATTCGTCTTACAGTATTGTCCACTGGTGTCAGACACCAATCAAGGTGCTACTGTGTCATATGTTGCTCCAACACAGAGCAAATATATGCTTCCTATCCCCACTTTTACTATTGAATGAGAATAATACAGATTAGTATGACAAGCAGTATCTGATGTATATAGGTCATCTGCCCACTGATACCAATGAGATTATGAATTTAAATCCATAACAAGAAAATTCTGCTTACATACAGAGCTTCTGAGTCAGCATTTGCCATGAAACCAACAGATTTCAGTAAACAGTTTTCATTTTGTGACTGAAAAAATGGATCCATTCACTCCACATCTGTTGAGCCAAATGCTCTGGAAAAGATATCATTTTTACCTGAGGGGATCATTTGTTTATTGGCCATGATGTGCTTAGCTAGTACGCAGTATATGAAAATAAATATTGTCCTTATATTGAGAAGACTGGAATCAAACCAGACAAATCTAGAAAGATGCTATCCATTGGGAAGTCCAGAGATTATTGGTTTAAATTGTTTCATTCTTGCAGAAATTGAAGTTACATTTCATCATGGATGATGGATACTACACTGTAACTGATGATATACAACTTTAGCTGAAGGTACTATAAATTGAATGTGGTGGAGAATAATTTTATTTCCTAACTTGAAATTCTGTTCTGACAATATTTAAACTATGTTTAAATTTAAACAGTTTTCTAGATTATAAAGCTTTGCATAGTGCATTTTAAGGTTAATCATATTCCGGTAGTCCAAACAATTCTTTAAGCGGACATCTACTTTTTAAGTCCCTGGGTGGTGACATATTTTAAAGCATGCATTCTGCTGTCCTATATTCCTAATATGTCTACTTTTAATAAGGGCCTTAGAAGACCTATAAAATCAATGTTTAAATATTTTTCTCAAATAAATTTGGGTTTTGTTAGATCTCCTCTGGCATTACAGACAGCTGTCTTAGACTTTTCATGGTTCTGGAGTAAGAGATTTTTCTTAAGTATTGAAGAGTTCAAGAGAGAATTGAGATTTACTATGGAGCATTCATAAAACAATGTTAAAGAAAGAAAAGTGGGAAAATCTATATGCTTTAATGTCTTCAACATTCACCAAGTTTGTCATCAACTGACTACTTCTCCTCCTAACTGATCAAGATTATTTAATAATTTTGTGAAGTCATTCAAAATAGAATTAGAAGATATTGACCCTAGCTAAGATTACAAACATTGCAAACAACTCTTTTTTTTTTTTCTGTCCAGGTCTTAAATTTCCTCCAACAAATACTGAAGAACTTCATGTCAAAGAATGCAGCAAGGTAGGATGAGTTCAGAACCAAGCACAGAAGACAAGCAGTGTATATGTAAGGGGTACTTATTTTTTCCTAAGCACATTGAAATGGAGTCATGTGCAGCCCACAACTACTACAGTACCACATACCCCCACTTCTTAAGAAGGAACACAGTCCTTACTTTAACATAATAGTAACAATGAAACAGTTACTCAGCAGTTACTCAACCTGTGACCTTGGGCAGAACACACTTTACTAAACTGTAAGCTTTTTCAGGACTTAAATCACGCGGTCTGTAATCAGTGCAGGCGACCAGCCTCATGAAGTGTCGAATAGACCAATTCTTGGTCTGTATCTTGCACCAGCAAATGGAAAGTAAACTATTAGGCATAGATGATTTGCTAAGATGGGCATCTTTCCAGAACAAAAAGAAGGTTAAAAGTGTGACTATGAAACAGTTCGTCTTTATTTAAGGTTCTTTTCCCATTTCAGCCACTTTGGGGGAAAATAAGAACTCCAGCATTTTTTTTTTCGAGGATAACAGGTTTGTAACTTTTGCTAGAGAGCCATGTCAAATTGCAAGTGCTATTACATTGATCTATGCATGTCCTGCATTTGTGCTATTCCTCACATTCTGCTGCTCTTTCAGATTTGAGTAGATCAGCAGCTTTCAGGTCTGTATGTATTCTTCTCCCAGGCAAGTAAGAAGTCCATAGAACAAGTAGAAAAAGACCACAAATAGTTAATATGAATATCCAGTGCCTCCACTGGCATGAGTGGTGTCTTATGGTAATTTTCTGCACAAGATGGTTCTCTCTTTTTGAAAAGCGCCCGTTTTAGGGAGAGGTTGTGTTCTATTGTCAGAAATAAATTCCTTTGGGTTTCCACTCCTCATGAAAATAATAGAGAAGAAACTGCAAGAGTAGGTGTGAATTGTGACATTAGTGAATAGCCAGAAGTACCTCAGTAACAAACAACACAGAACCAATTAGGCCTTGATGTCAATGGTAATATTACCCCATGCTGAATGTGGTTAGAGGGACAGCTTGGAATCAGTCAGCAAATTCTTACTGTCTCATTGTGAGATTTAGAAGTAACAATTTTTTAGAACAATTTTAATCCAAGTATTCAATAATTCCTAATTAAGAACAACTGCAGTTCTACCCAGGCTTTGGAGGAAGAGTGCATGTGGGTTGCCAAACACATAATGAGTACACAAGTTTGAAGAAACTTAAAGTGAACAGCTGGCAATAACCATTTCAAACAACAAGGTTAGGACTAGCACAAAAAGAGAACAGAATCATTCAAGAGTGCCTCAGCCTTTCTTTTTTCCAGCCAAACAGCACCAGCACCACCACAGCTTACACGATAGTCAGGAACAGCTTTATGTTAGAATTATGAGGGAAAACTATGGTATTGTTTCTTTAATTCTTACAGATATAGCAGGCTGCTGGATCTTGGATTACTTTGTCTACTTTTCTCTAAAGCAACAGCTGACTCATGGATCTCACCCCCGGCCTCGAGGGAATATATTTTCTTTATCTGGCCTTTTTGTCTCTGTTTTATCTACTAACCTTTCAGTAACAACATTCTAAGATGTGCATGTATTAGTCACTCTTTGATGACACAGGGATCAGATGGCATAACGATGAAAGAACAAAAAATACATTTGTGATACAAGTCTAAGACAGTCATATTTCCAAAATTCAGCACTGTTCAAAAATTACTGCAAAATGGCTACTCTGACCATGCATTTAAAAAACAATTAGTGTATTATATTTTTAAAAGTGTATTCTGTCATCTTCAACTGTAGAAGTTTTTATGCAGAAGTCACAGATTAAGACAGAAGCTAGTATGGGTAGTGGCTATTTATCAAGCTGTATAAGATGCATCAATCACTGTTTCATCAATGACAGTTAAAAGCATTACATTCTGTAGCTTGTAGATATTTTGTTAAATAAAAATTTCTTCTTATATCAACAGTCTGTACTTTACCTATTACTCCATCTTTTATAAGCTGAGACCCTTGCTTATTGGGTGCACTCCATATGAAATTCAACTTGAAAAAGGGTTGTGGCAGAAAAGTAGGAAATGCTGAAAATACCACATAGATTTTATGTGATATTGCTTAGCGAATACACATTTTTTTAAATAGCTAAAAAAAAAACCCCTGTTCAGAAGTATGCAAGAGTGGAATTTAAGCTGGAATGGCCACGAGAAAGTGAACTAGCATGAAAAAATAAGGGGTTTACTGGAAATGCTCAGATTTTAGACTGCTAGTTATGTTCCAATTTCTTCCATCAGTGACAGCATTCAAATCATAGTACACAAAATAAAGGGTCAATGAGAAATAAAAACTGATTTTCCATCTTCTGTAGAATTCATTTTCAAGTAAAGGATTTGAAGAAAAAAATGAAAGTAATCTAATCCAGTTAAAGAATAAGGTTTTAATTAGGCAAATGGCATTACTTAATTTATTTTTTGTAAATTATATCCCTCTGTTCCATAATAAGAGTTCAGAAGAGGTTATGCTTTTCCATTACTAAATCAAATCCATCATAGACTCATGAAAAGGAATAATTTTCCCCGGTAAGTGACAAGTATTTTCGGTCTCCAAGGATGCTGCAAGGATTCTGTGAAGTCCTGAGACTTTCACTAATAATTTAGCGCTTTGTGGATCAAAAAACCAATAAATTGTATTACTATGGAAATCCAGAATCCCATAATTAAAATGTTTGCCCTTTCATGCCTACAGGAAGACACTTTATATAATATTTTGGACTGAAGTATAGGAATTTTGTTAGTTATAGCTAACCATGGCTATAGGAACCACAAGAACTGTTGCTAGCATTTCTATGCTGAATAATACATTAAAGTTTTTTGCTTAAAGTAGGTTTTGCATGTGAAAGATTAAATTGTCACCTATCTAAATTCCCATGTATATCAATAAAACATGGATATAATAATACTGTGCAAACTATGGAGGCAACTTTAATTTCCTTAATATCCAAGAAATAAGGACATATAACTAATAAGCATTATCTTAGTTATGAAAGTCATGAACCATGAAATTTGGTTGCTCATGGTAAGGACAAAAAGACACAGTTTGTGACAGAGATAAAAATTTCAGACAAGAATGCATGGAGCATGGGGAATAAACAAGAGAAGCTGGAGACGTGTGTGTGCCTGCAAGGCTATGACCTTACTGGCATTACAGAGACGTGGTGGGATAGCTCCTATGACTGGACTGTTGGGATGGAAGGGTACAGGCAGGGCAGGCGAGGAGGGGGTGTTGCCCTCTACATCAATGACCAGCTGGAGTGCATGAAGCTCCACCTGGGGATGGATGAGGAGCCAACAGAGAGCCTATGGGTCAGGATTAAAGGGAGGGCAGGGGCAGGATACATCATAGTGAGGGTCTGCTACAGGCCACCTGATCAGGGGGACTGAGCAGATAAAGCCCTCTATAGGCAGATAGGAGCAGCCTCATGCTTACAAGCCCTGGTCCTTATGGGGGACTTCGACCACCCTGACATCTGCTGGAGGGACAACGCAGCTGAGCTCAAGCAATCCAGGAAGTTCCTGGAATGTGTCAATGACAACTTTCTCCTCCAAGTGATAGAGGAGCCCACGAGGAGAGGTGCCGTGCTGGACCTTATTCTCACCAATAAGGAAGGCCTGGTAGGGGATGTCAAGCTCAAGGGCAGCCTTGACTGCAGTGACCATGAAATGGTGGAATTCAGGACCCTCAGGGCAGCGAGGAGGGCGTGCAGCAAGCTCACTACCCTGGACTTCAGCAGAGCAGACTTTGGCCTCGTCAGGGATCTCCTTGGTAGAATACCATGGGACAAAGCCCTGGAAGGAAGAGGGGCCCAAGACAGCTGGCTAATATTCAAGGGTCACCTCCTCCAAGCTCAGGAGCAATGAACAAGGAGCTCCTGGGCAAAGTCAAACAAAAAAAGGAAGCCTACAGAAGGTAGAAGCAAGGGCAGGTAGCCTGGGAAGAATACAGAGAAACTGTCCGAGCAGCCAGGGAGCAGGTTAGGAAAGCCAAAGCCCTGAGAGAAATTAGTCTGGCCAGGGATGTCAAGAACAACAAGAAAAGCTTCTATAGGTATGTTAGTGATAAAAGGAGGACGAGGGAAAATGTGGGTCCCCTCCGGAATGAAACGGGTGCCCTGGTTACCCAGGATATGGAGAAGGCTGAGGTGCTCAGTGACTTCTTTGCCTCAGTCTTCACTGGCAAATGCTTGAGCCACACTGCCCAGGTCACAGAAGGCAGGGACTGGGAGAATGCAGAACCGCCCACTGTAGGAGAAGATCAGGTTCGAGAATATCTAAGGAACCTGAAGGTGCACAGGTCCATGGGACCTGATGAGTTGCATCTGCGGGTCTCGAGGGAACTGGCGGATGAAGTGGCCAGGTCACTCTCCATCATATTTGAGAAGTCCTGGCAGTCCAGCAAAGTTCCCGCCGACTGGAAGAGGGGCAACATAACCCCCATTTTTAAGAAGGGTAAAAAGGAAGACCCAGGGAACTACAGGCCGGTCAGTCTCACCTCCGTGCCTGGCAAGATTATAGAGCTGACCCTCCTGGAGACTATGCTCAGGCACATGGAAAATAAGGAGGTGTTTGATGACAGCCAACACAGCTTCACTAAGGGCAAATCATGCCTGACAAACTTGGTGGCCTTCTATGATGGGGTTACAGTGTTGGTGGATAAGGGAAGAGCAACTGACGACATCTACCTGGACTTGTGCAAGGCATTTGACACTATCCTGCATGACATCCTTGTCTCTAAATTGGAGAGACATGGATTTGATAGATGGACCACTCGGTGGACAAGGAATTGGCTGGATGGTCGCACTCAAAGACTTGTGGTCAACGGCTCAATGTCCAAGTGGAGAACGGTGACGAGTGGCCTTCCTCAGGGGTCGGTACTGGGACTGGCACTGTTCAACATCTTTGTTGATGACATGGACAGTGGGATCAAGTGCACCCTCAGCAAGTTTGCCGACGACACCAAGCTGTGTGGAGCAGTCGACACGCTGGAGGGAAGGGATGCCATCCAGAGGGACCTTGACAGGCTGGAGAGGTGGGCCCGTGCGAACTGCATGAAGTTCAACAAGGCCAAGTGCAAGGTCCTGCATGTGGGTCAGCGCAGTCCCAAGCACTACTACAGGCTGGGCGAGGAACGGATTGAAAGCAGCCCCAGGGAGAAGGACTTGGGGGTATTGATTGATGAGAAGCTCAACATGAGCCAGCAATGTGCGCTTGCAGCCAGAAAGCCAACCGTGTCCTGGGCTGCATCAAAAGAGGCATGACCAGCAGGTCAAGTGAGGTGATCCTGCCCCTCTACCCCGCTCTTGTGAGACCCCACCTGGAGTACTGTGTCCAGCTCTGGGGGGCCCCAGTACAGAAGAGACATCGAGCTGTTGGAGCGAGTCCAGAGGAGGGCCACAAAGCTGATCAGAGGGCTGGAGCACCTCTCCTATGAGGACAGGCTGAGAGAGTTGGGGTTGTTCAGCCTGGAGAAAAGAAGGCTCCGGGGAGACCTTATAGCAGCCTTCCAGTACCTGAAGGGGCCTACAGGAAAGCTGGGGAGGGACTGTTTATCAGGCAGTATAGTGACAGGACAAGGGGTAATGGGTTCAAGCTGAAGGAGGGTCGATTTAGATTAGATGTTAGAAAGAAATTCTTTACTGTGAAGGATGGTGAGGCACTGGAACAGGTTGCCCAGAGAGGTTGTGGATGCCCCCTCCCTGGAAGTGTTTAAGACCAGGTTGGATGAGGCTTTGGGCACCATGGTCTAGTGGAGGGTGTCCCTGCCCGCAGCAGGGGGTTTGGAACTAGATGATCTTTAAGGTCCCTTCCAACCCAAACAATTCTATGATTCTGTGTATGAGTGGAAAAGTGTTCAACTACTTATTTCTTCAAGGTATTAGTAGCCTACATAACAACCAAACTTTACTAGATAGATGACAATAAGTTACATAAGTGTGCATACTCACACAACCTCTCATTATCTTCTCACTATGAATATAGCCATGTCTTGTAACAAGTCAGTCGTATAGCTGGCTTCTTATCAGCATCAGCGTTCTGATGTTACAAACATGAATACATTTTTATTGATGTAAATGCTTGAGTTTCCTTAACAATTTGTTGCCCTTTTACTGCAATTTTGATAACTGATTTTTTTATAATACTCTGTACTAATACAGTATATCTCATGTAAGCAATATACAGTATGCATTAGGAGCAGCAAATGAAACCAGGAGGAAGCAGGTTCAAGAGCAAAAAAAAGGTTGTTTTTTTTTTCTTTTTTTATTCAACATTGCATATAGAACCTGTGGAATTCCTTGCCACAGGATTTTGTGGAAGGTGCAAGTTCACCTGGATTCAACATTGCCTGTTGAATTTGAGAGGGAAAGGCAGGCATCTCCTCAGACTGTAGAAGTCCCTGAATCTACTATAACTGTTGGAGTTTGGAGTTATCTTCTAGGGAGTCACCATTACATACTACAGGGGGAGGTGAGATTGTTTCATAGAATCATAGAATGGTTTGGGTTGGAAGGGACCTTAAAGATCATCTAGTTTCTATCAGACAAAACTCTTAAAATACATTCAGTCTTCTAGCAAACTATTCGCTTTTCCTGGTATTTTGTCATCGTAAGATGGTCCTTAAAACTTCTCGCTTTCCAGAATATAGTCATCTTCTCAGACAAATTCGTCAGGGTCTGGAGACAATACTACAAGTAACTTTCCCTGTTAGAACTGATTCTGCTTGCTTTGGAGTTCTCCTTTTGCTCTTATTTCTTCTGGATCTTCTTCGAATGTCTCTCATTTAGGATTTCCATCTCTTCAGGGATCAGGTTAGTACTCTGACTGCATCCAAGAGAGTGGGTGTTGGTATACCGTTCCCCCAAATGATTCTGCTGACAATGAGGAATTTGGAGTGCTGCACCAGGGACTCTGCCTGTATTAAGTCATTACTGAAAACACTGTAGACCACATTAGTGATTGCATTGTTGCAGGTGACATATTCAGATCATCAAGAAAAAGCCACCAGTACTCCATTAGTTAGCATAATACTTCTTGTTATGGTCATAAGCTCCCCCTGTGTGACTCAGAGATGTTGGCCACCCTTGGTGTTGGCAGGTGTGACTCCAACACCTCCTTCACCCTATAGAGGGGCTTTCTCTTGCCTTCAGCCTGAAGTGCCTGAGCTTGCTGTCTCTAGAGCTACTCGTAGTTGCAGCTGGTTTTCCTCATTAAGAACAGACATCAGCCTATCCCTAAATCCCACCCTTAACCCTAAAATAGAAGAGTATGAGATACAGAAAGAAACCTAGGGTGAATCATACGATTTCAGGAGACAACAAATGAAAACAAGAGGCAGATATGAGAGTCAGAGAGTCAGAACCTGAGAAGTAGGGAACTGGAGGGGGACAAAGGGCAGCTGCTTAGTACCTGTTGCCAAGTATATAGTATCACGTTGTACAGCAAGCCAATGCAGAGCAACAGCCCTAGGCATGAATAGCGACCAAACAGCCAAGACAGATGGTGACTGGAAGCAGGTTGTTGCTGCTGTCCCCATTAGAACAACTCATTTGGCTTGCAAGATGCTTCTGGGAGTAAGCTGAATAAACTGGTTTAATGGGCCACATGTGGCCCATTAGCCACAATTCGAATCCTTCTGACACAAAGCATTTCCTCCCACACATATTAGTCCTACGGAAAAAGCACCAAGAATGCACGCTATAAAAGTTAAAGGTGAGACCAAACATTAAACATGTATTATTAATTTCTATGGATTAAAGTATTCATTAGAAAAAGTGATTTTTTTCAAGGAGAAAGAACAGTTGTTATACTTCTCTAGAATTAAGTTCCTGATCAAAGGTCAAGAATGTAACATAACTTACAGCTGGTTTGATTAACACTTCTTTTCTCATAGGCATAAAAATTCTGGATCCTCTTAACACCAGTGCATATGACAGCCAATAACAGACAAGTTAGGAACAGACCAGTCAAATGTCAATTTTTTTTCACATTCAATTATTGGTGCATTTTAATGTTTGAGATGCAAGAACCATACCTAAATAAGCCATAAACTGATTCCTCAACAACAAAAACCAAGCAGATATCTGAATTAAAAAAATCAACTCCTATTTCTGCTTTGAGTCAATGGGAAAATTTCCATCAGCTTAAAGGGCAGAAGAATTCAGGCACTGGGAAAAACTCCATTCATTTAAAAATCCTTGATTCTTGTTGTTGTGCATGACAATTTTAATTGCAGATCTCAGGCAGACATAGCTAAGTAAGTCTTCTGTTACGCACTTTCAGCTAAGAACTCTTTGTGTTTTTACAGTGATTTAAATTCTTGTGGCTCGGAGTAGTTGATATCACACATCCAAACTCTTTCACCTTATTTTCCTAATTTCCTCATTCAGATTTTCATTTTTTCACTAGCTGGCTTAAAGTTTCTTTTTATTGGAGCACATACTTCTGTGAATATTTAACACAAAACACATGTTCACTTTTTAGGCCCCTGAGAACTGAAATCAGCTAGGAATTTTAACTGCAGTCCATTCACTTCACTATGAAGTCTTCATATCAAAGATTTCATATCAAAATGAAAGAATTTTATGAATGGGTATTTCCCTCAACCTATGGTGTTAGGACAGCTTATATTGTGATGTCTCACACCCCAACACAGGTTTTGTTTTTCCCTTTCATATACTCATATATTTACTCATACACTTGCCTAGAAATTCACGCATCAACAGGCCTGACATCAGAAACTGAAACCACTTCTTGAATTTCTTTCACAGCTGGTTAATGGCACAACACAAAAACGATGTTATGCTTTTGAACTGAAATGCCACGTTATTCCCAGCTGTACAAGAGAAACTGCCATTTGAAGAAAAAAAAATCATCAGAACCTTTAAAGGAATAAATTCTCAGTGATTTCAGGAACACTTGGTCCATATAAATGTCTTAGACGTAAATGCTTTCAAAGGCACTGTTCAAGCAGTAGGCAAAAGGGTTTCAATTTATAAAATGGTTCCTATTTATGGGAAGGAAGGGAGTGCCCACTCTAGCTAACACGCCGGGGGCTGTCGTTATGCTGCCATTAAAACTTACTCTCAACTCATAAACAGACTCATTTCAGTCTAAATGAAAAGGGAATAAGTCATAAAAAAATAAAGAACATGTAAAAGGATGAGACATTTTGCAAAACAGTTAATTGCACCAGCTTTTGGAATCACAAACAATAGGGCTGTTTAACAGAAGCAAAACTCCCAGCTATAGTGACTATAACTCAGGCAATTTATGAATTAGTCAAATGTATGCTTTTGCTACCCAATAAATTTGTTGGTTTGGGGTTTTTTTTTTAATTTAAAAAAAAACAACACATTGCTGAGAGGATCATGGGAAATTCCACACATCCATCCACTTTCTAAGCTGAATACGAAAACTACCAAAAGACATAAAATGTTACATAAAGTTTTAAAAAATTGTTCCAGCATGTTTTTGGCAAGATTTTAGGCTTTGTCTAGCAAGTTCCTGCATCTAGAATTCCTTCTGTAGTAAATGGGAACCGAGGACTTCCAGGAGTGAGCACAGGTATATTTGGCAATGGCATTACCTACTTCTGCAAGAGGAAACCCATGTTCTGATCAGCAGTCATAAACTGATCAAAGAAAGCTCTGTGGCAATGACTGAGGTGTTAATGATTGATAGCACTGCTAGGTACTCCTCCATCTATACAATCCCCCCAAAAAAGGTAGTATTAAGGAGGCGATAGCAACATATGCCATAGCTTCCTCAAACATCACGTGATATACCAGTGAACAGTTATTTTTCCTTTTAGCTTTGTTTCTAGATTGCCACAGTAATCTCTCACTGAATACATCCACTTTACAAAGCTTCAGTTTCTTCCTCTCACCTAATTCCCCTTCTTTATGTGACTTTATTAGAACTGTATTAGAACTCCCTGTAAAATTTCAACATTTCTGGTACTTTCACAAAGCAAGTTGGAGCAAAACATTAGCATTCAAGGGAATTGATACAGGAACTTTTGCAAGAACATTTTAAGCCCTCTCTGATATCTGACCAGCACAGAAGAAGTTTAAAATGTTCTTGCAAAAATTGCTTCTTAGGAATTGTGTTCAGTAAATTTTACTTTGTTGTAATTGCTCCATCCTTTCCCTGTATCAATCCCCCAAACAGCACTCGGTATCATCTTTGGAAAGAGTATAATGTGCCTTCAGGGTTTTCCTTGGCAAATTAGGAACTGAGTTCCAATCAGAGATTTTGGTACTTACCAAGGTAAGTACCTTGAATGAATCAATGTGAATAAATACATAAATAAAGCGAATCCTTAGTTAATGTTTTTCTTATTTAGGGGAAAGATAATCAATTAAAGCAGCAACAACTACAAGGCTGCTCTTCAAGTTAAACATCAGTTTCAGGTCTTGCAGTGAAACAGGAAAAAAATGATCACTGACATTTGTTGGCACAGTAAAGGTAAAAAACAACTGCACGAATAGGCTTGAAATATCCTTCCCTATTAGAAGCCAAATTCAGATCTGCTCTAAGCAGTAGTAAAGCCATTAACTGTAACAGTTTATTCAATTAAAGTTGCATTTGTCATAGATCTGAATGTAGCATTATAAGCCCACATTAACAGCAGAAAGATTGCTTATTCCAACTCCACAGTACGGCAGCGACAAGTGCAAGAAGATAACCTCAGCCTCTGTAAAAGGAAACTTTGTTGACTGCTAAAAGTGGAAGTCAGAGCCAAATTATAAACCAATTTGATTTATACATGTCAATGCAAGATGAATGCCATTCATTGGCACAAAAGCCTGCTTTGAAGTGTAAGAAAGCCCCTTCTCTTTTCCAGGAAATGTGTTATTTTAAGATCACATGACAGAAACTGGGAGCACTTGTAATAAAAGTCAACCAACTACAACATGACAAGTGATGCAATTGGGAGCTAGGACCCCAACATAATGAAGTACACCATTTTCCTGGACCACACTGTACAGATTCCAACTTTGCAATGAGAACGATAGTGAGTTTTAGGCCTGCATTATTTCCATGATACACGATCAGGTCAGAAATTTCATGATTTTGCACCAGATTGTAGCCTCCTGCAGCATTCCAGTGTAGATTAGCAAGTGTATTGGGAGCCCGAATTTACCCACTTATATGCAAGACTGAGAGTTGCCATCCCCCTTGGCTCTACAGACATTGGACAACCACTTCAGTACAAGAATCTTCTAGCTTATCAGTTTATCTTCAGCCATTTTTGACATAGAAGTTACCTCCACAGATAATTTTTTTCATTTTAAGACCAAAAAGCTGCTTTTACAGGTCAGATCACTGGTCCGTTTTTAGAAATGTTCTTTGGGCAAATGTACTCCTTAATTGTACTGGCACAACCATATCAACTTTAGCAGTTGCACAAATATAAACAAGAGCAAAAGTTGGACATATGATTTCAAATCAACAACTAGCTGGTCTTAGATGAAAGGCTCTGGATAGACTTTAATGAACTTAGTTCCCTTGCTAATTCATTGAAATATTGAGAACTAAAACATAACACAATTTCTGGAAAATATATCAAAGAGGTATTCGACAAGCATAATTATATGAAAGAGTCAAATAACATGAGCTGGTAAAAGTCTATCCAGAGGCAAAAAATAAAGAAACAATTGATGAGACTAAATCAAACAAATGGACTGATTCCATCTCAGAAAACATAAAACCACCAATTGAAATCTTGAAACTAACACTTCAAAGCCACTAATAATCCATGGCAGTGTAATGTAAATCACAGAAGAGAATAACATATTCTCAAATTCCAGTTTTAAAAAGATAATTATGCATATTCATACAGGATAAAAATATGCTATTAAGAACTGCTCTCTCATTTAGGAAGCAGAACAAGAGGTTCTAATTGCTGTATGTAGAAGCTCACTGTGAAGAAATGTGTGTTTGGTTTCATCAAAATATTCAGTCCTGCTTTTTATGTCCACAAGTCTAGGTTTTCATGGTTTGCTTTTAATAATATTTATCCCTTCTGAAGGCTCTTTGCCTACAAGAAAGCTTCTTCTATTTAGCTGCATTGGCTTTTATGGTCATTCATTTCTGTAGACTCAACCAGAATAAATTTCAATTTCAGCTTCACAGTCTCCTAAATGTTTACTCACTTGGAGGGGATTTCCTAGGGGCTCTGTACAACTGAAAAACAAAATACAGATTCACTCTACACCCTTACAAAAAAATCAAGCTCTCAAAGGGGAGAGGGTGTCTGCATAGCTTTCTATAGGGTTCAATATTGTCAAATAGGTCACAGCTAATGGTCTTCTACACCCCATTTCTACACTCCATTTTCTCTCCTCACAGGTTCATTCTTCTTTATCGTTCTTGTCACTTTCCCAGGTGTTGTGGTTTAACCCAGCAGGCAGCTAAAACACCCACACAGCCCTTCACCCACATCCTGCCCTGCCCCCACCCCCTCAGTGGGATCAGGGAGAGAATCAAAAGTTAGGCTAGTATCCTGGTTTCAGCTAGACTAACTTCATGAGAAATCTCTAACCATGCAGTCTACTAACCACTTTAGAGAGTCATCTATCTCTTACTTTGGACTCAGAGTGCTTAACTCATCCAATGAATAAACTCGGCAGTGATAAGTTTTTGGCCTTCTCATGGGTATAAGTTTCCAGATTTGCCCATGCCACCATGGAAGTTTGTAGGATCAGTTGGAAACTTTTTTTTTTTGAGAGCGATCTTATAAACAAAATGAAAATATAGTATCTCATAGATGACATCCATCTCTCCTCTAAAATCAGATGTGTCCAAAACGTATCTGGATGTTTTGAATCCAAGATTTTAAAACTATTCACCTAAAGAGTTCTCTGAACAGAGAACACTGATTTTTAATAAGCTTTTTAAAACTGGTGGAGTATCAAAGAACTGGAAGGAAGCTGTACTGTTTTAAAAGGATAATTCAGCTATAATTCAAATAATAATAAAGCTTGTAAGTAAGGCACTGGTTATGGACAAAAGCAGCTCATATGAAACTCAATAGCGAACCACAAAAGATTAGTCTAATTAATGAGTATTAACATTAATTTATGTAAAGCAAATCTTGACAAACCAAACTGACATAATTTTGAGATGAAATTGGAAGTTCAGGTGATGAAGGTAACACCATTGGACCTGCTGTCCTGAGAACTGTGGATGGGAGTTACCAAGCAGATGTGTTCCACATAGAACCTACCACATAGTCCCCTAATATTTGTCACCATTGCTAGTAACAGGCTATAGGCTTTGTCTGAGTTTGCAAGGCCTCTGGGCTGAGGCTCTTCAGACTTGTGCTGTCTGAAACTTTCTTGGCCTACCTGTTGCCTTTTTTTACTTGGTTTAGCTTTGACAGCCATCTCCCCGGTCATCCAGGTTTATCTGATTAATTTGTCTTTCTTTGCCTTAACTTTGTGTGGTACAACCACAGTTTTATATAGATAGCAGTAGCAAATAGTTATTTTATGTAGCATGAGACATTTTATGACTAAATCAAAGATGCAGTGTAGGGAAATACAGGTCTGGCACGATAACAGAGGCCTTGAGAAGGGGAGATACGGGTGCAATGTAGAGAAGTACAGGCAAGATGAGAGATGGGGCACAGGCTTGACTTTGGAGAGCCCATGGCTGTAAACCACTCACTAATGGTCAGTTAAAAAAATGCATACCTGGAACTGGACAAAATTGGTAACAGAACAAAGAAATAATATCTAACCCATAAAGGGCACCTTGTATCATAAATTCAGTTGTAATATAAAGCTGCAGACCAATGAAGAAAGTTGTGCATGCATTTTATTAAACATATAAAAATTACCCCAGTGCTTCACACCGGAGGAAGAAAGAAAACACCAACATGAAGATCCCATTCCTTCTGACAAAAGACTTCAGATGCTTACAACTGTCTGTAACACTCCCTCAATACTAACACCAGAGTGAAACTGGTGACTTTAGGACCCAGAGGAGCAGTGGAAGGGTGAACCCAAGACTGGGAAAAGGGATAGAAACCAAGAAGTGTGTGTATACCAATTTTAACTGCATTATTATTCCTTCTTTCCCTACAACAATTAGATCTGCGCTCATAACAACTGGACTCTTAAGTTTTCAATTATACTAACAATAAATTATTGACTTTATTAACATACAAGGTGTGCTTCCCTTTCACCCATTAACAAGATTTTGATCATAACAAACTGAAAGATATGTAAATACCTGCGGGTTGAATCTTTTTGAACTAGAACTCTCCAAAACTTTAAAATAAGAAGTTTCCTGTTAAAACATTGATATAGAAGAGGTGATCTATTGGTGTGTAGTTTGCTGTTTCTAACAGCATGTGTAATGATAGAAACACAGAATTATTCAGGCTGGAAGGGACCTCTGGAGGTGATCTGGTCCGATCCTCCACTCAAAACAGGGCCAGTTTCAGAATTGGGTCCAACTTTGAAGATATGTCAGGTTGCTAAGGCCCTTGTGCAGTTGAATTTTTACTATCTTGAAGGTGGAGATTTCACAGTCTCTCCGGGAAGCTTTTTCCAGTGTTTGACTACCCTCACAGTGAAAAAATTCTTTCCTAACATCTAATACAAATTTCCTGAGTTACAGCTTTTATCTGTTGCCCCTTGCCCTATCACTGTATACCTACTAGAAGCATGTAGCTCCATTTTCTTTGTAGCCACTTAATTTATGTTGAAGAGAGTAGTAAGGTCCTCCCTCAGTCTTTTCCAAACTAAACAAACCCATTCTCTCCACCTCTCGGTATATGTCATGTGCTCCAGCCCTTAATTGATGGCCCTCTGCTGAGCTTCCTCCACTGTTTAGTTCTGACTGTATAATCAATCACCTAGCTAGCTCTCAGCATATAATAAACTGCCCAAAGGCATGGATTTGTCAAATATCGTATCTCCTAGAACGGTGGAATAAATATGTAGTGACTCAGCAAGTTTACCCACCAGTCAAGACACTGCTTGTAAGACTGGGGCTTTGTGAACTTATCACAAAAAATTTCCCCCCTGTAAAGACCTTCCAATGTAGCACAAAGAGTCTGAAGGACAGGAAGAGACATTTTCAAAAAGCAGTGGGATGCAGATAAGAGTGGAAAAGAGACAAGGATTTAAGGATGCCAGTAATGGGGTTTTACCGTAGTATCAGCCAAAACTAAAGAGCAGAATTCAATGATCAGACAGAAATTGAATTGGAATGTTCATCTTCGAAATCTAGAAGAATCTGTAGAGACAATGATAAACTCCCAAAGAATGGTCAAGGGCATTGAAAAAACATATTTATTAGACCATTGGGTACTTCTGTTCTTGAAAATTTATCCAGGAAGTCTTCTGCCATATGAAGACTGGGTATGTTTGATTTACAGTTCAGCTTTTCAGAGAAGTGGAAAAAGGTCCCTAAAAGGTGGGAGCTGATGAAATGAGAGGGGCTGAGGGAAGTGGCTCTGTTTCAGGAAGCAGATAAATGCTGGGAACGGCACCCACAGAAACACAGAGAGGAACCTTTGCCACATACGGTGTTGGGACTCCACCAGAATCCAGACAAGTCCCGAAAACAAGGCAGCTTTAAGAGATTAGGAAGGAAGCTTTGGCTAGAGTTGCAGAGCACTCAATTTCACTTCATTTTATACTGGTTTAGCAGTCACCTTGGGAAATTACATAAGGCATTATTCTGATCTCTTTCCTACTGTCATCTTCTTCCTCCCCACCTGGAAAAAACAAACCCATGGGATTATAGATTAGCAGATGAAGGAGGAGAGAGGGCATCCTGCCTAGTTTTTATCGGAACACAGCAACAGTTGAAATAGAGTGTAAGAGGTATACCGTGTCATGTTCTCAGTCAGTAGTGCTTATTCTGCCATAGAGGACAAAGTATGGCTGGGAAATCAAATGGAAATAGCTGTGTCACTACAGCAAGTGCTCCCGTTGTTGCGTGACAGGGAGGAATGCTTCCCACGACACTTGCTGCCCGTGTGCTGCTGGAGCTGGATGTGGCCCCTACAGGCACAGCTTCCACTATGTTCAGTTTACAGGTAATATTGGCACTTAATGATCTACCAGAAAACAAGAAAATACTCTCTGTCTCAGAGTCTCTGCTATGCTTTCAAAGATTCTTCTTGTCTTACGCTACCAAGTTTTACCTTAAATTCCCAATTCAACCTCACTTAAAAAATACTCATATAGGACTTCAAACACTGGGGAGAAGGTGGGAAAAAACTAGTCCCAGGGAGAACGGGAAGGCCCATTTGGGTGGTAACCTGCATTTAGATTGGCTCACATTGCTTGTGAACCCACACCCTCACTCTTGCTAACCATTTTTCTTTCCCAGAAGAAGTAGTTCTTTATTTTACTGTACACTGTGACAAGAAAAGACATTTCAGTGACTTTTTAACCTCTGCCATATAAGCAGATCTATTTGACAGTAATGCATAAACCAAAACATTTTCTTGGCACAGCAGCAAATTACTGTGCAAAAATCCCCTTCAAATCCACATTTCATAAATTACATTTGCTTCCGTAGTATTAGTTGTTGGTATCAAAGAGCTCATGAAGAGTACTTGGTTACCATGAAAAAATAATTCTTATTAATTTTTCAGCAAGTAATTTTCTGGGTTAAACAACACAAAACGGCATCAGAGAAAGAATCTGATTTTCCTCTCTTTTGAAATCTAGATTACCAGATATGTTAGGAATAGGTGTCAAAGTAAATAATTCTACTTGTCTGCAGCAGCAGGCAACCATGCTGTATAATCCCATTCAAAATTATCAAACTATAATCTGAAAACAAGATAATGCAAAAGAAACCCTGGAGAAATCTAACTGGTTGTATAGAAACGCTGCTTCAGAACCTCAGTGTTTTGTGGCTGGAAGCACTTTCTGAATTTCTTGCATTCTTTTGTTCATGACCAGTCCAGATGTTTTTCTTGTGCCAAATTATTCTCCAGGTTAAAGAGTTGAAAAAACATATCTTTCTTTATTTTCAAAGTAGCTTGCTGACCTCCCTAGCTATAAAGGGACATGGAAGGGACAGATACAGAATTTCATTTGAAATTAAAGCAACTGCCTCTTCTCTGTTACCAAACATGAAAAATAGCATACCAGTCCTCCCAGATCTACCTAAACTGTCCTCTGCAAAAGAAAAACAGAATAAGCAAACAATACATCTTGTCATTAGCAAAAACCACCAGTGTTTTCACTCCAGAAAGATAGAACAAAAGTCTAATGCTATGTCTACACAAGATTCATTTGGACAAAAAACAGGTTTCCAGGATGATTGATTTGGAAACCATGAAGTTTGGGGTCTTGTTTGTGGGCTCAAGTTTAGAGTTCTTGACCAACCTCCAAAAAAACAGCTCATCACCATTGTTTTAATAGACATTATTCTCAAAAACAACATGTCTGGAAGAACAATAGCATTTCTAGGAACAATTTTATAAAATATTCAGATGAGGTTAAAGACAACATTTTAGGGAGACAGGAAGAAAAAATCCTTCAAAAACTGGGGAAAAAAAAAAAAGAAGTAGGTCAAAAAAATCAGTTTTTTCAATTGCACAGGCTTAATTTATGGGACACTGATGGATCATCAGAGCATAAAGAAAATCATGCTGATATTTTCAAGGCTAAACTCAGTGCTTGGGGAATATAACTGACTCCAGGATTTTTTTTCCCTTTTTTTAATTCTCAGCTCAGTCTTGATTTCCTCCAAAGCAGTGAAGTTCCATGACTTTCTGTGGGGTTAGATGCTCTCAGTTCAGCTTTGAATCTGTCATGCATGGTATGAAAGATTCCTTCTTATTTTTATCATCCTAGTTGGAATGAAAGAAGCATTTTCAGCTATCTTATCAGCTAGCTTTGCAAGACACTGTTCTCACTCCTATCTTAGGATGTATTATTAATGATAGAAGAGCACAGCAGGCAACAGAATTTTACACAATTGATGGTGCTCAGTACCATGCCAAGATATTATTAATGTAGCTTTTTGTGAAAACAAAAACAGATTTAAAATACAGCCTGTAGCTCATGGGGCCCTGGTTTAATATTTCAGGATGGGAATCTTCTGTTAGGGACATTTTGATTCAGAACAAAAAAGCAAGATGGCTCTACGTCAGCATACGTCTATGTCTGTGTCTCTACACCCTTCTTTATTTCCCCAAAACACTGGGCATTGTTAGTACATCCTTGGTGATTTTTTTCCCCAACCTAAAATCCTGCAGGAAACTTGGAAACAGAATCACTTGTTTTTGTCGTGAAGTTCAGTAAGAGTCCCATATCCCAGTCCCTCAAAAATAGTTATTAAATCAGAACAGGAACAGAATCTAATTTGGTTCCCATTCAAAACTTGGCTTAACTTCTAATCCTCATCCAAAGAAAACCAATAACAAACTTCGTTGTTTTAGCTGATTTTCATTATCAGAGTTCGTTTGCTTGCTGTTCACATCACTGTTGAGACATAGACATTAGCAGCAAGAGAATAAGAAGAAAGGAGTTGATCCATCCAGCCTACAATGCTAGTGCTCCCTCACTGTGGCTGTAGATACCAGGTTACTGAAGTTCTCACCAAGCAAAGGTGTTTTGAAGAGAACCTGATACTTCAGCTGGGGGTAAGATTATGCAAAGTATCAGTTTGTGTCTAACAGCAGACAGGTATCAGTGTTGCCTTTCTGCTTGCAAAGGACCTGGCACTGGAGCTGTGGCTTCCCTAAAGGAATTTTCTCTCAGCAGTTTCCTGAAAGCCAGAGAAAGATGAACTTCATTTCCACCAGTGAACTGTAACAGGAGAGCTCTGATGATACATTACGCATAAGAAATGAGTCATGCTGTGGTTTCCTGCTTCAGTTTAATGAGTGCAGAGTTGCTTGGCATTTTTCTCCAGCTATGACCCTTCTTCTGATCAGAAGCCCGTGAAGATAGCTCTTCCCTTTCACAGTCTCCGTAGTTACAGTCAGGATCAAGGATAAAAATTTGTTACACAGGCTTCTACTCTTGGCTCAGAGGCAAAAACCTACATCCACATCCCCACATCTTGTAAAATCATGGTGGGCCAACAACAGCCTGAAATGCAGACAAGAGCAACACAACTACACAGCTGACTTACAACTCCACCAGCCTTTTAAATTTATGAACTTTTTTTTTTTTTAAATCTACAAGTATCCCTAAGCATCTCACATTATTAAGGACCTTTACTGTAAATTCCAAATAGTTGTACAGACTCTCTTGCCATTGTCAAACTCCTCAGGAAAGAGCAGTAAGATCGTAAACAAACAGAGCTGCCAGCTGATTGAACATGACAGGGCAAGAAGTTCAGGGCATTCTAGATGTAATCTAGTTGAAGGAAAATTTGTGCAGTGCCTGATAATTCTTATATCTCGTATATACAACTTCATCATGGGAAGTTAATGGCTTATAATCATGGTCAAAATATTTTCTTCATAGCTTTAGTATCAGCTAGGTATGGGAAAGGAAAGCAAATTGTGAAGTGGAAGTCAAAAATCATTGCTTCTAAACAACATAAACAGGATACTAGCAAGAAGAAACAAATGTAGATGGTCTTTTTTGACCCCATGATCTGTGCAACAGATTGTCAGTGGTACAAAACCATGGATCTCCTTGGAAGCCAGTCAGGCTACTCCAGTTTACATGTAACTGAGATTTGGCCCTTGAAATCAAGAATGGTCTTGGCTACAATACGAAAAGGCTGAAGTATCACGTTTCAACTAAACCTTATCATTTTTCTGTATGCATGCACATGCAAACACCCACTGTCAGCCTGCAGATTACCTACAGTAATAGTGAATTTTTCAGATTAATTACTAGAAATGTCATTCTTCTGACCAAATCTTCTCTCACATCTCCCTCATTGATTTGTTTGTCCTCATACCATCTCTACATATTTTTTCTTATTTTCTGACATTTTACAAAGACCTTCCATACACTTTCTTATAAGCTTCTTTCAGAATAATTCAGATTTCTCTTGGAGCAGCAGTGGCCAGAAATGGCTTCTTTTAGTATCTGTGTAGTTCTCTTTTCTCCAGTGACAAGCTTGTCTTCAAGCTGTTTACCATTTCTGGAAAGCTCCTCAAAACATGTTCTCCATGAAATGGAGTTGCATTTTGACAACTCCTATGCTGTTTTCTTTTTGTTTGAGGCAGAGCATATTCATCTGAAGGGCACTTTTGTCATCACGGCTCTTATTGTGGTGCCATGGAGTAGGCATTCTGACTGCTGCTGCAATGCACCTGCTGGTCCCAGACTTAGCTCTTTTAAAGCCAAATCTTTTATATCTACAGTAAGGAGGCCAAGTGTGCAAGCACAGCTCTGCAGATATGTGCAAGCATTTATCCACCATTACATGTGGGACCCAAATTCAGCAGATCTTGTGGTGGTCTCTTAGCTTTCATTCCCTGGATTTCCTAATAATAAGGATATAAATTGCAACCAATTAGGATGATGATTATCGCTTGAAAAAAAGCCACTGAAAGGAAGCAAACTCTTACTTCACATGTGTTGGGAAACACTTTCAGAGGACATTCACTGATGGGAATAGTTAATTTTTCTGGGGTCTTTGTAGTCTGGTTTCTAAGTGCAATCTTAAGTGGAATTGCAGTCTTAAGTGGTGCTGAAAGCACTGCAGTAAGAGATAATGTATATCATGCATTAGAGCCTAATCGCACCCAGTGCATGATGCCCAGTCTTCAGATAGGAACAACTTTCAAGGCTAGATCAACCCTGGATAACACCTGGATAAATACCTTTTCATACCTGCAGACCCCGGTCTTCCCTCCTGCCTTCCTAACACTAAATAGCATAATTTAAATCCCAAAACCATACCCTCCATGCTGCTAAGCAACTGTCCCTGGCCCTGGTCGCTCAAATACAAATGGAAACCCTTGAAATACTTTCTCCAGTCATTAGTAATCTAAACATAATTCAAACTATTAATGTAAAAAAACTTTTATGTACCCTCTAAATTACAGCTGGATTCTTCTATTACCTTGAACAGTCATTATTGTTTTAATTTTTTGTTGTGCTTTAGTTTTATCACAGCTTATCATGTCTCCCATGAAGTTCTGAGAAAAATACAAAGGTGAGCAAGTTACAAAACAATATTTCTTTAAAATAGCTTGCAGGGCAGGAGGTCAATTCTACTTTAATAACCATTTTTGCTGGACATGTGTTAGTACAATTTGCAAGGAGATGAGGCAAACAAAACCGTATCAGCTTTTCCTGCTGTAACTCCTGCTGTGATACCACTGCTCTTTTCAATAGTATAGGGATTAAGTCTGTGCCTATTGCAACATTCCTAAACTGTCCTCTGGTTATGCCTGCATGCAAAGTGTTAACCAGGGCAAATGATCCTGGGATCTTCACAAGTAGATTAGCACAGTCTGGCAGAGTGCTTCCAAAGGCATTATTTTCCTGGGTTGTTTCTGCACTTGTCTGTGGGTGTCTGGACACACAGCCAGAATTGTTTCAATACTCCTTAAGATTATTTCCCAAGCAATTACTTCATCTGCAAAAGATTGTATCTGCTGCTTAGGTGTGGGAGCCTGCAGAAAGCTCTCAGTATTCATATGATATTTTCTCTTACACACGCATTATGGTGGATTCCAGAGAGTGCCAAAATCATACCTGGTTTCCAGTCCACCGAGCCAAGTGGGTAAATTGCAGTGAACTTCCAGTTCCTTCAAATCTCAGAAATGGTTTTGCTTTGTCTGAGAATGGTACAACCAAACATGCACACCTAAAGTCAACAGCTGGGTGTGGACACGTTCCTCCCCCACTTTACTTACAGATACAGTAGAGCACAGGCATAGCTCTGCATCACGTCACACAGCAGGGTCGCTGCACAGGACTGCAGGTTCCCACTTGAATCTCACACTCAGCAGAGGAATTGGACAGAACCTGCAGTGGTGTGCTGGCAACCAGCTCCAGCCCTGCACCAGGACGGGAAGCCCAACATTTCCAAGCCTTGTTAGCCCCCCTTATCATCACTGTGCAAGGGCTAAAATTCAGATAACAGCTCTTGCTATTGTGCCTTACATACCCAGATAATTACTGCAACCAGGGACATGGACAAAGAAAACACTAGACAAGTTTTAAAATAATGCGTATGTCAAAATGCTAATATATTACAAAGTCTCTCAGGCCCTGTAAGGATTAACTTAACATTCTTACTTCATGTCTGAATGGTATAGAAATCAATGAGGCTTGTACTAAGGACAGAAATGAAACATCTTTTTTAAATGAAGTGAGAATGTTTCTATCTTCCTGAAGTTTCATTAAAGTAACAAGGGTAACAGCTGCCAGTTTACTGAAACAAGTAGTGGACAATTTTCTTCATCACTGTTGCTTTTTTTTCTGTAGAATCCAAACTCCTAATACTGAAAAAATGACCTGGAAATTTCAAATGAATGGAGTCTCACCAAATACTTTTATACACCCTGCTTTCCATTTGTGTCCGACAGAGAACAATTAGAATAACCTTTCCCAGAAGTTTATTGATCCTAGGCTCTGGAAATATAAAGATGCAAAAACTAAAGACAGAACTTAGCAAACTATTTTTGAAGCTCAAGAGATTTACATTCATTATTAATTCTAATTTTAAGTCAAAGTTGAACATAGTTCTCTTTTATCCAGTTTACTAATCACCTCTGAAACAAAGTCTGGTTAATTAAAAATAGTCCTCTAAACTTGTTGTAGGAATTATTTTTGTAAATACTGTTTTAACTGCTTACAGATTTCATCTAAACATATTCATAGTGCAACAGTACATCATAACTGAACTGACAAAAATGAACCAAGTTTCTTTTCATTCAGTGAGCCTGATGTTGCTGTCTATTAAACTGATAAGGGATATAAATTGTCAGATTCTCTTTTTTCCCCTCACTTTTCCTAGGCTGAATGTTGCAAAATATATTGCAACATAACGCATCCAAGTACCAAAACCTAGTCTCTTAAAATCAAATAGTACTTAGGTGGTGGTTTGGAAAAATCCCACCAGTGAAAGCTATTATATGCAGTATTGTTTTGTATAATACCTACTTAAACGTGCACACAAACAGTATATATACATTTATATGTAATTATATGTTTATACCTATAAATATTATATACCCATACATAGATACTTTAATGCAAAGCATAGATACACTATTTTAAACAGAATAAGAAGGCAGCAGCTGGGTAAGATGAACACAAACATGTAGAAGTTGCTGCTTTCCTTATCACTGCTTCCACTTACTCTCTGCTTACAAAACTAGGAGCCAATTATCCTATTTTACTCCCAGTAAAACTGAATTTTTATGTAATTATTTGTACCATCTAAGACACCAGTCCAGACTTCTTGCCTTATCAGTTTTCAGATTTCAAAAATCCTAGGTAGGTATTTCTTTTAAATTACATACATCATATCGTTCCTTCTCCTGTTACTCTTATTTAAGAACCCAACCCAGAATTTGCAATTATGGTAAACATCCCACTTTCCTATCCAAGTGGGGCTTTTCACAAAAAGCAGATGAATCAGGAGGAATAGATGGCTGCAGATGTGAGAATAGTCAGTGAAGATCAGTCTGCTAAATTCATTGACACATCTTGGACTTTCCTAAATGCTAGTCATAATTTTAGCCACAAACTACACCAATATCTGGCTAAGAATCAACTTACCATGACTAAGCTAGAATTCCTTCAACACATGTCTATTGTGAACTGCAAAATTTCTCTGCTTTAAGAATCATACACACATCTCTTTTTGGACAATGGACAATCTGCCACCTTCTTCCAATATCTAAGATTCTATCATAAGATACAGAAGAAAAGTATTAGAAAATGTAGAAAGCATAAGCAATGGTTAGAAGTACATAAGAAATCCTTTCCAAAACAACTGCCACACTACAAGTAGCAATATCTGTAGGACACAAAATTGATACAAAATAATATTGACAGAGAAGCATTTAATCATTGCATAAGTTTGAAACACTATGAGATGCCAGTGAACGTATGTGAAACTACTACTGAATACAATGCACCAAAGCAATCTGCAAGATGTCATTGAAACCATCACAGAAGAAAGCTAATACTTTTGAGTCCTCATTTGCCAGTTGTCTCAAAGCAAATAAGCCTATCACTCTCTTCCAGAGAGCACTGAAGCAGGTACAGATAAGGGAGTTCTCTCTGGAGCACTGAATTGCAATCCCTACCCAAACAGCACAGGACTGATGGGTGCTATCAGATTTCTGGCCAGCTCTGTGCCTCTCTTCTTTCTAACATCACTAGATGAGAAGACACAGTGAGACCTTGTTCTACAGATGGTATTTCTCTGTGCTCTGCAATGTCAGTAGGTGCTGGTCATCCACCTGCCAGAGCAAACTACAGGGATGATCTTCCCAAAAGTGCTATTGGCCAGTTGCACTCTTCCTCCCCAGAGAATTACTGGCATAATTACACTTGTGTCAGAGAGACAGAAATGAGAATGTGAAGATATGTAAAAATAATCTTTGTATTGCTCACAATGATTTCTAGTAATCACTTACAGATTGAGTGTGTTTTTGTATACTGGCTGTTCAGGATATGCCTAAGACAATTGCTTTAGGAATGTCTGGTCCAAATAGACATGATTATATACTTCTGTAGTCTTCTGAAAATGCATAAACCAGTACAAGAATCATGTGTGTGCATTTGAGAAATAATATACAAGATAAAAGTTAACACGGGAAGAAACAAATGTTAAAAGCTATGAACAAATTGTTCGTGGAATAGATTAAAAAAGATCATTTTAAGTTAATAACTTTTTCCAATAAATTTTGTGTAGCACTTACTAGACCTGGCAAATTTAATGTGCTGGATTTCAGCTTTAGAATGTTTTCTTCTTTTTGAAAGGAAATCATGCTTCATTTATGGATGGAATGAGATAGGCTGGGATGGGAAGGGATGGTGAAAAAAAAAAGCACTGGCTGTAAAATAATATTTAATTTTTCAGTAAATAGATCACAAGCATAAAAAAAAACTTTACTAATTAAATATAGAACCATAGAATCATTTAGGTTGGAAAAGATCTTTAAGATCATCAAGGCCAACCGTCAACCTAGCACTGCCAAAGTCCACCACTAAATAGATGTGAAATATATAGACGTGAAATTGTTGCCTTGACATGAAACAGCTATCTTTAAAAGGAAAGATTTACTCTAAAAGGCCAGCAAAAATGTTTGTGTTGGTATTCAAGATAAAAATCTGTGCTTAGCAATTTATATTTCTGAATTCAGCATCTGAAGAATGTAAATCATAGAGAAGCAATGAAGTTACAAAAAGGAGAAAGAATTCTTCCATGGTGGTGCAGTAATTTTTTTTATCACGCTTTGTACTGTTGGCACTCAAACAGTAAAACTTCTTGTTTTAACTTTGTCATTTCAGTTAAATTCATATTCTCTGTCATCTCTATTGTGGATTCTACAGAGAGGATAAAATACAAAGAGTTCTTTGATTCTATCTCAGCAGCAAGACAGAGCATGATAGAGGGCAGACAATGTATATGGTAAGTAATTTTAATTTGGATAGTCGGGGAAAAAAAAAATCACTGAATCTTAATTTTCTTATATTCTATCTAGAGAGTGAAGCAGATTATGGATTTTAAAATTAAATTTGTTAGGTAGATGATAGAATCTGTATTACAATTAGTTATGATTCTAGGTAGGAACTACAGAAAAATGTGTAATTTTAAAATTCGCTTTACACTTTAAGTAAGTTTTGCAACCATGTTAGGGAAGGAAAATGAGGAAAAAATCCTTTAACTATAGATTTTTTCTGTTTACTATATACATGGATTTAGCATATTTAACATCACCTCTGTTTTCTTCTTTACTGTGTTCTTTCATTTCTACTCTTGTCATAATACATAGCATTATGTATAATTACACAGTAATTCACAAAGCATAAACTTAAATAAAGTTCCTTGCTTGCATGAGGACTGTATGACATCTTGCTATACTAGCAATCACTGGTCATTTAAGTGAAGAGATGGCTTTAAGATGAGCCTGGATACTACAGGAACTTCAGATACAGGTAATACACCTAAAAATCATTACAAATTTATTTACCTGTTCTGGAAAAAGACTTTTTTTTTTCTCCTCTGAGAAATAGCTCAGAAGACATTCTTGTGAGAAAGTTAGTCCAGACAAAATGCCATTGTGTCTATTAGCCTTAAACTAATGCACAGAATTCCTGCTAGCTCATGTTTGCTTTTACTTAAGATGGTTCCTACAGGAGGAGTCAGACAGCAAACATATTATTTGTGAGACTTTTGCTGAACTGTGGCATACTTCAGAAAATCTAAAAAGACAGAGAGATACTGTGCTGGGTCCTTCCAAATTGTCCCACTTCAGAGAGAACTTGTTTTCTGTCGGAGCCTCTTCCAGCTGTTTGCATTGTGGAGAATATGCCTTGAAAAGGAAATACACCGCTCCTGCCAACCTCAAACATGGAAAAAATCTTGAGGAAGCTCCCAAAAATTAGTGAGTAGCAGCAAAAAAAAAAAAAAGTTACAAAAAGATTGAATTTAAAATTCATTCTTACTTAGTTTTGAGTATCTCATGCACATTTGTAGTCTCACTTTTTCATGCTCTCCCTCCCTAACCTGAGGGTTATAAACTCTTTCTCAATAAATCAAGACCAAAATTCTTGTGCAATCATATGACTATAATTGTTGGGACCGAGTAAGGAAAACAGCAACAAACCTTGCAATAAAATCAGGAAAGCTGGCAGACCTGCTACAGCCATTATTTCCACTGTATTTTCTACTTAAATGTCCACACAGCTGGCAATGATACAGGATAAACCCACTGCCCACTGTCTATCCTCCTGAACAAGTTAGATCCCTACCCTCACCACTGATCCCAGATAGGGGCTGCTGCAGCAAGTAACTTTCCAGCACTTTTGAAATTCAGTTCAATTGCCACAAGTTTTCAAAATCTTGTCTCCAGTTTCAGTGAATGACATGGTGTGGTCTGCCACAGCTGTTAAGTCTCCATTTGCTCCTTTCAATGCTTTAAGAAATTGCAATAATTCTTAGCAGCCTTACTTATACAAGTGAACAGAAATGATGCAGAATTAATTCAAAATGCACAGAAAATACAGAAAATGTAAGACTCAAGACACATTTTTATGGTGGATTAAAAAGGAGTCAGAGGAAGCTGACATTTGATTCCTGCTTAGCCATCTATAAGTTAACGAAAGTAACAAAACCAAAAAACAAACATACACAAATGCATGCGCGTACACACAAATGTGAACTCCGAGGTGGCTCATCCTTCAGTGAAACTTCAGCCCCCAGCATTGATTCCCCTTTCATGCTTCCCACAGCCCTTCCAGAATCATATATTTAACTGGGATCCAGGGCACTGGCAGGTGCTGCAATGTCTCTACTCCAGTTTATAGATGTACTTGCACAGATGCTGATCTTTGCTAATGAAAGCTGCCACCACAATCACGTAGAAAAATTTGAAACAAGGCCAAAAAAACCACACAGATTCAAACCCAAAAGGTAGGGTCATCATTTTTTTAAAAATCCTAAGGAGCTAGAAGGCTATGTATGACTCCTGATTTGTAACCATATGCTCTGAGGATATGGTGAGTGTTTTGTACATTGAAGACCAAGTATGACCATGGAAAAAGGCATCCACTTTTTACAGCAGAATGTCTAAAAACTTCACAGAGTAGGGAGATATTCTTATGGGCAATACCTGGCATGAAGGTGCACATCCAGAACCTGTGTTCCTTTAATGAGTGGAGATGTCATCCAGCTCCCCACCTTCTCCACTCTCTTAGCTGCATGAAAAAGAAATGCACATTCCCCTGGCTTTGAAAGATACTGAAATTAAATAAGTTACCTAAGTTAAATAAGTAATTCCCAAGTGAAATTAATAAAGTAATACCGCAACTGAAAAGTCTCATTTTGTGGTTGTCTCCAGTAGAATAAGACATACAGGGACAGTAAAGCCTGTTTTTCTTTTCTTTTATGATAATTTACTTTTAACTGAAGGGTCAATTTGAAAGAGAGAGCAGAAAAATAGTCCACATAGCTACCAAGAGTCAGCAATTCACAGCCATTTAAAGCAGTATAATAATACCACAGGACAGGGCAGGTTTGAAATCATTAAGGAGACCAAATCTTGAGAGAGGAAATTGTAGCGAGATTGCATTATTTATAGAGTTAAACTATTCACTGGACTGAATCCAAAGTAGTTGTTATTAAGCAGTGAAACTTTCCCTGCTATGAACAAGCCATTCTGTTCTGTCTCATATCAATATTACAACAGCTGGTTTTAGTAAAACTTTTGGTAATGAGTTTTGGACCTATGTAATTCTGCTTCTGATCAACTTTGTAATTTTATCACTACAACCATTTTTGAAAGAAATTTGCAAATGCACACATACAAAAAAATCCCCCGGCTGTAATTACAGCAATTTCAAAGGAAAGAAAATTTGAAGTTTGATCTGCAAACTGCCTACTTTGCATTTCAGTGTCTCTTATCAGCATGCTTTATAGCTTGAAAATGCTCCTGAAAACCTCTCTAAAAATGTCATTTCCTGATTTGGTGGCCAGTCCTGTAAAAATGATATAACATGTAGATGGACATCAAAATCTTATAGATTATCCTGTGGGAGTGTGACCTTACCTGTCATTCTCATAAAGATTTTCCTTTTCAATAATCCATGAAGAAATCTGCAAATGCTTTCACTCTAGGCACTGAGAGATTTAAAAAATAGTGCTGTAACATTTCGTTTAGGTTGGATAAAATAATTTGCTGGAGACAATGTCATTCTGCACTGCACCAGAGTCTTCAGAGTACAACACAGAAAAAGAAATAGTTGGAAGGCATGGGAATAAAGAAGAGGTGAAGAATGATAGCAAAGTTAAGTAGCAAAATACAGGGGTTTTTGCTTGAGTTCTCATCAAATGTTTTCTGTCTATAAGAGAAAAATACAATATTCTTGCCCTTGGTGTGGGGTTGTTTTTTCTTTCTGTGAATACATTAGGATACATGAGGATTGAGGGGGGTGAAGGTGCAATATTTAGTTTCATCAGTGCTGAACAATAGGATACTCTGATGCAGAAATGGGAATGGGAAACTCATCTAAACAGGCTTACGAGGTAAAAAAAGGGCAGATATTATTCTAATCTATTATATTATATCACATCAGTAAGCATCATTCAGTACAGGTTCAGGCCCTGATGGACCTCAGTTTGACCTTTCACAAACCTTGTGGAGGTCTCACAACACATCTGCAAGGAAAATTTTACAGATCCTCAACAGGATCCTTCAGAAATCAGAGGGGAGATTTCCCCATAGGAAGTATTAGGTTGTAACCATGCTACCATGCTAATGATGCTACAGCTGGCAACAGCACACATTATTTCCTCTGAAGAAGGAGAGTTCTAAGAAATCATTATCCTATGAAGGACTGATTTCCCAGTCACACAATGCACAATGGAGAGAAAATGGAAGAAAATTGTTTCATGATTTGGTATAAACTAAACTGCAGTAGAGGGTGTTGAATTTTATGAATGAAAGCAAAGGGGCCATTCCCATTCAGCACCAACACTCCAATCCTCCTCTTTGAAAGGAATTCTAAAAACAAGGCAACTCACCCCATACAAATAAATAAGTAACTGGGAAAGATGACAAATCAACCATCTATTGAGCTGCAGACATCTCAAAAGCTAGAACACTGAAAGTTGTCCTCTTGTCAATGTGTTTATAATTTTGAACATGATATATTTACTATAGATACAGGTTAGCAAAAAAAAGAATAAAGTGACATTATCAAATGTCGATTCCATTTGGTAACTCATTTTCCTTAAAAATAACCTGATGGATTAGATCAGCCATGAATTAAAATGACAGATTTACAAGTGCTCTGAACCTTGCAGCAGCAAGAATATTGTCCACACATGGCATACCAACAGATAAGAACTTTGATTATACACTGTCTGAGTGGGGAGGAAAGAAAACACATTCTTCTGGGTTGCTATGCTCTGTACTTGATGTTTAAAGGCATTTTGAGGAAAAATAAAAATCTAATGGCATTCTTCTACAGAAAATCAGTTTCTGAGCAAGCCCTTTAAATAGGTGTTTCCTAAGGACCAGTCAACACAGACAAAGGGAAATTGAGTGACCAGTATTTCAGGTGATTATTCCCCTCCACTGGATATAATTAATATAATGACTCAATAATCATCAAGGGAGCACAAATGAGAGACAAGTGAGGAGCATACCAAGCAGACTTCTCCAGAGCATGATGGTAAGTAAGATTGCTGTCAGTTTAAGCAGCTTTCTCCATAGCACCACATATTAGTCTTTTCAGTCAGATCCTTGAGGACTGCTTTTCACAGGTAGAGGGAAGAAAAGGAAGAAAGTGATAGTTCTGAGCAAATTATTTGGATTTGAATCACTTGCCAGTTCAGATTCATCTACTAGAAGTATTTTCTGAGTGTTATTTATTTTTCAGGAGAAATAGGACACCATAGAATAACTTTTCTTAATGTTTGACTTATACAAGTGTAATGTTCAGTCCGTATCAGGAAATGTGTTGTTCACATATTTCCCAGAAGGCATTATAAAAAGCTCTTCTAGCATAATTAGCATAATTGAATAAAAAGAATAGGGATCTGGTTTCACATGCATAGTCTTCTGGTTAAAAGCGGAAGCTGGAATATGTTTTTCAGAGAGCAGGGAATTATTTCCTGAGGAGGATACACCACAGCAGAAAGTACCAGAGAAACCACATGAAAAAACCCCACACTGGGAAACTCAAGTGTTTTCAGATTAATGTATCAGTTCTTTCACGTACTTTTTGCTTAACTGAGGTGACTACTAAAATTCTTTTTAATCACTGTTCAGATGTGAAAATTTTGGAAAAGACACTCAACCTAAAATAACGAAACTAATGTTACTGCAAAGAGACCAAAATACAAGACTGAGAAAAATGGAACATATCTGTTTCTGCTGGACTGTTATATTTTAATCTTTTTTGCTTTACTTAATTGAAATCCAATCTGAATCATAGCACAATTCTCTACATAAAAAACTTCTATGTTTCAAGGGCAGGCACAGCTGCATCAAAAGCTCAGCCACCTCATCAGCATGCTGTGCGAAATGCCAGCTGAACCCTGGACTTCACCAGAAGTCATTGCACTGGAGGTTTAGCATCATCACAGGGCACAGTCAAGAAAATCGGCGCTGCCATTGGCTGTTATGCATGCCCAAAAATAAACAACTCACAACAGCAAAAGAAGAAAAAGGTTATAAAATAAAAACACCTCATGTATGCAAAACTGTTTGAAGCTGATTCCAGGCATGAAAAACAGTATCCTCAGAAGGTATAATGCCTTCCATTCCTGCCAGATATCTTGTGATGAGGTAGTAAGTCAGCCAGAGCAGGGAGGTAGGTTTGCCTTGATCTTCTCTCTCAATGACTTCCCCAAAGAAAACTAATACACTTTTAAATGTAAAAAGCAACTAAAGAATTGGGAGGTGAGGGGGTGGTCACAGACAACACACACCAAAACCCAAAAAATGTTGAAACACAACTTTCCCCCCGCCATTGTATCTCTTTAGTCCTGTCTTAGCTTCACAGCTTAGAATCAATTCAGTGATGACCTTGGTTGCAGCAACCTCCACTCAGATTCCTTTTGTCACTAAGAAATTTTATGACCTCCAAGATGTGGCTGTCTACCCCTGCTCCTCTCAGGAGTCCTCTCTGGACTTCTCTGCCTGACACTGCTGTTGAGAAATCTTGAGAATTTTCTCTTCCCTGAAAAAATAAATGTTCTCACCCTCCATCCAATCCAATTGGTTTTAAAGGAACACAATAGGATTGTGAATAAGAGTGGAAAAATCCAATACTGCTCACCTAACGGCTTCAGTGTTTCTTCTCTTGGCATATGGGGCAAGCTTTGCAATACTTTCTCCAGGGCCAAATGCTCTGCTTCTGTGTTACAAAGTACAGAAAACAAGAAGAGAGCAAGATTTGCTGGGTCACAACTCTACTGCCACATCTGCTCTGACTGCAGAGGCATGGTTTGCAAACAACTGCCCAAACCAGAAGCCAGAAGGACAAATATACCAAGTTCTGTGTGCAGTTCATGTGCTTTAAGACACAGATACCTTTTCAACAGTTACAGCACTGGCTATATTTTGGCTACATTGTGCTTTCCAGGAGCTGCTTATATATGTGCAAGATTGCATTAAACTGCAAGCTTAGGGGCTCAATTTCTTCATGTTCCTTTTTTTTTTTTTTTACAGAAAAGTTTGTAATGAATAAATTAATTCATTAACTTTGACCAAAGTCCTCAACAGTTATTTAGGTAATAATAAATAATAAAATTCATCTCAATAATGAAAGCAAAGCAAAAGGTAACTTAGCTCTATTAAGTATCTTACTTGTAAGCACATCCTTCTGTACTACAGCTGTGTCCATGTATGTCTGACTGTGTTTTGGCATAAACTAATCTCCATATTCCCACCCAGCTCAGTGCTCTTTTAGAAGAACAGCTGCATGGCATTTGGAGGAAAAACTGCATGATGCAAAGTATTCCAGTGAACAGTATGCACTCTGCAATTATTTTGCAGCCCACTGTACAATGTTTAATTGGATTCTAGGACTTAAAAAGGGGTAAAAGAAACCATTTTCTCACTTAAATTTTCCAGTATCCCATAAATCATCTGCTTCTACAATTCAGTCCAGTTTTTAGATAGCAGTAAAGCAACATGTGGAAGATGATATTAGATGTTATAATTCATTACCATCAGCGGTTTTATAGGTCTTAGAAGCCATGAGTCCAGCTGACTGCAGATGAGTTGGGAGACTTTAAAAGTGAGATAGCAGAGGAAGATAAGACTAAGCAAAATCCACATAACTGTTTTTTCAGGGCAGCATGGTTCAGTAGAGCACCACATCTGGTTTCAGCTTGGACACAATAAAAATGCAGACCTGGCATGACCCTGCAAGGAATGGTGTGATGACAAAGTCATTTTTCTAGAAACCAGTGCAACAGAAGCTGAAGACAAACATCAGCAGTTTCCTTAGCAGGGTGAAGAAAGGACAGCTGGCACTATATCTCATCATATGCTGTGGAGAACACGTAAATAGTGTCTCAAGGTTCACAAGCAGAGTTGCTCCATTCCATGTCAGTTCAAATTACCATCCCTAAATGTGAATACTCTCTTGAAAGCTCTCTGCCTTTTCCAGGAGCCCTTATTCTATCCCTTCTTTTGCTTTCTGAGCACACTGACAAAATGCTATAATGAAAGTTTGTTCTTTTGCTTAATTACAAAATTAAGCTGCGACCTGGAGCTGATAAATTAGAGAGAAAAGAAGTTTAATCTCACAAGATGTTGTTATTTTGCCTTTTCCTGCTTCCCCCACTCTCTGTCAGGAGAGATCTGAGATGTTGTGAAGCATCATGAAAATCCAGAAACAGTCTCCCTGTCATAGAAGAGTCCATTGTTAAAGGATGTACCTGGTGTAAAAGATACCATCTTGGGCCACTCTGCTCTGGGTACAAGGCAAGTGCTCTGGACTGTTGGCTGTTTCAGGATAAGGGAAGATCTCTCAGCATTCTTTTAACCTAAGAAATCACAATTCTTCCTATGGAAAAAAAGTTCCAAATATATAAAAATCAGCTGTTTTGCTGTTACAGCAGCATGCCTGAGGGTCATGATGCTTGGATTATTTAAACAGTATCATGTAGCTGTTAATCAGAAGAAACAGCTATGCCACAACTTACCCTCGCTCTGTCTGAGCACACTCAATAGACAAGTGAAAATAGTAGACTAAACGGGAAGCAGACAAGAGGTAGTGGACATCTTGCCTTATCTTTTTTTTATAGGACTTTTATTTCATAAACAAAATTAATTATTATTATTACCTTTCAAGATGCAGAGAGTTTTATTCACAGTCACAAGACAAACTGCCAAAATTAAGCATACAGTATAACTAAGCTCAAAACACTGATCAAACTGTGTACCAAAGTACTTTTCCTCTCTTGCTTTCTTGACTGTTGTAAAAACATTTCTAGGAATCAAGCAACAATGCCATTCATTGCATTTAATACTGATGGTTACCTCCATCTTGGGGTAAGCAGCCAGCCAAACAGAAAAAATGAAGCCTTCCAACAAGAAGAGGAACGAGCAGGATACTTGGTCAGCTATATAGCTATTTTCTAGTTTTAATAAGCAGACATTAAGCATCTGACATTGGTAAGAAACTATGTGCATAAAGAAGTATATAGACCAACACACCAGAAATAGAAGTGCTTGGCCATCATTTGGAACTAGCTTATTAAATGCATCTACTGGATTTTATTGCAGTTTCTCTTATATCTTTCAGCAGGTCTGCTCCACAGCAGTCTCTATCTGGATTTCTAGAACCTAGAAAACACAGGTGTCTCCTTCAAGGTGTAATGTGCCAGACATTATGCTGGTATGCCAGACATTATGTCTGGTAAAACTGTGCCTTCTCAGAAGGCAGGCACTGGCAGAGGAACGCAAGTTAATTGGATTCAAGGTCCTCCCCCACCAGTGCAAACCTCAGTGACAGAACTGAGGTGCAACATTTGTTGCAGAGTCACAGTCACCTTCTCTCAGTACACACACCAGAAACACTACAGCTACTGAAGAGCTTCAGTTTGGTTCTAACATATTCTGCTACCATTTGCTATGATAGCTGTTGGTCGGTCTTGGCTGCTGTGTAGGAAGGATTCCCTTCCCACAGGACAAAAAAATCCAAGACATGCCATATGACTAGACTCACAAACAACGCTGAATGAGACTGATTGCTAGCACACCCAGCATGTGGTACAGAGAGATATACAAAATGGTTTATGAGTAGTTGAGAGCTTTTGAACAAGTATACAGACAAGGTGATCCTACGATAACAGGTGCACAAGGAAGATTGGTAGCCTGATACAAATGAGGAGCTGTGCTGTATGGAATGGCAGGGAGAATGTCAAAAGCTCTCTAGTTCAGTCAGCTGCAGAATTGTGTGTATCTATCTGCAGGAATATCATTCTAAAAGCTTGTTCAGGAATACTTTCAAGTAAAACAAGACCTAGGAACTGGTTATCATTTCTGTAATAAGAAAGATGAGGATTTTGAGTTAACATGGGGAAAAAAAGAAGAAACTAAGAGATCGCTGTGACTAATCAGAGAAAGTATGTAACATATACAGTTTACATAAAATACATGGAAATGTGTAGTACCTTAGTAAGGAATGATTCTTGAAATTTAGTCACTTTATCTAGCTCCTAAATGATAAGCATATTTAAAATACTTCCCATGACTCATTCTTAAAGTGCATTCCAAAGTTTTTAGACATTTTAGAAACCTCATTGAGAAGTTTAGACATGAAGTAGCAAAATGTCAAAGTTTCCAGAGCTCCAGAGTCTAAAGTATCATTTTTTTCCCCTAACAAATGAAAGTATCTTGCAGGAATGGTCTCCAAGGTATGCAAAGTGATGATGCTTTGTCTTTTTAGTCAAGTTTTGAGTTTCAAGTTTGAATGAAGTCAATGAGTTTATTATTCTTATTATATTTATCATTGTTGACTTGTTAAAAAAAATAGCAGAATGGTAAAGACATGGTCAACTTTAAAGCAGTTTCCTCCCAAATCAAGCAAGATAATCCTAACACTTGAGAAGAACAAATCTGTGTACAGGACACCAAAGATACTAGAAGGAGCAAGTCTGAACGTGCTCCAGGAAATGCTTTGGCTTCAATACACAGAAACACCTGCACCAGGGTTTAGGGATAAAAAGATAGATCTCTCTTCTATAAAGGTAATTCCTTTTTATTTCTAGAAAAGAAGTCTTACAACACCAGGAAAAGTAGTTTTCCTTTGAATCTTCCAACATGGAAATAGGACATCAGAGCAGATGAACTATCATCAAATCCTCAGAGAAAGCATTTGGACTACCATCACGTTCTTCCCTAGACCACAGTAGCAGGATAGAAAATGTATGTGTCTGCATTTTGTCTTCCTTTTCTTTGCTTAAAAGGGTTTTGATTAGTTATCATAAGGAATAAGTGCTAGCTCTCATTTCCTGGGGAAAAGTATGCCCTTTGTCCCATGTGGGCAGAGACTAACAGCTGCAATCTACCTATTCATTTCTGCAAGTGACATCATTCTAAAAGGGCTGGTTCTCCCAATACAGAAAGCCACAAGTGACTGATAGTTTGGGGCAATAGTCTACTTATCTCACAGCCAGATACACCTCTGATCAAAGTTTTAATTTGTATGAGAAAGAAAATAAAGGATTCTGAATATTAGTAATTTTCCCTCTAATTTCATTGTGTATGCATTGGCATTTTTAAAGTTTCTTTGCTGTGGTTTCATGATTACTATTTGCCTGCATCATTGTCTTGTATTTACTACAAAGTGAAAACAGTTTACTTCATAAACCACAAAAGCCCCTTGATATCCCTTGCAGTGTAGCATTAATAATGTAATCTGATGCCCTGAGAGTTATCCTAGATAGTTTATCAACAGCACATTAACCACTTAGTTTCAGTACTTTCTGCACAGTGTTGCTGTCTTACATACCATCAGTTCCTGTCTGTATCATATCTATTGTGACTGAGAAAGAGAAGCACCACCATCTTGCCGCTAACTGGTGGTCATTAACTGTGGTCTTATCTTGGAGAATAATGGATATGATTTTTGAGACATCATAGACAGTTCTTCCCACACAGCATCTGAAAATGCAACTTTGTACACAGGCAAGGCTGTAATTCTTCAGTAGACTGACCTTCGCAATTCTTACTGCAACATCTTTTTTTCTGACCTTGCAAAATCCATTGTTCACAGAATCACAGAATAGTTTAGGTTCGAAGGGACCTCTGGAGGTTGTCTTGTCCAACCCCACCTGCTTAAGCAGGGTGAACTGCCTCATTTGTATTTATCATGAAGGGTATGAATAACAAACAAGAAAACCATGCCCTTTGCAACAACTCACCCATTTTTTAACTAGTCTGACAAAGAAGGGAGGTAGGCAGCTGGCAACACAGATTCTGGCTTTCCTCACTGCTTGCTACCAGGAGAAGTTTATTGTCTCCCTACCTACCATACTTGATCCTAAATCAACAAACTTCCAACTGCCTAGACCATGACTCCAGCATCCTTCGCATTCTTTTTACTCAAACAGGTCCTTATGCTTTCTTCCAGCTTGCTCCTCATAGTTTTCATTCCAGTAATGCAGTTACTTTACTGTTATCCTCAAATTCATCCATACCATTCTTCTTTGCTGTAGCAAGCCCAGATGATTATCCAGACTACAGCTTTGGGTCAAACTTCAGGTCTGTATACCCTAGGGTTCATCACTTTTTGTTTCAGCAGTTTATGTCTTGAGTGTAACTTACTTGCTCATGAGGTCTCAGGAGTAAGCTAAGTTTATTTTGATTATAAGCTGACTGTTAGCAGAGCTTGACTAGCCTGACCACTATGCATGCAACTTGTGGTTGACAAAAATATTTGTGATTATTTGTTTATGTTCAAAGGTGATTCAAACACTTGAAACTCCAGCTCTTTAAAATAGATATTAGAGTAGGTTCAAAGCCTAATAACTAAAAGCCTGTGCGTAAGAGAAATCTCACCTACTGTAAATTAGAGTTTTCACAGTATCAACCATTTTTAAGATATTCATATCACTGTTTGGACTCAGAAAATAACTTGATGACTTTTCTGAAGAGTCTCATGCTGGATGATACCAGAAGTTCTAATAAAACCTCCAGATAAATACCCACAATAAGAAACTAATATATAATTGTTCTTCTTTAAAAGCTAAAAAATAAAACCAGAACAAAGGAATTTGGTTTTCTGGAGCTGACTTTGACATCTGAACAAATGAACAGTTCAAATGACCTTGTCTACTGGTTAGAAAATTCCAGAAGTCTTTCTTCTTTCTGGACATCCTGACAGTCACTAAATAACAGAAATCTACTGCAGCTTCTCCCTCAGTAAGAACATTAATAGAATTTGTGCTATGCATGTAGATATCCACTTTTAGTGAAATTTGTAAAAATGTAATTAATTTGAAACCCTTAAACCTCTATCAGATTTGTTCGGAACTGATCCAAAGAGGGATGGGTGGTAGAGAGGACAGTAGGCAGGATTCTTTTTTTAGCTTGGTTGTTTATGGAAATTAAAATTAAAAAAAAGAAATCCAAAAGATAACTCTAAAGGAAACGAGACAACTGAAATCAAGAAAAGTTATACAAACATTGTTTATTTTCAATCCAAGACACAGAAGAACACCCCATAGCTGTCCTTCACACAAAATGATGAGTAAAAAATATTTTTGCCAAAGTAAGTGGAAAGTGAGCAGCATGTTCAGATTTTAATGGCAGTTGAGAGAGAAGTAATTTTGCAAAGCACAGACATCTAAAGCATGGGGTCTGAGGTTGGGAGATTTTATTGCTGTTGAGGTTTACTTTAAATGTTGTGATATCCAACAGAGATACTTCTTCCAAAGAAACCGGGCATCTGACAACAGTTGTACTGAGTACAGCTTGTTTCTGAGGACTACAAAGCAAAACCTCAAGATCCTGAAAAATTACAACGGTCAAACTAAGGACAACATTACTAAACAATCATCAGAAAACAGAGCTATTACCCTGTCTAATCTACCTGCTACTGCTTTCAAAACCATCCAAACTTCAATCTCTGCTGCAGTTTTAGAATCATAAAGTTTGATTCACCTTATCAACACAGCAGTATGCTTCTGGCTCAAGGATTTTCTCCCTACAGAAAGCTGAAATACTAGCACTTATTTAATCTATCACACAGAGGATGTGTGCATCACTGTATCACTTTCTCATTGGTCAACTAGGCCAATATCTCCTGAAATTGTTGCACCATTTGTGAGAGTGGAATTAAAAGACTGAAATACCTAAGTAACTTTCTACCTGGCTCCTTCTAGCTACTGATGATTATGCAGTCACACAACCAATTTAAGTTTGTAGAAACTGTATTTAGCTTTTCAGTTAATCCCTTTTCCATGAGGATCAAAGGTGCCCATTCATGCAGTTAATCATGATACTCCCTACAGCATGAACAGAACTTACGAAAAAATGCTGGTTTATGATCTTTAATGCCAAAGAGGGGAGGGCTATTGTCCATTTCTAGTGTTTTTATTACCTCACCATTAACACTGGTGTTGCTATTAATATAGACATTAATTTCTTCTCAAGTCATAAGCACTCTGATTAAATTTTACTACAGTTCATCAGTGATTTCAATCAGTTCTGACTGAACTAAGACTATTATTCTGATGCAGCATCAAACTCTATACTGACTATATAAATACGTATTTACAGCAAATATATGCATTGTGTATAAATCCTCAGGGATTTTTTTAATGAAACTTTGGTCTTTCAGAAACAACTTGTTATCCCTGCTCACATCAACCAGTCGTTTATCCTAGTCCTAAAGAAATAAAATGCAACATGTCATATGAATTTCTTCATGCTTTTTATAGAAACACAAATTAATCTTCAAAAGGGATAATATTGTAGAGACTATTAAGGTAGAGAAAAACCAACTTTCTCTTTCCAGAAAACAATCTCCTTTTCTGCTGCTTGATACTTTGATGCTAGCTGTTTGCTTCACCTTTTAAATTGACCTTTCTGAAGGACTGCAAGATACTTCCTAATGATTAAAACATTACTAGGCTAAGTCCACAGCTTAGAAACTGAGACACAATAAAGTTTAAACAAAAAGCTGCTGAAAGATCACTAATTTTAAATATTTCAGCTTGCTATCAAATCAGACATCTTCAGGGCTAGTTTAAAGCCATGTTCATCACAGTGTTATGTGAAGTTGTAGATGCTTCACACTACCAAAATCAATTTATGTTTGTATTTAAGTATAATAGGCTTAAAAGCTTACATAAGAACTAAAAATAGAACTCATGTATTCTTCTTTAATTATTTAACTGCCCAGGCCAGGGGAGGCAAGGTTGTCAAGGGAAAATAGCAGTCCTTTAAAGTTATAAACATAATGTCTTGTTGAAGCTGGGCAGCAACTGAGTTTCTTAAATAGATTCCCATGATACAGTCTTGTTGAAAGAACCAGGTATCAGAAATATCACAGATATCATGGATGGGCACATGAATTTTTATTTATGCATAAAAAGATCACAGCTGCTGAGCATTAATACCACAGATGGGTATTTTCATGACATCACTCACAAAAAAGGGTCAAGATGTTCAGTGTTTATGTAACAGAAACAGATGATTAGTTTTCATGTTGCCAGAGAATCAAAACCATCTACAGTGAATAGTTATAATCACATAAATAGCTGTCCCCTATATCATGTTTTTATTTGCGTAATGCCATTAAAGACAATACTGATCAGCACCAGCAAGAATCTGGTCTTAAAGGCAGAGTCAAACTCTACCACTTCATGTTTTAACACAAATGAATAACATCTCTTGAAAATCGCATACAAAAGCTGTGTCTCTCTAAAATCTAAGTGATTATGTTTGAAATGGCTGACAAGTTCAAGGCAAGCAGGCAGAGAGACAACACATAACCAGAGCAGCTAGACTCATTTTCATACTTCCCCCCTTATCAAGGGCACTCTCAATTATCTTTGAAAGGTCATGGCAACTAGGGGAGGTTCCTGAGGACTGGCAGAAATCAACTATCACTGCTCTCTTCAAGAAAGGCAAGCAGCAGGATGTGAGGAGCTATTGGCTGGCCAGCCTCACCTCAGTGCCCAGAAAGGTCATGGAACAAGTAATCATGGAAACAATTTCAAAACATGCTAAGGACAGGAAGGCAACTGAGACTAGTCAGAATGGATTTATGAAAGGTAAATCATGCTTGAGCAAACTGATAGTCTTCTACAATGTGATGGGTAGTTTCATGAATGAGGAGAGAGCAGTGGACATTTCTTACCTTGACTTTAGAAAGGCTTTTGACACTGTCTCCCATAACATCTTCATAGACAAACTGATAAAATACAGACTATATAAGTGGACAGTGACACAGATTGAAAACTGGCTGAACTGCCAGATTTACAGGGTTGTGATTGGCAACATGAAGTCCAGCAGGTGGCCAGTCACGAGTGGTGCACCCCAGGGATCAGTACTGTTTAACCTCTTCATTAATGTCTTTGACAATGGGACAGAGTGCATCCTCAGCAAATTTGCAGATGATACAAAACTGGAGGAGTGGCTGATACACTAGAAGGTTTTGCTGCCATTTAGAGGGTCCTTGACAGACTGGACAAATAGGCCAACAAGAATCTCATGAAGTTCAACAAAGGAAAATAAAAAGTCCTGCACCGTTCCAGACATAACCCCATGCAGCAGTTTAAGCTGGGGGCTGACTGGCTGGGGACCATCTTTGCAGAAAAGGACCTGTGAGTCCTGGTGGCCAACAAGCCTACAAGTGCCGTGTTGCAGCAAAGAACCCAATGGCATCCTGCGCGGCAGTAGGAAGAGCATTTCCAGAAGACTGAGGGACGTGATCCTTGCCCTCTACTCAGCCCTTGGTCACACTACATCTGGAGTGCTGGGTCCAGTTGTGGGCTCCCCAGTACAAGAGACAGATGGGCATACTGGAGTCAGTCCACCAAAGGGTCATGAAGATGATTAAGGGACTTGGAGGATCTGACATACAAAGAGAGATCTGAGACTGCTTAGCCTGGAGAACAGAAGGCTCGGGGGGATCTTATCGACATGTATAAATACCTGATGGGAGAGAGTAAAGAAGACAGAGCTAGACTCTTCTCCATGGGACCTAGTGAATGGACAAGAGGCAATGGGCACAAATTGAAATCCAGGAAATTACACTCAAACCTAACAGAAGCTTTTTTACTGTAAGGGTGGCTGATGACTGGAATAGGTTACCTAGAAAGGTTGTGGAGTCTCCATCCTTAGAGGTAATCAAAACCCAACTTGAGAAGGCCCTGAGCAACCTACTCTAACTGGAGCATGGGTGTTGGGCTAGATGTGTTTCTTCCAACACCAGTAATTCTTCTTTACAAGGACAAAGTTGGAAGAAAATATTTTGTTATCTCTAGGTACAGGTACTTAATGTTTCTGGTCATAGTAAAGAAGCACTAACATTGTGTACACATGTGTCAACTCTGAATCCTTTATATATCTTACATGGTAAGATCTGCTTTGGTCAATTCTTTAGGAACAGAGAGCTGCACAGATCATTACTTGGCTCAGAAAGTTGAACTCATGAGTAGAAAACAGGAGAACTCAAAGGAAAAATATGAAGACCAATGACCAAATTTCTCTCCCAAATAGCATCAATGCATGGCCATGGTTCCCACTCAGCTCAGATACAAGGTCACAGACAGAAAGATGGCTCTAAATTTTACCATAAAGGATAGCCCTCAACCAGAACACCTGATCCTTAAAAACAAGGATCCAACTGTACCCTTTTTCTGGAAAACAATTTATTCCAGGTCCGCAAAGGCACAAAAGTGAAACCCTGGAGTGATGCTTCATATCCTGGGGGTGTCTCTAACCATTTTTTTTTCTTCTTCATATAGCAGCTGCTTTCCAGAAACCATTAAAACCTCATATGTCATTTCACCTTCTCTCCAACACATACCACTCAAAGGAAACAAATTCCTCATTATTTCTCTCCCAACATTACAGAAGCATGGAACAAAAATAAAACAGACTCCCACTACCTCTGTGCAATGGCAGTCTAGCTGTTTCCTTCATGAATTTCTCCATACCTCATCTGTGGTAGGGGACAGAAGGGGTATTACATCCCCCCTCCTCAGAAGTCATGGCTTAATGTAAAACAAATGGAATGAAATAAAAAGACAAAAACAACCTTCACCTTCAATATTATTAGTGGCTGCTTCTGGTACCATTCAGTCACTGCAGCCAAATGAGTTCACCATGCATCATGTTATGCAGCCGCTTGAATCTAAGGAAAAGAATTTACTGCCAGGATAGTTTCTCTGAAAGTCTCTGACCCTTTTCTCAACTCCAGTCATCACAGTCTGGATCTATTAACTTGCAAGAGATTCTGACCTCTTCTCCTAATGCTTAAGAAGGGGGAGGCTGTGTAGAATAAGAACAATAGGATTCTTAATTAGACTCAGTGAATGCTCCTTAGAAGATGTGTGGGCAGTGGTTTTTTCCATATTTAAAATGTTATTAGAGGGACTCCAGTAAGTGTTTCATTATTGTTAATTGCAATCAGAGAAATTGTTTTCTACCAATTAAATGCTGCTAAATAAATAGTTATAAGCAGTGGTGGCTATAATGCTTTGCAGCTGGTAGATATCTCCTCAAAAACTTTACAGTAAATGCGTATGCCTGTCTGCATACATACAAAACAACAGAACTTGAGGAAAACACCTTAAAAGCCAGAATGGTATAGGTTATTCATTATCAAGATAATACTAATGAGGCAAGAATACTAGCTGTTTATGTAGTGGAAAACAGGAGAAATGGCCATTACCTTGCATCTCTCTCCTTTGTGTCCCCTTTCACACTTAGCCTGAGTTGCTGCACAACAACTTGCATATAGCCCATGAAAGCCCCACTGAGGTCTTCTGTGCCAATATACAAATGCATGAGGACTTTGTAATGTAAGAACATCTTTGTTCAACATCATTTTAAAATGGAAGGCTTAAACACAGGACTATACAATAAATTATCACATGTCTCGTGAACAAAATCCCGGACTGCTGGGATGTAACCTTCTCCCATGCGTCACTTCTCACACTTAGCCTTGAGCAGCTCCACAGCTTTGGGAACAGTTGGGAAAATACCCACTGAAGGCTACTGCACAGGTAGAGCATACTGCCTTTTCCTGGGTTTCTTGTGTGTTGGGGTGCTGGGCTTTGTGTAGCACAAGAGGGAAATGTGTCTCAATAACATTTTATCGTGGGTTATAAACCCCTGGTGTGAATGGATCCCACTACTCCCAGGGCAAGGGCTGCCCCTGGTTAGCAGGACCTTAATTGCAAAGGTGAACACTTAGGATGACAAAACAGAGAGTATCACTACATTTGCTATAAAAAGGGAAGGTTACAACTTTTAAGTACACAGCAGAGGGAAGAGACAGAAAGAGATCTTCTTAAAGTACCCATAAGCTAGTTAAATATTTGTGATGTGTTGTACATGCTGTAGTGAAACCAGCACATTTGGGCACTTCCATTCCTAATTAAGCATCAATGTGCTGATACAGACATTTTAGAAAGAACTCAACTTGGTGTGGCATCTTGTTGCTGTCTTAAGGCCCACAGAAAGCCTTTAAGACAGACAGCAGTCAGAGCATAAACAGGATGTGGACTTTGCTCTTGACACATGCCCATCCCATCCCACCAGCAGAACATCTGTGAGGCATTTCAGACATGAATGTTACATTGTTCTACACCTACAATGAGAGGTGAGGGAAACAAGAGAATAGACTCCTAGTTTCAGCTCTGCCTTTTTCCCTTTCCAAAATCCCTTTTATTACCCCTGTATGCTTTGGCCAGCAACCCCAAAGCACATTTGTTTCCCACTAATACTTGTGATTTTTTTTTCTCCTTGTTTCCCTCACAAGTTTGGTGTGGTTTCTTGCATAAGCATGGCATTCCAAGCACTGAGTTATATTTAACACTCCTCTCATTTCATTGTTTGTATGCCGAGTCTAACAATGCAAAAACACATTAAACACAGACATATTTGCTATTTAAAGGCATTTTCAGTCAAGACTCACAAGATGGAGTCACATGACTGTCTCCTCAATAATGTAAGAATGTGCAAGCCTTGCCAGGCAGAATGACACTTTCATAGTCCTCAACTTATCTGAGTTACTGAAAGTAAGTGATCTCACCTTATGCAAAATGCTCTCAGATCTCCTTTTCTTCATCTACAAATAAAGTGGGGCCCTTTCTGCCACACTGTGCTTTCATGGACTAAACTTAATTGTCTGGAAATGAGCAGTATCAAAGATTACTCTCAGCTGACATAACCTCCTGTTCCACACTCACTTACAAGTAAAGTTACTCCTCCATGGTTACCCTTCCAGGTACAGAGTGAGAACTCACAGTTTGACCCCTATTTCTCCCTGCTTGTTTTTAGCAAACAAGTTAAGTGGTAACCATTCGGCAGAAGTGCCTCCATCAGAACTGAGGCATAGGGCAACAGGAGAGATGCATACCTCTGAGATGTCTCTGCACTATCTTGACGCATTACATACTCTTGGCAGGTACAGGCAATATCAGATTCCCAGTGTGACAAGCCTGTTGCCATGATGTTCCAAGCAATATATTTGGCCACCATTTTCTTGATCTGTTGAGAAAAGTCTTGGTTCCTTGAAACACAGAGCAAGACACTGAAACAAAGAGCTTCCTCTGCAGCGGTTTTCTACAGAAATTTGAAGACTGAGAAAAAGGTAAGACTGTGCTCAGAGCCTCCTGAAGCACCAAGAAAGGAAATACATGGGAAACAAAAAGCAACAGAGCAACAGAGACAAATCCCCCTGTACAGTTATCAGAAGTATGGGATACTCAGAAATTGTGGACATGACCTTGCAGCCCAGCGACAGGAAAGTCAGCTAAAGGTCTAGGCCTATGAAAGACTGGGCATCATTGCTCTCACCTGCCAGTTTCAGCAGAGAAGCTGGCACTGATAATGTATGATGTGGGAGCTGTCACAGAGAAGTGATGTGCTCAGTATTGAGCAACTGAGCAACAGAAAAGCAGACTTCATGATGTAACATCTCTTTCTTCAATTCTCACTCTAGGTCTTTGTATTGTTCCTTACTGACTGTTGCACGTTTAGGAGGTAGCAATCCACAGAACAGTTAACCTGAGTACATGTAGGCCTGTGCTGTGCTGCGCAAATTCCTTGGCTGCAGGATAAACTTACCCAGCTAATTGTAACAGAGGAGCCTGAAAGGAGCTCCCACTTGATACGAGAAATCACACTACCTGGGTGACCTTGCCTTATCTGAAAGTGCTGCAAGAAGTTCTCATGATAACATCCTTTAGGAACAGAGTTGTTTCCAGGTAAGGAAATTACGTATTAGCTCGAAGGATCAAAAGGGAGAGGCAGTCTCCACAGCACAGGGTCAGATCTGCTCTGCACAGTGCACCAGGGGAAAATCCATCTGATGCTGCCCAAATGCGAAGTGCCCAGTATCTGAAGGGACATAAGATTTACTTGCTATCTATATTCATTTTCTTATTCTGTCTCACTAAAGCAGATATTAATGCATTTGTTGTTGGGCCTTTCTTACTGAGATCCAGAAAGAAACCTACACCGTCTCTCTCCTCTCTCTCTCCCATTAACTCCCCAACCCCATGCAGAGCAGACTTGGAGGCCTTTAGGGCCAACTAACAGGTGAATACCGGAACTTCCAGTTATGAAGGGTGATATTTGCTACCCTAAATACCTTTTCAGAAATAGAATATGCTCCTTAATCCCCAGTTTGCAATTCCCACAAGACCTCCATGCCAGTTCCTGGTTTTTGACATAGCAGCTAAGACTGGAAAAAACCTGGAGCCAGAATAGAGCACAAATGCATGGGGTTAGATGAGAACCAATATGAAGGCAGTACCAGGGACAACAGGAAAATGGGCCATCAGTAGAAGAGAGATGGGTGCATAGCCATCAAGGAAAGGTTGCATCACCTGAGGAAAAAAAAATCTGTTTTGGGAAGTGAGAAAGGTATTACAGTAGAAACAATGCTAATTATGCTGCAGTATTGAAGAATTCCTATCACTATACAGAACTTCCTTTCTGGACAGTTAGTTTTCAGAAGCACAGAGAATGAATACATGCCATAAAGTCAATCAATACAGTTTAAGAATTTAAGAATCTGACTGAACTCCCTGATGTATGACAAGCTCTGTTTATAATGCTGTTGATCCCCTATGTATTTTTAGTTGGGCTTCATTTAGTAGTAGAAAGATCAGTGTTTTCAGTACAATGGATTATGTTATGAAGTTAGGAATAATATAAAAATTACATTACAGTAAGTTGCTCATAGTGCATCAGCTTATTCTCAGTAGGACTACAGAACAGCTAAAGTGGATCAGATCAATAGCCTGCTCCAGTACTGCCCTCCAGCTATGACCAGTACCAGACATTTGAGAGGAAGGAGTATTAAATACCACAGAACACAATATTGGAAGACCATTCCCAAAACTAAGTTTCTTCCTAGCTCTACACCATTATTTACAGCCTGGCTTATACTCTTGACCCTTTGCTATTGTTATATATACCATTAGTCTAGGGTAGCTGGAGATGCAACACAAAGCTTTACCATAACAGCTGCCTCAGTGGTACAGTTCCTCAGGTTAAGAGGACAACAGAGGGTTGACATTAACAAGTGCTGATGCCAGCTTCAGCCCAGCTCTTCTGCAAGCCAGCGCCCTGAGCACATCTCATTTAGTGCTTCCCATTTTTCAGCAAGAATTGTTCATAAGAGGCCAAACCACACAGTCTAAAACACTACCATGCTAAGCATTGTTTCTCAGTGTGATATGTGAGCCTCTCTTCCAAGATATTTCTTCTTTCAGTGTCCCATGACCAAAGATTTCTCCACAGGAGCCTTCTTCATGCACTCAGAAAAATAAGAAAATTCAACTTGAACTTTTTGTGGACATGACTTTCTTCTCCTTTCATATTTCTGGGATTTTTTTTGTAACAGAGTAAAAAGATGTCCTGGCTTTAATCCTATTAGACCTAGGTTGCTGACCTATGCATGCTTTTTCTGGTCACACTTCCAGCTCAGCTGAGCCCTTCCAGTAGGTGGGCCTGTTTAATTAGTTGCCTTCCTCCAAATACAACTATGCTGCCTAACTGAGTTCACCAGCTGTCACTAATCATTCCTTTTCTGGGGTGGATTCTCAGATTCCTGTTGAGCTGTTGCTCTCAACACAGTTTTTTAACAGCATTAGCCAATGTATAATAGCTACCAGTTTCCATATAAATGCACAAAATGTCTGCATACTGTAAATGTTAATAAGTGGAACAGGTTCAGTAGGGTAAAAAAAAGGAAGAGGGATAGAAAATGACAGATTTTTTTTCTTTCATAATTATAAACAGAGGCATAGCCAAGGCAGAGTAATTATTGTCTCTCTCACAATCCATGCTGCAAAAATGTGTGCATTGATAAAATATCATTTATTCTAATCCTGTTCAGAATCACACCACACTATGAACAACTAAGATTTGGATAAAATGTGATCCAGATAGCCTACATTCAAAATACCAAATAGAACAGGAATAACATTGCAAAAGCAAAATGACTCCATTGTAGGAACACAACCATTTACATATTTTCAAGTGAAAGATTTACTGTGACTGGAGTAAGAACAGTATTCAGACCGGAAAGCAATATAACTGTATTCTGTTTAGATCTGCTGCTGATTTCTACCGTGTCTTTGGGTAAGTCATTTAAAGAATAGAGCTTTTTAGCTGAAATAACTCCTCTCCTCCTTCTTCTTACCCTGCCTCCCACTTACCTGGACCTATGTTCATGTTTGGAGCACTCTGAATCTTCCACTGCCTGGCCTCCCTAAAACTCAAGAGATCTGAAAAACTGATAACCCATTTTGATAAAAAAGAAAGAATCAGAATAACACCTCATTTCTTTAATACAGATTTAAAACAACTGCCAAGCTTCTCACTTTCAAGAAGTCATGACATGCCATTATGTGCCCAATAAGGCAGGGTGAACAGTGAGAATAACAGGGTTTGATAAGCTGTGTTGCAAGGAGAAATGCACGCTAGTTAATACTGCAATCACAGTCTTAAGAAATAGTTTTTTAAAATAGTCTTTAGGTACTATTAAATGCAGCTCTGGAGCTGTAGAGCTATATGAAGCTCTGCTGTAATGTACACTGTCCAGTCTTATTTTATTTCTACAAAAACATTTTATTTATACAGTCTTCCTCCAGCCAGCCCCTGTGAATGACCTTTACACTCCAACTGATGGAAAGAGGACAGAAAGGACACTCACAGCCTAGAATACATTTTAGCAATAGGTAAAATTCTGTATTTACAGGCACTTCACTGCACTGCCATCAGCTTCCCTTCAGGTCTGTGTGCACTACAGTTTTGAGTCCCATAGGCAATTCTTGCATCTTTAGCTCAGACAGATGTTCACTGGTTGATGTCAGACTATCAAGGTGACAGTGAAAGTTCCCCCTCCCATTTCCCATACCATATAAAGACATATACACAACATTAATCATAAGGTAAAGTAACTTTCCATGCCTAACATACTCATGGTTGAGTCTATTAGAATATTCTCCTGTTCACCTCTTCCCCTATTCTCCTCATTACTCCAGTTCACCAGAGTCTTCCAGTCACGTTAATTTCAGACACTTGAAAAGCCATGAACAATGCTGTCATAAAATGCTCATTTCTTTTTCTCTGAGACAGTCACACAAGGAAATCAGCCAGGTTTTGAGGCAAAACAATATCATGTTTTCAATAAAAGAGGCCATACTGTTCCATCTTTTGGTAGAGGCTTTGTATATTATTTATTAATGATAAATTGCTAGGTATTTTTAGAAAACACAGCTTGTTGATAAAAGGAGGTTTTTGTATCCACCTATGGTATGAATTTAAAATTATATTCTGAGAGAATCATTTGTGATATTGACAATCAAACAATGAAGTCTGAAGTATTTTTCTAATAGGACTTTTAGACAATTATATATTCTAAAATTGTCAACACTTAGATCAGAATATCTGTTTTCCTAGTGCACGCATAGATACACAATACACTTGTTTCTATTGCTTCAGATGAATAAAATAGTTTATAAGAGCAATGGTGAGAACTTTTTTTAAAACTCCCATTTTCTTTATGCATCTAAGAAATGCACTTGAGGAATATTGCTTATTCTTTAATAAAAAACTGCTTTCAGTATTAAAAAAGAAAAAGACTGAAAAAATTACCATAGAGTAAGTAATTTCTTCAAATAAAAGCTAGATGATAAAGGCCTAACTAACCAGGAGAGTAATAATTTGCAACCTCTGCATTCTCTTGAAAGTTGCAGTTCTTTGTGTGACAGCTATGCTTAATACTGGTGGCTCTTGCTGTTTCAAACAACTATTAACACAAAAATGCATTTACCAGGTCAGTTTAGTCACTAAAAAATATCCACTCTAATGAATTATATTTTTCATTACAAGCAAAAAACCAAGGTATGTTACAAATTATTCACGTCACAACACTGTAAACTTCAGCTAATTCATCAGTCAAAGGAAATCCTATTATTTGCCCTGTTTGTCAATCTAAGTTCAGTAACAGAGGACAAATTTTTAAATTCCTATTTTTAAGACTTCTAGAGAGCATGTTATAATTAAATATTCTGGAGAACTAAGAAGCCGCTCAGAGTGCATGAGGAACAGCTGCTCGCTGTTTATATGCAAAGGGCATTGTCTTAACAGTCATAAATAGCTTCCCACCCAAAAACCACCTGTCAAAACAAATACAAAAATTCAACAGGTCATTTTTTCAAGATCTTTTGTCTTTCATTGTGTTTTATTATTAAATATGAAGTGTCATCAAGTGCCAGAGTTAGCTTTATGATACACGATAATCTTGTATTAAGCTACTTATGGTATGTAGGAAATAACATATTAGAGATACATTGGTGGATGGTGCTACCTACAGATAAAGCAGTTGAAATGTATCATCACACCATTTAGTCTGTTACAAAAAGAGGACCTACTTAAAATGGTTTGATGGCTTTGAGGTACTCTAAAATCTGTGTTCATTTGCCATATGTTTTTAGATCTAAATTGCTGCATGCAGCACATAAGAAGCAGCATGGAGTTATACCATTGTAAAAAGAGCTTGGGAAGAGGTTGTACACATTTGTGTCAAGCCATCTGATGGACTGGGATGCTTTCCACCATCCCCTAGGAAGTTCCTAAATGCTTGCTTCCATATACCTACAGAACATATACAGCCTTCATCCAGTGCCAATGCATTTTGCACCCCTGGGGACTCACAGCGTTATACATGCCTCTCTTTCCTCAAGTGGAGAGACTGAAAAAGCACAGGAAAAAGAGTGGTTAGACCTTTCAACCTTTCCAGCCGCACAAGAACCAAGTACGTAAGACCTACTCTTGCTCTTACAGAGCACCATAAACGAGAATAGCATTTCAACAATTCTAATACATTCCTCTGTCCATCATGCTGAATCTCATTTTCTCTATCACCTTGACGATCAGGCAGTGATAAACACACACAAGTTTTGTGGGTCCTGAAAATTAAAACTACAAAGGATACAAGATGTCTTCATTTGGAGTGGCTTTACAACTAGCATTGGTCGCACTCAAAGAGTTCCAGTCAATGGCTCAATGTCCAGGTAGAAACCCATGACAAGTGGTGTCCTTCAGGGGTCCATATTGGGACCAGTATTATTTAACAACATTGTCAGGGACATGGACAGTGGGACTGAGTGCACCCTCAGCACATTTGCAGACGACACCAAGCTGAGTGGTGCAGTTGTTTCACTGGAGGGAAGGGATGCCATCTGGAGGGACCTTGACAGGCTTGAGGAGTGGGCCTATGTGAACCTCATGAAGTTCAACAAGGCCAAGTACAAGGTCCTGCACCTGGGTTGACGCAATCCCAAACATGTTTACAGGCTGGGCAATGAGTGGGTTGAGAGCAGCCTGAGGAGAAGGAATTGGGTTACTGGTGGATGAAAAACTGAATAAATAAAAAAGCTGGCAATGTGCTCTCGTAGCCCAGAAGGCAAATCGCATCCTGGGCTGCATCAAAAGAAGCATGACCAGCAGGTCGAGGGAGGTGATTCTCCCCCTCTACTCCACTCTCATGAGACCCCACTTGGAGTATGCTGGGGGTCACCAGCACAAGAAAGACATAGACCTGCTCGAGCAGGTCCAGAGGAAGGCCACAAAGACGATCAGGGGGATGAAGCACCTCTCCTATGAGGACAGGCTGAGAGAGTGGGGCTGTTCAGCTTGGAGAAGAGAAGGCTCTGGGGAGAGCTTAGAGCAGCCTTCCAGTACCTGAAGGGGCCTACAGGAAAGCTGGAGAGGGACTGTGTACGAGGGCATGGAGTGATAGGACGAGGGATAATGGCTTTAAGCTGAAGGAAGGTAGTTATAGATATTAGGAAGAAATTATTTACTGTGAGGGTGGGTGAGGCACTGGAACAGGTTCCCCAGAGAAGCTGTGGATGCCCCCTCCCGGAATTGTTCAAGGCCAGGTTGGATGGGGCTTTGGGCAATGTGGTCTAGTGGAGGGTGTCCCTGCCCATGGCAGGGGGGTTGGAACTAGATGATCTTTAATGTCCCTTCCAACCCAAACCATTCTATGATTCTCTGATAGCATAAGAGCTGACAAGGCTGACCTTTCTGCAACATTTTGTGTATTTCCAACTAAGAAACCTGCCCTAATGCTCCAAGAAGATTTTTGTTTTCCTGAGCATCACACAATGGGACAGGTATTGAGGAATGAAAATGTGAATGTCACTGATTTAAATCAGCCATAGATCTTGCCCACTGAGCATGAAAAAAGCTATGGCTAATCTGTTTTTTCCTAGACTGTGGGCCACAGAAAAACATGGCCAAAGAAGCAAAAAATATATTGTCTGTAAAGCTAGGAAATGCTATTGCTAATGGGAAGGAAAGAAACTATTTGTTCATTCTGGTGCACGTATGAGGCAAAATGCTGCTCTAAACCCAAGTATTTGGCTCAGTTGCCATCATTTGTAACTGGAACATAAATGTGACCAGTACAGAGATAGTTAATAGATTTCTTCCTTGTTATTGAAACTATCAGACTAAATTCTGAGTATACAGCTGAAATTAAAAGCAACAGGGCAGAACAAAGTAATCATCTGAGGTGACAGCCTTCTTGCCAACTACCTGTTTGCCAGAACTTCCTAAGGTAGCAAGCCCAAGAGACATGCAAATACACAAAAAAGCAAACTTTGTTTCTAAATCAACATATACAGAAAAAATTGTACTGCTATAAGTATCGCTGATGGGGAAAGAGGAAAATAAATTAAAAAAAAAACAAACCCAAAAAAACCAAGATTGTGCTCTAATAATTAATTCCAGACTTAGTCAACAATGGCTTCTAGAGATTTTAATATAAGCATATTTTCACTTGGTTTATATTAGACATTCTGCTCAAAATCTATTCTTAGACATCCTCAAATACCATGATAATATGGCATCATAAGTACAGGGAAAATAGATTGGCAGATGTGATTTTAATTAATGAGCAGCTTCAGAACTCCACTAGCACAGACTATTGCTCACAGGCAGCAGAACAACACAAGGACTTCTCAAGAACGTCTCTACCTTAGCACGACAGCAATGAGTAAATGAATATTAGAAAGGTCTTTTACATTTTTGCTACAGTCACTTATAAGCTGGTCTGTAAGAGTCTGGCCAGCCTAAAAAACTAGGGATCATCATCTCAGCAGCTTGCAAACTGTTTTTCTAAAAGAGAAGCCTGAGAAGCTAAAGTGCTTTCCTCTGACAAGTACAGCAAGGAAGTGTTCTTATTCCAGTCACATAAAGAAGTTTGGACCAGAAAAAAATGAGGCTGGATAAGTCACAGACACTCCCTAACGGATGGAGGAATTTCCTTCTCTATGGACTGTGGAATACCAGTTTAGTCATCCAGTAATTGCAATAAATATGGATTTGGAACATCTGACTTCTTTTTTTTTTTTTTTTTTTTTCAATTAGTCATGATCCACTAAACACATTGCTCACTGGTTCTGTACGCTCTGCTGCAGAATCTCCTCCCTATTAACTCCGACCTAATGGCACATAAGGTACCTGAGTGCTTCCAGTAAGTCCCAGAGAACTAATACTAGCTTTATGGGAGGACAGCCTGTCCAACAGAAAACATTATGTTCTTTAAAGCCAAAAACTCCACCTTCTTTGTGTGAATGGTCTCTCTCCATACTTCAGTTCTTTGGAGCATTTTATCTCCCCTCCTTTTTCTGTCACACAGATGTACACATATGTTCTTTTTCTTTTAATGTGGGAAAGGAACAGCTCCTGAGCAACAGAGTCAAGCTACCAAGCTCATATACATATTTTTAAATAAAATTAATGCAAACTTGATACCAAAATATTTTTCTCCCAGTTCTCTCCCTTCCTTCAGGTTAAACAGGCTACCTCTGAGAAAACTACTTATGTCACTACCTAGAAACATCAGTTCTGGGCTGGAGTTTTTCAAACCCTTGCAGTTCAGTTATAAAAAAAAAAAATCTGATTCCTTATACCAAAGTATATGTTTATCTATCTACTGTGGACTACAATTACTGTAACTGTATTACTTCGGCCTTTCATCCACTCGGCCTGAGCAGAGTGCCCCTGCTAGGGTTGGGCAGCATCCTGCATTTCCATTTTCCCATAACATTTTCTCCAGAGCAGCCTTAAGATGGATTCCTTCTGCTAACATTACACCTACATCTGTAATTTTCTGAAATTACAGATGTAGGTGTAGAGCTGAAATCATGTGAACTTCTGCAAGAATTAGATGCTCTTCAGGTTACTGACTGACCTAGATATCTGGCTGACTCATCTCAAAGAGAGCGAATCAGTCTAGGTATGGCTAGGCTTAACCACTTTGTAACTACAATAAATATGTGGCGTCAGTAGTAGCTGTATCCTCTGACTACCTGGGCCTGTGAGAGCTGAATGCCTGCAGACTTAAATAAAGTAGCAGCGCTAACAAGCCTCCTGGATCTGCAATGAGGTGTCTAAGGATGCTTTGGATGGGTGATACTAAAGGCAACTGGCATGCCTTTTGGGGAGCCTTTTGGGGCTCTGAAGCAAGAGTAACTTAAAAATGATGTGTGGAATAGCAGAGTCTCTGAGAAAGGCAGCTCTCCTCTCTTTCAGGAGAAAGGTTTGCTCTAGTGTAGCACAGACTGTGGAGCTGTATCTTAGGGGCTGCGTAGGAGCAAGTGAAAGAAGGGAGAGCTGGCACATACAATGTGCTTTCCCAATGTTGTGAGAAAACAGCACCAGTGGACTGGAAAGCTGGGAAACATTGCTGGGTTGTCTCAGAAAGATCAGCTATTTTCTGCCCTCTCATGGAAAGCAGGTCTACCTGGGCACAGACAGGCTTTTTTCGGTCCCCTTTCTGCATATGGGCTGTTACATTGAAGATTAATTGTACAAGAAAGGACAGGAAGCAGTCTTGGAAAAAAAAGCATGCTTGTGTTATATCCACTACACAAGACAGACACACTCCTTTCTAATGCATGTTTGTCTGTTTTCAGGCAGGACACAGCAAAACTGGGTTTTGTATAGGAAGTGTTAATCTATTTAAGGGACAATGTTGATTTATTCGTCTCATTGTGGATCCACAGCCACACTTAGGAAATGTCATGATTCAGGCTGTCTGTCTCCTAGAAAGTCAATGTGTAGATTGGGTTCTCTGGTGTCTTTGGCTTTACATTCCCTCTTCATGTGCCTTATTAAATAAAATGTTTTCAAAGAGCTTTAACAAGAACTACTACTTCTTGGTAAGCAGTTCTTGACAGAACTACTGTCACCAGCTACTTCCTCTGCAGTGACAGCAGATCCACAGCTGCACTCAGCCCCTGAGGGGATACTCATCCTGTCTCCATGTTTCTGTCTGGGAGGTAAGAAGGGTGCTCATCCTTTGCCTTCCTGGCTGACCTCAGAACAAAGAGTGCTGAGCTGGAGGAAGTGCAGATAAAACTCATCCACAGCATCTAATACTCCTAATGATAACTAATCCTGCCACTGCACTGTTCTTTCAAAGTAGCAGTAAACAGATAAATGCTTATACTTGGAAATATAGTTGTAAGATCAGTAAGGAGGGCACAGAGGCAGGTGTAATATCTGCAACTCAGTTCTAATCGTATAAGATTAAAATTCACATCACAGTGAATTGACAACATTTTATTTAAATTTAGATCCCAAGTTGATCCTTCCCATTGCAATATTTTCTCTCACACACAGCAGTGGCTAAACCTATGAGTAAGTGCCATTAGTCTCTGGGACCTTATAAAGACAGTGCTATTCACTGTGGCCTGCAACAATTATTTGGAGAGGTATATATAGCTAAATCACATATTTTGATTGTTTAAATTCTGAACTTGAAATCAGAGGACAAATTTTGAAGTAATTCTCATGCAATTAAAAAAACAGAAAAAAAGAAAGTTCACAACAGTGTTCCGCAGCCAACTAAAATTTTGTACTCTGGTGTATTTGAGTGTGCAATACAAGATTTATTCTCCTGCGTATATAAATCTGTTTCACACATTCAAATAAATGCAGCTGTGTTTATTCCAGAGACTAGAGTTCCAGATGTATACACGCAGAACTCCAGATATACACGAGCACCTTATTACATTACCATTTTCCATTACATTTTTATAACATTTAGAATTTTATGCCACAGAGCCCTCTGGAATATGCCCCAGTATATTTAGCACTTGCCCAAACAATACAATCTGAAATCCTAAGGGCCACCCAAGTCTGAACACTGTCATACCACCTCCATGTTTTGCCTGGAATGAGAGGAGGCTTTCAGACTGTAAGAATTTAAGCTACAGGTTCAGTACTTGAGTAATACCATTCTCTTAGCAGTATGATATAACTGTGAAGTTTTAGATCTCACAATAACTTCAAACTATACTAAAAATTAGTAACTCCAGAAGAAATTAATATTTTTGCAAACAGGTAATGTCTGCTTGCAGGCATAATAATGAAGGTATGCCAGAAAACCTACCAGTGATACATACAGGAAGGCACTGGACTGAAAATTTCTGCTGATTTAAAAAAAAAAAAAAAAAAAAAAATTCTGTAAGTCCAGTCACAGTAGGAGAGATTTCAGAGCCCCCCAGCATTAAGTAGCAGTTTGCATTAATAAAAATGCAGAAGACATTAAAAGCATAAGGCAATAAACCTGAAAACATAAACTGCACCATTCACTTCATAGCCTGTTTTTCAGACACCTTTAGAGAGTACTCTTTGAGATGTGGGCTATAGCATTAATAGCCACAATACAAACAGCAAATACAAAACTACTTAATAAAACTGTAAAAAAACCCAAAACCAACAAAAAGGGTATGCTGCTTTCTATAAAGCGCAGACAAGGATCGTACATCATTTAGATTACAGCTCTAGAGGTTATTTCATAGATTTATTTGCTTAGTAGATTATTTTCCCAATATGAAACACGTAAAAAGTGTCATGGATCACACCCTGAAAATCAAAGGCAAAGAAGGAATGTAAAATAAACAGAATACAGGGGAGATTTTCTACCATTGTGCAAAATAGCTTATTTGTATCAGGAAAAGTTTATTTTCTACCAAAGAGTACAGAACTGCAGCAGAAAAAAAAATGGAAATAAAGTTACCAAAGACAAAAATTTAAGATCCATTTAGACATTTGGTTTTTTAGTCCTTCACATTATTGTGAAGATGTCAAACAACTAGAAAGACAGTAGAGACATTTACTTTTCTGAAACTGTTGGTGAAACCTTTATGCAAATCATACTGACACCCTGCAAATAAGTATTTTTCCAAAAATAAAAATATATGTTATTTTCACAATTCCCTTCTGATTCAGTTCATAATTTAGAAAGACTATTCTCTGTAAAGGATCACATGCTGTACTGTAGTTGATTTTTAAACTACATCAATTTGTCAAGTCAAGACATTTATCTTTATTGACAAATAAGTCAGAGACAAGTTGGAAATCTTTAAAACATCATTGTTAAGTGATGTGATCACAAGAAGAAGGATTTTACTTTCTATAAAATGTCTCCATAATATTTTAACACTTTCATAGCACAGGCAGTGTGGAAGAACTGTGTCAAGAACCTTCCATGACATTTCACTTCTGGCCTGAGAACTTCTACATAAGGAATGCACACAAGGGGTACTTATTAGGAGGTAACTGGCACCTGAAAGTGGCCTCTGAGGTACAGATGTAGCGTTGCTACCATGAGAGCTTATAGTTAACAGTTTAAAAATGAGGTGTGGAGAGAGAGAGTCCAGCATTGAACCTTTTCCGGTGCATACACTGAGGCACTGTACTGCATATGTATCCAGCAGAACCCTCATTCAGCTTGTAAAGTCTGATCCCATACCAGGCATACTTCATGGAAACAGTTTAAAAATAAGTTTTCCCAGTGAATAGCAGGTGGGACTACCCTACAAAATCTTTTTTGGCTTGGGGCACAAATCTGCTGAAATACTTCACCCAAAAGAACGATAAAAGATGTATTGCTTTAAACTTTGGTCATAGTCTGGCTGGTGTCTGGGCAGAGCCTGATAACTCTTATGTGATAACTCTTATGTTTTATGAAGGAATCTGCCTCACTGTGCGTGTTTACATTGCATATGTGATGGCCAGCTAAAACAGCCATTTTCGATTCTAGGTGGTCTCACAAGTTCAAGTATTTTTTCATCCAGAGACAGACTGAAGGGATACTGTATACATTGAGTTGTAATGTGATTTGCGAGTACCTAATAAATGAATATACCTTATGTTTGTCGCAACTGAAACTCTAGATCCTTAATTAGCAGATGACTGGATTGCTGACAGAGTTCAAAGACTCATTGATAATGAAGTCTGGAACAAGCAACCTGCACAACCTGGTGGAGTTACGAAAGGAAAATGAGAAGGAATTTGGCAATTAGATTGCTTTAGAAAGCACTATAGCACAATGCAAACAAACAAAAAGATTACTGGCAGGTCAGCAATGAGGGTATTTGAAATAGTCTAGATTTACACTAACTCATTGAAGCCCATTTTTCCTGCACATTGACTCAAAATAATACTGACATATTTCCCCTGGCAGGACTGTTAGGTCTCTGACTAAGGTATACTCAAACCCTGATTTAGCATTTCTATAAAATGATTGAGAAGTAGATAAATGCTCAAATCAGAAATTATGTTAGTTAAACATCCTCTATACTAGCACATAGAATAAGACAAGGGAATTAACAAGTATGATAAATAACAAAACTCTTTTCCTAATGCCCATCTGGGACATGACACAATATTAGATTTTGATCCAAAGTCCAGGGTCTTTGTTGCCTGCGTGGGAGGAAAATGGCAGCATTATTCTCTGTATTTAAATTAATCCTTCAGGAAAAAGTAAAACAAAATAATGACATGTCCTCCACAAAATATCTTATAAAGACTAAATGTAAAGTACATTGGTGTCAGGTGCTACACTACAACTTAAAATGTAATGGCACAGGGTGCTATTTTCTCTGGATTTCTCCTGTAATCCATTGGCAAAGAAAAGCTCTTCCAAGGCTGACTTAAAGCATCCAGATTGGTCTTCTCCTCTTAACCCGCCTCTGGAGGCCACTCTAGAGTGGGGTCACTCCTGTGAGAATAGGAAACTCATGTGAACTTTCTTTGCTTCCTATTTATAAACAGCATTTCCTATTCCCCCTTGAATCTAGGTTTTGACCTGACCCTTAACTCACTGTCTGCTTCACGAACTGTCTAATCTGTGCCCCAAAACGCATACAGAGTACATTTTAATGACCTATTCTGAAAGAACTGAAAACGCTCGTTTTCATGAATACAACAATGAATGTTTATACTTCAACAATTAAAAAGAAAGTTTGCTGCTTGCCATCCATACCGTCCCCTTCCACAAAGGATAACTGATCCTTTGAACTCAGTCAGCCACCTGTGAGCAAAGCAATTAGTGGAAGCACAGAAGCCAGATAACATCAATGACTTTGTAACAGTGTGGTAACTAAGTATTTTTAAATAACTACCATATCCACAGTGTCCTCCCCAGTGCCTGCAATGTCTGTTGAAGTGTAGGCAAAAACTACAACGCCAGCAAAAAATGCAAATTCAGACACAAAATATCCATGTCACTTAACTCAGCAGATCTTGTGCTTTCCAGTTCCAGGGAGAAGCCAAACAGTCCTTCACCCTGTGACACTATCAAAGGTCATAATAATCCACAACAAGCACAGGACAAGCGGAGGGTCCTGTGATGTGAGGACTACCATGATAGCAGTGAAGGTAAATGTATAAATGACAAAGCCAATACAAAGGGGATCCAAATTCCAGTGTTGCATGTAATTTACACAGTAATGAACTGAATATCTCAATGCCCTTCTGTGTTAAATTTTAGTCTCTCAAGCATTTCTTCTCTTGAATCATCACACAGTTACTCTCCACTAAAATATATGAAAAGCTCAAAAGGCTTCCAAAAATGAAAATGTATTCAGAAAGATATACATAAAACCAGTGTGGATATCTTCTCTAAAAGATAAACTACCATTTGCTCTATGTGATTAAATACTTCTTTATTGCTCAGCAAAAGAGGTTATGTTTTGCAATAAGGGTGCATCAATATACCACACGAGGACTATAGGTACCATATGCATACAATAGACTGTGCTGCTGCCATTATCTACGTATTCTTTATCATAGGACCACAGAATGGTTGAGGTTGAACAGGACCTCTGGAGGTCATCCTGTCCAACTGCTCAAGCAGGGCCAGCCACAGCTGGTGGCCCAGGGCCATGTCCAGACAGCTTCTGAGTATCTCCAAGGATGGAGACTCCACAACCTCCCTGGGCAACCTGTGCCAGTGCTCAGTCACCCTCACAGTACAAAAGTGTTTCCTGATGTTCAGAGGGGACCTCCTGTGTTTCAGGTTGTGCCCATTGCCTCTGGTCCTGTCAAATGAATGCTTTGTTGTGCTATGAATGCTTCAGCTTTATTGCCAAAATTTAGCACTCATTTTATCTCCTATTTAATTTGTATGACAATAGATATTCTAATATACTAATATACATATGTACCATAAATCTTGGCAGTAGCATCAGACTGTTATCATTGCATGGAGCAAACTATCACTTCACCATATGACATCTAAAATTTGAGCTCATCATCAAGGTTTTGTTTGGTCTACAAGCCTGTACAACACAATGACATTTAATTACTATTAATTAATGAATTGTACTTTTAAGGAAAATATCTTTAGTCAAGCAGTTAGCATGATCATGCCTCCTTCTTCACTAATTTTAAGGCAAAATGCTTTATAAGCTCATGCTATAAGCTATGTCTTCTTACACATAAACTTGCATACAAATTGGTATTTACTGTGAATTAGGTAATGCAGTAGGCCCTTGCGTTTATTTTTCTTTTTCATTTTCAGCAAACCCCTATAGCATTTATGGCAGGCAGCACTTTTAAGTCAACTTTTTATGTGAAGTCCAAGTTGGCTGGCATCCAGGCTACAGACTACCATGGAAAAGGCAAAGAAAAAAAATACAACCAGGAAAGGGCCAAGTCAGAGGGTTCTAGTCTCTTCTAGCTGAACAGATCCAGTCCCATTAATCTCTGCAGGCACTTGATGCCAACAGGACCACACCGAAGGGAGATGAGGTCCTCAAGATTAGATGGGGGGGCTGCATGCCATCTGAGAAGGGAGGGGCCTGGGTGTGCAAGTGCCCTGGCACCGGAGTGCTGAGACAAACACTGCTGATTTGCCAAGTGTTAAGTTTTTCCAGTTGCTAAACTAATTTAAACAAGTTTGTTTTGTGTTAATGCTTATTCACAATGCTATATAAAGGGAACTTGGACTTTTATAATGTCGTGCTTGGCTAGAGGCATCTTCTCATAGCCTGATTGCCATTAACCCCAGAATTTCTACAGCACTTTCAGTCATGCAATCCCCATTGCAATTAATGGCAGATGGGCTAAGTCCCGTACAGATGTGAGGAAAAAGAGGAAAACATCTCTCTGTTTAAATGCTCAAGAAGATGCACTTCAAGGAAGGAAAAATAGCTTAGTGCTACAAAAACATAAAAAATTAAGACCTTGTGGTGAACAGTGAAGACAACTACAACATAAACTGCATGCAGTGGCTTTGATAGGTGCAACAGGTAAGGGTACAAAAAGAAAAAAGAAAATACTGAAGATACCTCCCTTTCCATGACTTGTTTAAGAAAAGTGATGCAATACCAAGGAAACAGAGTAGTGCAATTATTAAGCAGACACAAAGGAATGATGAGAAGGTACGATTAAAAAGTGTGGTTGAATGGGGATGAATTAATTGGAGAGTCAGTCTCCTCCCGTTGGCTGAGAAAAGTAGGTTAGATAAAACTCCGGCAAATGTACTGTAGGAAACTTATGAGCTGACACAAGAATTGACATGAAAATGTTGAGAATGTTCCCAGTAAATTAGCTCAATGATTAATTGGACATTGCATTCTTGAAAGTCTTACTTAAAAATACTCAAAGAAAGTTAGAGGTCTCAGGACTGAGTTTCTTTATACACTGTTAGTATAATCATATAGGAAGATGGAGGCTCACTACACACATGCAATAATCAAAACTATTAATGTCCTATCTATTTAGCTAATAAAAGAGAACAGTTAAGGGAACTTAAAAGTCCAAGCTTAAACTTTCAGTATACTTATAATTTCTTATATTGTTTGCTTACTCTTGACATTTCCAAAAACTTGGATAATACACTCCCCTTAGTATGGACTCAATTTTAGATTCCAGTTGTTCAAGTTGCCTGGCAGAGCTCTCAGCACTGCCATGTTTACTTAGCAAAACTCTTATTAGAATTCTTATATCAAGGAATGTAAATATTTCTGTCAGTGTTATGATTTTACCATAGGGTTTGGGGTTTTTTTGTTGGATTGTGTGTTTTTTTAAAAAACAAAATCTAAATTGAAACCTAATGTAGAATCAACAAAACTCTTTCAAATCTCTCCCTCTCTATGAAACACACCTGTGCAGGTGCATAGAATCAATCTTTTAAAATCAGATTCCATGTTAATTTTATGTTATAGTGCAATAAAGATAAAATACAGATAACTACAAAAAACTTCTAATTACACATTGGCATTGGGAAATAAGATAATGAAAGTGCTCACAAAAATGAAGGGAAGGTAAAACATACATACATTAAAATGTGTAGTACTATAATCTATATCTTAAATAGAAAAGATATTAAGTTTAAAGCACAAAAAGATTTTGCAGATTTTTGGGTCCTTCTTTTGTTAGGGTTTTTTGTGGAGTGAATTCTACTGACAGTATTTAAGAAAGAAAATATCATATATAAATGAATACTGGACTATAAAGAACAGGAACCCATCATTCCAAAGCAGTCTTGGGATATATTTCAATATCGCATTTTGGGATATCCCTTACTATTTTGTAACACGAGTAGTAGTATATTGCACTGTTTTTTTGAACAAGTCAGAGAGTGGGGCATTTTGGAGATGAAAAATTACAGTTTCCAGCAAGATATGTTTTTGAAAACTCTCTTTTATCAAGTATAAAGAATTCATTTACGCTGGGGCAATCAGGTAAAAGTCTCCTCCCTTTTTGTCAAAATTAAGATAAAACACTGGGAAAGCTGTAAAGAAAATTGACAGCTTTTTTTTTTTTTCTAAAATCCATCATCCACATTCCCTGTGGCACATAAACTAGTAGTATATAGATATCCTGACTTGATTAATGATATATTCACTATGGGAACCCATCATTAAGCATTGGTTGCACACCACTGCCTGAGAGAGATCTCTTAACCCTTATTAACAATGCAAAGTATGTTAGACATTGTAATATGGTGAATCTTTTTTATTTCAGTAGCAGCATATCACTTTTCTGGAAAAAAAAAGTCAGAAAACAAGGAAGAAATTTATAAACCTCATACAATTTTACCCTGGGGCAGAAAAATGAAAATATCAGCCTTTAGAATCAGTAAAGGTTAGAAATGCTATTAAAAGACCAGTGGCCTGAAATTGCTCCATACTCCATGTTTCTCAGGTAAATAGCAAAGGAAACATTTTTAGGTCTGATGATAGAAATATGCAAAACAACTCTCCTGGGTCTTGCTCGGATGGAGTTAATTTTCTTCATAGTAGCTAATACGGTGCTGTGTTTTGGATTTATGTTTTGGATTTATGATCAAAAGAGTGTTGATAACACACCAGAGTTTTAGCTATTTCTGAACAGTGTCAAGGCCTTCTCTGTTTTTCACCCTGCCCTGCCAGCAAGTAGGCTGGGGATGCCGAAGAAGGTGGGAGGGGACACAGCTGGGACAGCTGACCCAAACCAATGACATCATGCTCAGCAATAAAATGGAGAGAAGTGGGATTTAGGTAGGTTAGCCCATCTTTTGTTTGGGAACTGGCTGGGCGACAGTCTGCCCATGGGAGTTGGTGGGTGATTGTCTTTATATCACTTATTTTCTCTCTTCTTCCACTTCTTTACTTATTAAACAATTTTAATATCAACTCATCTTGCTTTTACTCTGCCTTTCCTCTTCCCTCATCCCACTGGGGGGATGGGAAATGAGCGAGTGGCTGTGCGGTGCTTAGTTGCCTACCAGGATTAACCCACAACAATGGTATAGTTTTGTAATGGAGAAGAGTCTTTTTAAAAAGTCATTTTGTAACATGGGTTAATCTGGTCTGCTGCCAGGATGATTTTACATTTAAAAGAGTTTATACCAAAAAGTGCCCATGTGCCATGTCTCAGATGACAGGACCTGGCTGACTGCCCATTCACATCTGTTCCCAGTCTGCACCCCCGGAAAGTAATGAAAATCCTATAACCACAGCCTCAATATTTTTTTTTTTCACAGCAAACAACAAGCTTTTTCATGAACTGAGCAATGACTTCAGATCAAACATGAGTCCTGTAGAATGGGAACAAGGATAACAATCGACAGATGACCTCGTATAAGGATTTGTAAACTTCAATAACGTAGATGGAGGCAGAGGGAACAGGAAAGGAAAATAAAACATAAACAAGTATTAAGACAGTTTGCATTTTGGCTTTCACCTCCAGTTGGATATTTAGTTTCAGAGTGACTAGAAAGCATAAACTGAAGTGCCCAGGCATAATGAGTTCTTAGTTATAAAGGAAGATTCAGGAAAAAAAGTAGAAAGTAATCATAACCATTCCCACCTCTAGGATGCTTAATTTTAGACATGTGTGGTTAGAAAATATCAGCCTTGGACCATATGATAAATAGCATCAGAATTTCTCAGTTCTGCTTTGTATATTCAATGGAAACACCAGAATGCTTTTCAGTTTTTAAGCCTCTGACTTATAAAAACCACTCTTTTCTGCCCTGAGGTATACTGAAGACAAGGGTGCTTGTCTGCAGTGCATTCCTCATTTTCTCCATTTTTCAGCCCCCATTCACCACTCCCTGTGGCGACACACACTCTGCTCCCAGGTCCTACCCTATTCTCTGGAGGACAGAGGTGTGATCATTGATGATCCCGCACTGCTATAGACCAGCAATATCTACTAGTATTTTAATTACAGAACTGAGAACCATCACAAACTTTTCATTCACATACAAGTTATGCTTTTTATAAACATGTGCCTTCTTTAGCAAAGCAATACTTAGATTTTAGAACAAATAAAAGAGAAGTTCTAACAAAACAAACAAGGCTAGAGACAAGATTGAGAGAAAGAACTACCAGAAGTGACAAGCGTGAGTCATGTCTCTTAAGTGCCATGGGAACTGCTCCAGCTCTTAGTTAATGAGGGTGGTATAAGATCCTACAGTTTCTCAACTTCACTTCTATTAGGAAACTGGAGCTGTTGCTCTGAGATGTGGATGTTACAAGATTTACCCAGATCTTTTCTTATACTCAACCTTGTTGATTAACGGCAATATCACTGTTAAAATCAGGCATGCAAAGACGCGTAGCTTTACCAGAAGATCTAGAGACTTTCTGCTGATAAAAACCCCCAAAACTTCCACAATCCTGAAGACAACAGCAAAGGAATTCATTGGGTTTAAGATCAATTCTGTCCTTAAGCAAGATTTCCGTGGAACAACCTTTTACTAGCACTGTAAGAAAGGACATCTATTAAAAAAAAAAAAGCAGCAACAAAGCACTACCTGATGTCCCTAGTGCACCAAAGCTGTGATAAATAAGTTCACCACTTCTTTACAATCATATAAAATCTTCTTGAGCAGTTGATGTTCTCCATATTTCTGTGTAAGTATGTGTACAGCGACAGAGATGATACAAATATATAGATGACCTGTGATAAAGTACTCATTTATGAATAGTGTTTATTTTAACTTACTTTTTCTAAATCCAGGATTAAGTAAGGTACTTCAGTGTTGTTCTGCTTTTTAACACATAAATATTCTTCTGAGAATGCTCTTTGTTCTAATTTATGAATTTATTTTATCAGGAATTATTGGACAAGAGTCTCTAATTCATCTTGGTTTGTTCTAAAGCAGCTAAGAAAATGCTTGAATTGTCATGTGTCTTTAATAAAAAAGTGATTCACTTTGAAGAATGACATATACCTGTCTTGGTACATCAAGTGTTTGCCTCTGACATAGATATATTTGCATTCTGAGTGATAACTTTCATTCTCTAGTTTTCAATTCTGGATTTTTCTGTAATAATCAATATCACACCTGTTTCTTTAAAGTACACATTTTGCTATTTGTGATTTCAGGAATATTTTCTAAGTAAAGCCCCATCTCTAAATCCCAACAGTTGCACTGTAAAAAAACCAGGCACAGCCATAAAACAAGGTGTGCATTGTGGATTGTACTGATGCATTACCTATGACCATGGCTCATCTGGCTGCTAGGTTAACAGGTCACTGGCATGGAGCCACCAACTTTCAGAGAACAGCCTCTCTCATGGTATTTTGATATTTCCCCTTCTGGATTTGTCCCAACAGGGAAGTGCTGGAGCATATGAAAACTGGGAGTGGAGCTGGGAAACTAACCAAACTATTTCAAACCTCAAATGTTTAGGTTAGATGCTTATGTGGTCTTAACCAGCTCACCCATCCCTAAATATTACAGCATCAGGAATGATGATTTGAAATTACAGGAATGATACAACAGTGCCAGCCACTGTTGAATGCATTCCACATTTCTTGCAATCACTTCTGCACCAGTGAGCACACTATGTGGACATTTTGGGCATAGTTACGGTAATAACATTTTGCCTTTTCCTAGTTCTTTTTAAGCTTATTATGGTAGACTACCTGGACATGCTGTCCATTTGCTGTCCTTGTTCCTGAGCTGCAGCAGGAACAAGCTAAATAGGATCTGCTAAATAGTCAGATACCAATGCTGGCAAAAAACCCAACCCTGTATTCCAGCACAGAACATGGCACTATCCCATGTACCAGTGTGGTTCAGGTCTCACTCCAGACAAAAGTAAACTAACAGTTTTGTGCAAGATCCCGGTTTTGGATGTACAAGATCCATCAGTATAAAAAGGCAGCATTCATTCCTGTATGAGAAGGGGAAATCTTGCAGTATTTTAAAGGGCCTTTATCATTGTAAAGCACATTTACTGTAGAGCTTTTACTGCTAAAACTACATACTTTATTGGGGGGGGGGGGGGGGGGGGCGTGTGGTGGTGTGTTAATCATGTTGCTGAACAAAACAGCACCAAAAGAAACAAGGGTCTGTTAGCTCAAACAGAGCAAACTGATTTTTTCTTTCTCGTTGAAGCTGATGAGACTGTTAGTTACTATCATGGCACCCATCACCCCCATCAGAGTGAGACTACAAAAGTTCACAGGGGCCAGTCCTTCCCGCCTGCTCAAGTTGTCAGGACAGCTCAACAATACAATTTTTCTGAGGTATTACTTACAGGTCACAGTGATGGCATCTTTGTTCACCAGTTTATTGTCCTTTTTTGTACTGGGCAGAGGAGCCTAGGTGTTGGCAGCAGAGGAGCTACACACGCAGCTTCTGTGAGGAGGGGCCAGGGCTGCCCTGTGCTGGTTCCAGCCGGCTCCAGCTGGTTCCAACAAACCCACTGCAGGGCACAGCTGAGCCCCTTAGCCAAGATAGCGGGCTCAGGAAAACATGCTTAAAGGGCAAAACACTGCCTGGGAGAGATCAGTAAGGGGAAAAAGTATGAGAAACAGCCCTGCACACACACCAAGGGCAGAGGAGGAGGAGGAGGAAGAAGAGGAAGGGGAGGAGGTGATCCCAGGGCCAGGGCAGAGATGCCCCTGCAGCCAGGGGGGCACAGTCAGAGCTCACCCCTTTATTCACTGCTCTCGCCCTCTACAGTTCTTTGAAATGGTTAGTGACTATTTTACACACCACACTTTGTATGTGCACATCTAATTGCGCAATTAGAAAATAAGAAAGCAGTAAAAGAGCTGAAAAACCCTTGAGTGTTAGCTGCGGGTGAAAGCTCTGGCCTAGGGAGAGTGAGCCTGTGGAAGGACACTGGCCATGGAGCACAGTTATGTGGCCGCCACTGCCAATGTGCCTGTACGGCCCAGCCGCACACCCTGGGGCCCAAAAAGTTTTAAAAATATAATTCCTTTCATTGTATTTTACCATGGACATTTTAAACTGCATTAAGAGGCCTATACAAATGTTTTGAATCATTACGCTATCAGACTTTCGATTTGCCAGGCCACTGAGGGGAAACCTGAAAGCATTCAATAATGTCTCGATATTTAAGTGCATAATGGTAATGTAGAAGAAACAAATGTTTGTTTTATCGATACAATATTAAGTGTGACCATGAATCGTACAAATCAAATCATAAATTACAAAGCTCAAGCTAGTTTCATCATCCCAGCAGCACACTATGCAAGATTCGCTAATGTATTTGGTCTAATCTGCAATACACTGCAAAACTAACAGAAAATCCTTCACTGTTCAACGTTGAAAAATCTGAAATGGGGAGTGATCACAAAGTGTGTTTTTTCACGGCAAGACTGCCAAATGCTACAGAAACTAACATCCTGCAGAAGCCTGCAGCTGTAACTCAGCATGTAATTTGGAGATGGCCTTTAAGCTTGTTTTACCTTCTTCAGTCTCAGCAGCTTGAACTTTTACTACTTATATTAGTTTTTTACAGTTAGGCCTGTAGGGTAAATTTGGAAGACAATGATTTTAGTAAAGATGATAACTCTGAAGAAACGTTTGAATCAAGTTAGAAGAAAATGCCCCAATTATGGGCAATTATTGAACACATACTACATTACAAGCTTTCAGCCTAGAAGCATGTATCATTTAATTTTTTAGCCAACATTGGGAAAAACAGAAAAAGAGACTGTATTCAGTTAAGATGACACTTTCTGTCAGAGGCAATGACAGATGTCAAATAAATGCTTCATAGGATGAGACTGACATCCACCAAAGACACACATGGCTCTCATACAGTGGAAGGAATACTTGTAAATGTTTAACAGTTTCAAAAAATCCTCCTCCTACAAACCACTCTGTTTCCATTAAATTAAAGAACGCTTTGACCAGACAGGCTTTCACAGCACTGCAGTCACTCCTAGAAGTTAAAAGACAGCTCCTGAAAGTTAAAAGACAACAGTGACTGGTATAAAGGAGGCATAGGTATAAACGTAAATGAGAGGCGAAGGATTTTTGTCTCTAGATTCTTCATTCACTTAAAAGTGCAAATTTGCTGGAGTGGCTTTGTTTACAAGTGCAGGTTGAATGCAGCAACTATTTAACCAAGAAAATAGAGGTGATGAGGTGTTTGCCGAAAGATTTAAATCCTTCCATGTTCTTTTTTGAAACCTTTTTTTAAAAACTATTATATTTTCACTCTTCAGTCTAGGAACTGCCAGAATTTCTTTTGAACATGTTCAGCATTTCCAAGTAAAATTTTCATGTCAGGTGAAATCTTAAAACCGAAGAAAATATTTATTTATTTATTTATTTATTTATTTCTCTTCCCCAAGAAGATTTGAAATGAAGTCTTATTCAGATATCCAAAACAGAAAGTATTAACAAAAATTAATTTCAGCTTGTAACCAAAAACCTTTCCCCCCAAGAGTAAGTCCATTATCTGTACAGTTGTAGACACATGGCTTGAGAACTGCAAGATGGGTAATTAACGGGGACTAGAGAGCAGGAAGGATATCTAACCTGCCAGCCATGGTGTAAAAGTGTTGTGGCTTCAAGGTAACAGTTCTGATGATACAGCTTTATGGCTGATTTGACTTCATGGAAGTTGTTGAGAGTATAGCAATATGAATGCTAGGCTGCAGAATTTAAACCTTAGTAAAGAATAACAAAAACCTTCAGATTTTGTGACCCAAACAGTTTTGCTGTTATTTCCTATTAATTTTATATTCTAATTCTTGAATACTACTTCTTGAGCCCTCTCCAGAAAAATTAATGTTACTAGAAATTCCTGTGTCAGTAGGAGTTCAAGTATCTTGGAAAGGAAACATATAGACAGGATAATTAGCTATGAAAATACACTTTAAATGTTATCTCTCTGCAGTAACCCTTATGACTCCAAATAACCCACTGATCTCTTCTCTGTTTATTTTAATGCAATTTGTTGTGCCTTCCACAATCAGGAGTGAGTAAACATGCTCCATTCTTCCTGCATTGTTTATTCTGCATGAAATATCTTAATCGTGCAGCATGTCTTATCTGAAAGGGTACCCTGCTGTACAGCATTAATTTCCTCATTGTAGAAAATTAGCTGTCTCTAAAATGGAATATATTTTTTGTGTTGTGTTTCCTTGAGCACATACAAAATTTCTTAATTCCTATTTTTACACATTTTCTGCCTAAAATACGTACAGGTGAAACTGAGAGACTGGTGAGGAAAGAGAAGGTAATTCTTCCCAATCCTGATTCTAAAGAAAAGATATTGCTTGCAGCAAATTTCTGTAATGCAACCATCCACTTTTATGTGTGTCATTTGATCCAACAGGAAATAATGTGTGGGTATACAAAACAGAATTGTGTATCAGCAAAACTATGTAGTTTTTAGGTGGCAACCAAGAATAATGCCTACACATAGTATACAGGGAATAATGAGGGAGCTCAGTTAGTTAATCCCAGCTGAAACTGTAGCAGAAACAACCACTATCATTGTTGTCCAAAATACTAGCAGGTTTTAAGGAAATTTTTAAATGGATGAGATTTGGTCTTATTCCAAAAACAAAAGGGCTTTAAAAGCTGGAAACACAGGAGTTAAACAAAGATTACATAAAACCATTTGCATATATATCACTAAATTTTCCCAGCACAAGAATAAGCATAATCTCTATGGTCCTGCTGAAGTACCAGTCCATCACTACAGAAACTAGGAAGGCAAAGAGCTGAGAAGAAATGGGCGATATACTTTGAAAAATTTTCCCATGTACTAAGAGGAAAATATTAACCACTGAATGTTTTATTAACAAACAAACAAAAAAACCTTTAAAATGTCCTAACACTTTTTTGTGGATGATGCTGTATCTTTGCTGTAGGGATTATACTTATTTTACTGTTTCATGTAAAACAGTGGTTTAATACAGAATCTTTGTGGATCTGAAGTATCCATTATTAAGGCTAAAATGTATTCATGAGGGATCTCATCTTTCTCTTAGGAAACAATGGGATGAAGGAGACGATAGTAGATATTACTTGTGTTTCAGGAGTGTGAGCAGTGGAATAGAGTTAATTCTCCACGTCTTTAGAGGCTTGGCTAAGAAAAAACAAAAAGCTTCAGCATGCCTCTGCTAAACCATGAGAACTTGCCAGTAGAAAGTATATGCCTGAGAAAAAAACATTTAAAGCTTTATGGAAGGTAAGCTACCGTGAGAGTTTTGCAATTCTTTTGGGACTCTGCTTTGAAAAAAACTCTCATAATGTCAATACTGAAAAGCCCTATTGCTTTTAAAACTTATTTGAAAACACTGTAAATGAAAGAGCTCTTTGTTTTGTTTTCATACGTAACAGTGCCATTTTTCAATTTCTGTTTATGACTTTTACCGTCAACACCGTCTGAGCATGGCTGAAAACAGAAGTAAACACGAAGTAATCAATGCATGATATTCTTTACTTTATTCCCTTATTTTATTTGTACCTTTCTGTCTCTTTGGGAAAGCCAGTTATATTTCACATTCTAGAGGATAAGATGGAGGCCCCATCCCTGGAAGTGTTCAAGGCCAGGTTGGATGAGGCTTTGGGCAACCTGGTCTAGTGGAGGGTGTCCCTGCCCATGGCGGGGGGTTGGAACTAGATGATCTTTGAGGTCCCCTCCAACCCAAACCATTCTGTGATTCTATGATTCTATGATAAATAGAGATTTGTCCTATATAGAAAGCTAAGCATCCTCTGAGAATACAATTCCTTTCTGGCTAGCCCAGCAACATTTTTATGCTTTCATATCATTAAAAAAATCTATTTGAAATTTCTGATTTAATGCTAGAAAAGCACAAGCCACTTTAGAACATACAAAGTGAATTATTACAGCCAAGTTCTCCTACGATGGCCATATTCTCAGTCACTAGTATTACATGAGAGTTATAAGAAACTGCAATTTTACTAGACATAAGATATTCTATTTCAGAGATCCTGTCTACTACAGTCTTCTGGAAGTAAAGCTTACCCTTGTTACAGCATGATTAACTGAAGTAGAAAAACCACCACAAAACAATTAAGTTTTTGAATAGGACTTTGCAATTAGCATTTTGTGATGTTTGTGTATCAGACTACAGAACTTAAAAATACTTTTAACATAACTTTGTTTGGTATGAAATGCCATATGTGTTCTTTTGCACTTAATTTATACAAGCAAAGCTCCATACTCTCAGGCTGTCTAGCTGAACATCACAAATGGATTATCATCATCTCACAGTTTCAATTCCATCCCATACAGAGATTTTTCCTTCAGGCTGCCATTTTTCCACAGTCCCAGTAGCCACTGAGTATTTTTCTGAATCTGTTAAAACAACTGAAAGAAGTGTCTGTACCCTTCCACAAATGCAAATGATGAGTGTACTGTGAGAAGATTTTGATATAGTGATGAAGTCCATAAGGCTTTGTTTCCCTTTAGACGATGAAGGATAAATGCCCCCCCTGCTTGCAGATGCTCAACTTTTGTGACATTTATTTATCAGAACATACAGTTTGCCTTCCCAGCAGTAGGAGAGGCAGTCCTTCTTCTGAAAACCTCTGCCAAAGGCTTAACGTATGTTGAGTGTTGCCAGCTCTTGAGATCTCTTCTGGAATGTGATCCCAGTTTAGTTAGATCTGGAGCCAGCTTTGCAACAGCCTCTTACAAAATCCATCCCCCCTCCCAACTGCCTGTCACTCACATCTCAGATAGACAGACCAAAAAGCCAGGGCCACTGGATGAAGTCATCAGAGCTCCCCACCTTCACATCTGAGCATCTCCACACTTCTTCAGTAAATGAGGCACAGAAAGACACGAACAGTTATGGGCAGCTTCTCTCCCTCCTTTGCCTTTCCTTTTAGGAATTAGGTAGGTCTTGAGTTCCTCCTTTAACATCCAGCCTGCCTCCAAAATAGGAGCTTCTGGACAAGTTTATCCCAGCCTAGAATAAGAGGCAAGATCCCACAGGGCTGGTTCATTCCTCTAAAGCCTTGTAGAGCACGTTCCAAAAATCCAAGAAATTGGCCTGAGGTGTGGTCTGAGAACTCACATGTCAGGGCTGGCTAACTGGAAGGTTGACAGGGAAAATGTAAATTTAGAACTACATTTATTGAGGCAACTCAAGACAATCCTAACACACACATAGGGCACAGCTGATCAGAGTCATTAAAAAAAAAAACCACACCAAACAAAAAAACAATGAGAATGAGGAGGGGGAGATTCACTGCAAGACTTGTTGTGCTCTAATGTATGTTCTTGGCTTTATCAGCTCAGAATGTGATCCCCCCCTTGGGAGAACTGAGTCCCTTCCAGCAGCCACCAATGCCCTGCAAGACATCCCAGGCTGCAGAGGGCACACCCTGGAAAACGAGGCTTTTCATTTTCAGGATGTCAGAACAAATATGGCAAACCCAGCAGTCAAATACAGAATGTTTGAGAGACAGAAGTAACTGAAAAGACAACAGAGTATGGTATAATCTTTCTTTTAAAAAATTTGAGCCAATCTCAGAGCTTCTAGGATGTGATTTATGGTTTTGAGCCTTCAGATTGCTGAAGCATACACTGTTGAGTGAATCATTGTTGTACTATTCACTGCATGTCAAGGGAAGCTGTTGCATAAATGCTTGACTAACTCATTCTAGAGGACAACTGAAGTCCCAAAACATCTATTGTAGGAGGCAGATACACAACCATTAAATGTTCCAAAAAAGCTATGAGAAAATATATGAAATATTTTCAACTAAATAAGTATCTTTCATTTTTCCATTTAAGATTTTTTCTTTAAAAAAATTCTTAGTTCTAGAGACTTAAAAAAAATAATTTTTTTCATAAGAGTATTTAACTTAATATGAAAATGTGAGATTTAACAAACACAATGATTAATTTGGAATCCTATTAGTAAATATCTTGCTTATTTGCAATGTACCTTGTTAGTGCCAAGGGACTAAGTGAGACTTAATAGATGTTAAAAAAGGTGTGAAAAATAAAATTAAGTTACCAAATAAACATTGAGAGAGGCCTTAAACATTAAATACAGGAAGTATTGTTGGTTTTTTTCTTCATCTCATTTGAGAGGGAAGGAGTTGGTTTTTTTCTATTCTCAATCTCCACAGACTTCTTTTGTCGCAGTGTCCTGGTACACCAGGGTAGGTACCCCAATAAGGGTATCAAGTTATCTGTTTCAAATTGCTTTACACTCCACCTTGCCCTTTTTCTATCACTTTTCTATGGGTACACGGAATCTTCCTACAGAAACAGCTTATGAAAAGCTTTCTTGCTTTTGTTTTACCCAAAGACAATCTGCAGTTTCTTTCAGACTGTTGAAGGGAGGCAAGCTAGCATACATACCGGTGTCAGCCCTAAAATAGTCTGAATGCGGATTTAAAACTGCCAATCTGACAGGAGACACAATAGCACTTTATGATTTCTCTGGTGGCAAAACTAGCTCAAGATCTATGCAGTTTGCTGCACTTCCAGTTTTGCTGATTCAGCTGTCTGTAAAGTAGACTCTAACCAGATCAATAAGCCCGGTAAAAAGCAAGACTAGGAAAAGTTTGTACCTGCGTAGCTTAAAGTACGTGAAGTGTTCAGAAAAAAACTTGGATGCAAAGTGAGGACCTCAGCTTGAAAATCCAGTTCTTAACGCATTGTATAATGATCTCTGGTCCTCAGATTCATTGATCAGTCAAGGACAATGTGTCAGATGTGTCGGATATGTCATTTCATAAAAGAAATTCAGGCAGACAGCAGAGACAACAGAAACGTATTAAAGCAATATCCACATAGAGTGAAATAGTACAAGATAGACAAGGCTATCTGACAAATGAGTAAGCAAGATAAACAAATAAACAGTATTTTACATTATTTGAATTAGAGTAAGCTACACTATTAGAAACAGAAGAGGTAGTTGTTTAATATTAGTAGAGGGGATATCAATAGAAAAAGCAAATCTGCTAGTGGGGAAGTAGAAGACAAGTGGAACAACCTAGCCGGGGACTCTACATCTGAGAGCTTCACAATAAATTAAGTAAATTTATCTTCATGACACCTTTATAAAGTAACATTCTTATTTTACAGATGAATGACCAAATCACAGAGGAACCACGTGGCTGAGCCAACTACCAAACTCATATCTCACAGTCTTTCCAAGCTAAATTGGAAAATACATTTTGAATGATTTTCAAAAAGTAAATAATAAGAAGGGGGGGGGGAGGGGGAGGAAAGAGGTACAATACAGAGTGTTACTGACCAGAGACATGATTTTCACTGACCTTCCATTATATTTCAAACTTAACTCATTGACAGTTTGAATAGTAGCTACAGTATCCTTATCTACTCTAAAGAGGGGGTTTAGTGCATATCTATAGTAAGCAGAAGAAGTCCCTTTTGTTGAGAAAGCAGTCTGTGCAGATTGATTTGTGTTAAAGTCAGACCTAACTTCTCTCTGTTCTCTTCACAACTACTCCAAAATCCAGTAGGGGACTTGTACAATAGACCAGTTTCATAACAGCTCCTTTCATCTTTTAAGCAAAAGGAGTATGCCTATATGAGTACGTAGTGCAGCGTAAGAGAAGCAGATCTGTGAGGTGAAATAGCTGGTGCTGAGTACCCAACATCTACTCTACACATATTTCAGGGATTTTACATCTAAACAACTAAACAATTATTAATAGCTGGAGCACATTATACTCACTTCTGAAACATACCTCCTTGTTTAGCTTCATTCAAAAGCAATCCAGCTGGTTGCTTTGAGATCACTCCACAGTACAAACCATAACATAGTAAAGGGACCAGTCTTGCTGTTCGCCTCAAAAGCACACTTATCCTACAAAAGCCCTAATGTAGACCCCCTTTCTGTCTCACAAATCCATCACTGTTATACAAAAAACCTTAAGTTCCTATTCTTCTTGTACAATTTGATGACTGGCTGAACAACATAAACGTGAGGCTGAGAGCTGGGAATGTTGGACTTCTGATCTCTGAGCTATCATTGATCCTTACTGTCAGTGGGATAGATTCAGATCAGGAGGACATGTTTACCTACAGCATATGTGATTATGCAGATTGGCTTGAATACACCATCAAAGTTGGGCTTGCTTGGCATGCAAATTATCCCTTAGGGAAAGAAGAGACTTGCCTACAAGAGGAAAAAAAATATTTCTGCCTGGAATCGGGATGCTGCGAGAACAAAAAATCCCGATCTCAGGACAGACACATCTGTGGCCTTCCTCAGCTATGAAACATATTCGGTCTATTCCAGCTACAGCCACAAATCATTGTTATCTGGGTTGAGGAGCTGCTGCAAAGGCTGCTTTGATCCACAGTTTGAAGGTAAAATTGGCTAAGTATTCATTAAAGCTTCCAGGAATGCAGTGAGTGAGTTACCTTAGACAATATCCCATGCAATGCCTCTAAGGAGAAATCACAGCTGCCATTTCAAAGTTAACATCTTAGACTATTAAATCTCTAATTTGGTTTACTATTTTTAAGACTTACCTTCTAGTCATTTAGACAGGCCTTGCAGAGCACTGGGAGCCATTCCAAATTAGAAATGAAATTAGAATCTAAGTCTGTAAGAGAAATCTCAGTGCATTTCCCGATCAGCAGACATACTCTGTTCCAGTTCTGCTCCCATAGTCCAAAAGATCCAGGAAGGGAAAGGATCTGAGTATACTCTGTGATACCTACTGTATCTCTGTATTCCAAAAACGGCTGACTTCCAATAAGTTGTGGATTCAACAATAAATGCTCTTGACCAAAAATAGTTCGGTGTTCAATTACCAAGCGCATTTTCCTATACTGAGGATTCAGTTTTGCTGAATGCCCTGAACAAGATGAATAGAAAAGTGACACAGTTTCCTGGTGATACAAACTTACTCAGGATAGTCAAAAACTGACTGCGAGGATTTGCAGAGGATCTTGTACTGAGTGGTTGGGAGATAAAAAGGCAGGTGGAATTCAGTGTTGATAAGTGCAAAGTATTGCACATGAGAAAGGTATTTCTAAATAGATAAAGATGATGGGTTCTAAATTAGTACTGTGACTCAGGAATAGAAATTTTAGAGTAAACTGAAAATTGCATCTCTCTGCTCAGCAGCAGTCAACAACATTTAAGAATCTATTAGAAAAGGAAACAGAAAACCTCTTTATGCCACTAAGAAAACAAGTGTGCCCACTTCTTGAATACCAGTCAGAATTGCTCTAAGGAAGCACGTAATGGATAGTAGAAACAGAGAGAAAGTTTGGTGAAGAATGCTATGAATAGGACAGTTTTCACACAAAATGAGATGAGGACTCTTCAGCTTTGAAAAAAGATGACTAAGCATTATATGAAAAATTTCTCTAAAATTTCTGCTGTGCCAGAAAATGCTTGCAGCCCCTCGTAGATGGACAGCACTGAATTATTAAAGTTCTTCAATACTCGTTAAGCATGACTGGATAGCATGATTATGAGGCATAATAATTATAGAAAAACCATTTCACTAAACTGAGATTAAGGGATGTTCCAACACAATATGAGCTGATATAAAATATGACAGAGTGAACAGACTTGCAAGTTCTTCTCATCAGTGCATATTTACACAAGCCTATAAGCCATCTCAAAGTCATATAAAGAGGTCCTTCCAAACTCTGTTTCCCATAACTCGATTGTCTTGATTGGCATCTCCTGTTATACTGTCATCTTCATGGAGAGCTAGTTTTTTCATTCTAACACCCACCATTGTCCTTATCATTGTCAAGTTCTTGAAATCTACCTGTTGGGGTTCCATATTTTAGCAAAGTTAACAAGCACATTCACAAACTAACAAAGGTTAGTTTGGATTCAAATGTTAAATTTTAAAGGATGTTTTAAAGGATGTTAAAGAAAGTTTAAAGTTTAAAGAAAGGACAAATGGACATTAAATTTGCTAAAAATTAGCAGACTAAAATCCCAATGTTAAAATAAAAATAATAAATTTTTGTGTGAATTCAGGAGATGTTTACATTATTGGTGTATATATTATACATGCATACATTCGCAATGACTATCTTCACTTATTACTTGCACTGTTTTGACTATCATGACCTTTATTTCTTCCTAACAAAGAGTATTTATATTTAGGTTTTCAAACTATTCAGAGTACAGAAACAGACCTTTGTCACAAGGTACAGAGTCACAGACACAAGAGGAAACTGGATGTTCTTGAATGTTATCAGAGTAACACATCTTGTTTCTGAGGCTCTACATAAGTAGAAAAAATCAGTTTTAGTCACAGTGCTGAAAGAAGGGGGGCAACATGTTGAGCAACTCAGCTTCTCCCACAGACAGTAGCCAGTTCAGAGGCAGACCTCATAAAGAATATGTTAATAAAATACTACTTTTTATTTTATGTTAAATTGAAGAACATTAAATTTGAAGACCAAAAGCGTAAGCTTCAGATTTTATGGTGGAACCTGAACTAGCTGGAGTAGTTCTTGGCCAAACACTGATTGACCATTCCTAGATATAATGCAGAAGGCAGCAAGGCATTTTGCTGTCTGGTAACCTTCAGATGTAAATGGAAAAGAAAATCTCACTGAAGAACGTTCAAAAGGGTAAGATTTGCTTCAGGACAGGATTGACATTTTGACATGGGAAGTGTGCAAAGAGAAAGCACTACAGTGAAAGTCTTTTTCTAACTTGTTGCATCAGGGAGCATTAGATGCATTGATCAAGGCTAGTTATGACAGCTCCTCTGGGAGGAGCAGGGTGTGATAGGAGGAGGCATAGCTGCACCTTAGCCACCCGTGTCTCACACAGGACGAGGTTCTGTCAGTCAACATGTAGCTTTCTATCCAAAATCACACTGAAAATTGGAAAATTAGAATTTGAAGTTCAAACCCAAGTTCACTTCTGGTTTTGAGTTTGTAACTGTCTTACTGTTACATACTGTATCAAGGGGGTGAATGAAGAACTCAGACATCCTGGGCACTCTGGTGGCATGTTGAATTATATTTGCACTTTGCAAATATGAAGTAGTATTTGTGTTCCCTGAATGCCTCAAACCACAAATTATTACATCATTATTATTATTGTTATTATCATCGCATTTATTTTTCCTTCCATACGAAATCCATTCATTCAGTTCCATACCCAAGCAATTCTTTTCAAGGATTATGTTCTTAATGCCAGAAACAAGGCTGTTACACAGTATCTGGAAAACTCTTGTATTGGTAAGATAATCTACAAAAAGCTTGTGACTACAACTGAGCTAACAGATAAAGGGTAAGTACTCTGATGACAGGCATGAAGCAGAATGTATGTTAATGTGCTTTCCAGAATCAGGACCTGGTGACAAAATGTAGTTTAAATAAGGTTTTTGTTTGATTTTCTGATTTTAAGATATAGCAAAAGTATTAAAGCTCACCATGACTGGGTCAAAATGTGGTAGTGAAAAGGTTATTAGAAAACAGGACATAGTAATTTAAACATAAAATAACTTCGATGCCTGTGTGTTTTTTTTAAAGAGCCAGATTAGTACTTATGGAACATGCAGACACCATGTAATATTTCTCTTTATTTATAATATATAAATTGTTTGATGGCTTTTTCCATAAAAGTAGTTCACTTTTTTTGATGTATCTCTTAAAAATAATTGTTCTTAAAAAACAGTGATGTAATGAGGATTGCCTGTATAGTTTGCAGTAGAACAGAATCAGAAGCCCCAGGTTCAGTGGTCCAAAAAATGACAGAACTGTGATTCAATGTGATGTTAAAGTCATAGAGAAATCAAATCTAATGCTGAGAATTTAACCATAAAATATTAACAAATTCAGGGTTAAAGTTGTCATGACAGGTCCCGTAATTCCGCATTAAAAAAAAAAATTTGAATTTAACTGGGTTTAGTTTGAAAGTAGTCCAGCAGAACAGAATCTTAACAGGTTGCATATGATTTTTATAATAATTCATATAACATTGCCTCCCCTAGTTTATTTGACATAGCCTTTTCATACAGCTAATTTTCTTAGGCAATTGGACAAGCTGAGTGTATGTGAAGCAAATACAGGCCTGGGCACGGCCTATACGCTGAAGTCTGCTGACATTTTACGCATGGCAAAACAAAGCGCTGTGCTGCACCCACGTCTGGCCTGTAGGAAAGTGAGACCACTGGAAACACAGAAAGACATGCAGTAATCCACCCTGCGAATCTGTGCTGATATTCCAGTTATGAAAAATGGCTCCAGAGCCTGTGTAAATAGAATGTGTCTTGAATACAGTTGGACAATTTAAATTTGCAAGTGAGAGCTAGCAAGGCAGTAGGGAAACTGTCTATGAAAACTCATTTCTGAAAGGAAGACATACAGCCTAACCATACCTGGAAGGTCTTACCCAGTTGAGTAACTGATAGTTCAGGATATATGATGTTCTTAACAAATTTCATCTTTTGCATAAAGACACAAATGCTACGAGGGGTAGTGGTGTCTCTTGGAAGTCTCCTTTTTGCACTCAGGACATTTAAGATCATAGAGGTAGAACAGCTGCTTTTAGGCAACAGTTTGGTCACACAGCAGGCCAGGGGAAAGAACAGCAACAGCAGAAGCAAGGTAATTCATGGGACGAGATAAGGACAGTTTAATAAGTGAAGGAAAGAGAAAGGGAAAAAAAAAGATGCAAAAGCAATCACTCACCATCTCCCACAAGCAGACCAATGCTCAGCCAGTCTCAAAGCAATGGCTCCCCTGAAGCCTCCTCCCTGAAGATTTTATTGCTGAGCATGATGTTATTTCGGTCAGTTGGGGTCAACTGTCCTAGCTGTGTCCCCTCCCAACTTCTTTCCCACTCCCAGCCTACTCCCTAGAGGAGCAGAGTGAGGAAAAGAGAAAGCCTTGATGCTGTATAATGCTCAGCAATAGCCAAAACACTGGTGTGTTATCAACACTGTTTGGGTCACAAATCCAAAACACAGCACCATATGTGCTACTATGAAGGAAATGAACTCCATCCGAGTCAGACCCAGAACAGTTGATAACCTCACTCACTTCAGGAAATCCATTCTCTTCTACCTGAGAAAGATAACTATTGCTTTTATAGGTCAGTGCCTTGGTCCCACATTTTTTGCCATGAGCACTGAGGTATATATCACAAATGTGGACACTTCAGGTTTTGATACTGATGAGAGCACTTGCTCTCCACATTTCTTGTGGCAAGTTTAAAGTGGAAATGTTTTTATTTTTATTAAAAGAAAGTGATGAAAGTTTTCAAGTGCTTTGTTTCAAAGCATACTTACAGGTATAATGGGAAAATCACTAGTATCTCATTCTTCACTTGTCCTGACCCTCTCCCCCAGTGGTCATAATGGGTTTTCAAAAAGAAGATGCAATGTACTGTACATATCGTTACAAGTTCAGAATATATTAAAGCTGTGCCAGCAACGTGCTATTGGAAGTTTCTATTGCTCCTTCACAGCAGTGATTTATAAGCCAGCATTCCTGGGAGAAGTTCTCTGGGGATATCACTGAAATGCTTGCTGGAAAACTCTTGATTTGTTGCTGTTTTCTTAATTTGGATTGATTGTGTCCCTTTTGAGTTCATACACAACTTGTATAATCCCATATTTAAATAGTGCAAGAGCAATTGCGCCGCAGCTCAGCTGTTCCAATAGAGCTACCACACTTTTTTGCAACATGAATAGTGTAATATTTCATAGGGCTCATCTAAAAAGGGTATTGCTCAGAAATACCTATTACTTTAAAAGTTCACAGTCTATTTGTCTCCAGCTTACCTTGCAATGATAAGATGAGCCTCGGTTCTAATGCAGGGAGGTATGCTCAATAATAATACTGCTGTCCTTCCGGAGGTGATTTTAAGCAGATCATACTTTGGTAGCCACTTACAGGGAAACTGTCAATGTTAAAGTCTTACAGAGAGTTCTGACTGTAAATGTCATAATCAATACAGTTTCCTTTTACTGAATCCCCAAACGGGGGCTGAGTGTATCCTGCAGGTAAAGGTCCCTGCTCTAGTCGAAGTTTCTTCCTTGCTCTCAAAGAAGCACTTACTCCACTGAGCCATTCTACAAAATCATAATGGTGAAGGAGAAGACAGGTTTCCCTGGCAATCAATTGCATGGTCTCACAAAATGTCCTTTATTTTAGGACTGGCTTTCCCTCACACCTGTGTCTATTTTTTTCTTCTATTCTCTATATAATTCTGCACATCTCTTATCAGCATGCCTGACATCTAACGTTAATTGTACAACAGCTATCTCATCTTCAAACAAATGAGAGGGAGTGCTAAGCAGGTTAGAAAACATGAAAGAATGATAATAATACAGAGGTAAAGTCATGTAAGGTGTGAATTCATACTTGCACTATCAACACTGTAAAAGTTAATGCTTCTACGTAATGAATTAGGCTTGATTATACAGACAGACATGATCCAAAACATTCAAAAACAAATAACTTGTATACCATGGAAACAGAATGAACAAGACTATTTAGTAAACCTGAATAATAACCCACCCTGCAAAAAGAAGAGTTGATCTTTTTACTTCCCAATAACACATTTTGGATGAATATGAAACGTTGCTAGAATATAACTTTAGAAACATCAAGGTTTGGATAAAAAAATACACATATACCCCTAAGTCTAACAACATAAGCCAAATGGAATAATTTTAATTTTCTAATGGAACTTCAGTGATTGGATGTGTAATTTAAGCAAGATTAACAATCTGTTTCATATAGAAACCATTAAGGTCCTGATCTTGCAGAGATTTACATCCACAAGTTCAAGTAGAGATTTAACTGTACTTGACTGCCAGACCCCTTCTTCAGCTCTGTCTTTCCTGACCAAATGAAAAACCTCATGTGATGGCTATTCAGACAGCAGCTGCAATGATCGCTTGCTTAACTTTAACTGTTTCAGCTCTCCCTTTGCTTCTCTCCACTGACACACTCCTTTGCTGCTGCTTCGGCTGTCCATGATTTCACCCTCAGTAGATTTACAGCCTGTTCCTTCTTCATCTCTCATTCTGTACCAAAAGTAGATACCTGTCCACGGAGATGATTTCTTTCACCTTCATGTTAGGGGAACACTGACTGCCTTTCAGGTCTCTCCCTAAAGATGCTCCCAAAAGCTGTCTCTCCCCGCAATGCTGTCAAAACTTTATAAAGGGGCAGACAACATGTGTGTTGCTACCACTGCTGTTTGGGGTGATTAGTAGTATCTCGTGGCTGGCTTATTGTGTGCTGCCTCTTTCCACCTTTCCATTTTTCTAAACATCAGGTGACTCTTATCTTAGTCTAAGCTCATAATTGTTTCAGGTCAGGCTTCTATTTTTGTTCTATATTGCACAGTAAATACATGAACAGCTTGCTGCCCTATATGTGGCCTGGCCTTCTGGGTTCACTGATAGTGTAAGTCTAAGCTCGCACTGTATATTCTGAAGGTCTAGCAAACTTGTGTGCTGATTTCCTTGTGTAACAAGGGTGAAAAGCACATGGGGTTTTTGAGTGACAGGTGAAATCAGCACCAAAGGGAAGATAGCTGGGAATGGACCTGACAGAACAGCATGGGCTTATGTTCCTTCTTGAAGAAATGGGTGCCAAGGGAGGAATCAAGATGGTATTTGTGACTGGATGCAGGGGATACTTGATACTCCTAGATTTCTCCCAGAAAATGCCAAAACAAGAGGCGAGAAACATGTTTCTGGGAAACAAAGACAGATCCAAAGAGTGATATGTGCTGGCAGAATATGAGCACTAAAAGTTTTAATATGCAAAGAAACTTGGTGCTTTAAAAAATATGCAGCAGTGTTTGTGTCATTCGGAAATGAAGATCATGGTGTGCCTGAGAGAGCATTGGTTGAGTTATTACCTGAGGAGAAACTGAGTCTAAATATCTGTACAGCAACAGGTGATAACTCAATTTATCTACAATCATAGGCCTATGAGCCTGACATTCCGTATGGTCAAACAGCTCATACTTCAATAGGGGCCTCATGGTTGTCGTAGCTTGAGGAAACACATTATATGAATTTCCCTTGCTCAGGAGTACACCACACTACCATTCAGCTTCAGAGAATGATTACACCAACTAACTAGATGTAGTCCCTGTACCTGTCTTATCACCAACACCCTACTAAGCTCAGCACAGAACCATCTTCTGTGTTGACTTCAGAGTGTAAAGAAACTCATAGGAAGTTAATCACATGCCTTAGTGCTTATCTATCCTTGAAAGTTATTGGCATTTAAAGACAGGCATGAGACCAAAGTACATTTATTCCGGTCAATGTTGACAAGCCCTTAAAAGCTAAAGACTCAAAAATTTAGTCTATAGCATATGGAATAGGAGGAACAGAAAATAAGAAAGAACACCTAAGCTGTCCTCACCTGTAAAACTGTCTCAGCTTTTTGCACATGCAGACATAATAATCACTGTTCAAGTCACAGCATTTATACAAGGTAAAAGATATGCATCCAGTGGATAGCAAACACACCTAAAATGTTTTCCATTTCAGAGCAAACACATGATGCTCAGGTATTGTTTTATTTTTCCTGTGTTGCTGCAAATGCGAGAGAAAAATACTCTTTATAAGTTCAAGAAAACTGCTTGAGTAAGGGCTATTCCTTTTGTAATGTGAATCATATGTAGGATAACCAGCTATTCATATAGTGCCTATGACAGAAACCACTTTCTGGAGAAAAGTTGCCCTTTTAAAGTTTACTGGCATTAGAAGGTTCACTCTGTGTGTTGCGTTGTTTTTTTCTCTTGGTTTTTTTTTTAAAACTTCTGGTAATTGCTTTAAAAGAACAAAGCTCTTTGTTTAAGGGTAGCTCAGGGAGATCATAATTGCTATAAGGTACAAGACTGTTTCCAAGTATTTCTGAATTGCTTCTCTTCTGCATTAAATATTTAATGTCTAATGTTTAGCCAAACTGTAGAAATCCCCTCTGGAACATGGGTGATGACTTCAGGAAGAGAATGAAGACCTGTCAATTCAATTTTCAATATGACTCTCTTTAGAAAACCACAGCTATTAAAGAATGAGGTTTTTTAAAGAAAAAAAAAAAATAATTCCAGGAGTACATGAACATGTCCTCAGTGAAAAATATCAGGCAATTAATTGCATGCCTTTGAATATTACAGATTCACATACCATGAATCTAAGAAAGTGATAATCATACTTTCTTCCACAAAGTTTGGGGGTTTTTTTAAGGATTGTTGTTAATGTAACCTGGTTGGTCATATCTTCCCCTCCCCCTCATGCATCCAGTTCCTCCTGGATTTTATCAGACAGACTCCTTACTCTTATCTCCAGCTAGAGCCAGGAGTGACGTTATCTGGTGGTACCCGGCAGCAAGGCTGTAACCCAACTGCCCAGGAGGGAAGCGTGTCAAGGCTTCTATTGACTAGTAAAATCCTGCTGCATCAGCTAAATAGCACCTGCCTCTTGCTCAGATATTCTCCCTCCAGATGTCCGGTTTTCACCTAAGAGACCAGTGTGTCCCAGGAGAGCTGACTACTACTTTTTCATTGTCTTAAAACCTGACAGCACACTGGGAATAAACCCTTTCAAAACCTAATGAAAACAAGCATGTGCTTCCTCCTAGCCAACGATACACTCCGATGTGGATGCAGCCGATCACAGAACATGTGCTAAACATTACAAAAGCTGCCCATTTTGAAACTCGGAAAATTGCTACTATTTGTCAGGCTAGTCTGGCTTCTGCCATGACGTAGGGACACCATTGTGCTACTCACCCGTGATCGCTAACTTATCTTCACTAGACAGCTAAATATACTAGGGGCTGATGACAGCATTCAAAGAGCTATCATACCACCCTACTGCAACTGCTCAGGAAAGCCCCAGACAGGGCATACAACCCAGTATCTTGAACCGACTTCTGAAAGGCTAGGAGAGAAAGAGATTAAAAGAAAGGTCAGGGGAAGAAGAACACAGCTTATGCCAGTTAGGATTGTATTAAAATGTCAATATTTAAAACTAATATTAATTCAGATATGTTACCAGGTAACATCTGGCTTTAAAGTTAAATATAGTTATAAAGTCGTGCATATTACTATTTATAGCATTAAGTATATATAAAGAAATAGGCAGGAGGTTTAGTACTGCATTTAGTGTTATTCAGAAACATTTAACTATTAAATATCTTGCCTTTTTGTGATCGTTATTGTGTGTCCTCTAATAGATTATTAACATAGCCTTCATATTTAGTTTTACAGTGTCCCTTTTCCACATCCCTTTTCCTAATACAGTAGCTGCTCACAGTAAAGGAGGTTGGTTGGTTGATGTATGATGGTTCAGTTGTTTCTGAACTAGCTAAAAGGTACTTTTCCACCTTTCTCCTCCCTCCCCCTTCTTTTGCATGTTCAATTCAAGTTACCCAAGAGCACATATTCAATGTGCTATTAAGAAAAATGACCACAGGTGAAGATTAGCACACTCTGGAAATGCATTGCTTACTTCAGGGGAGAAAGGTTCCCCCTAGAGAACCCACACCCCGGGGCTGTCCCCAGACCCCAGGCTTGCATGGGCTCAGTGCAATCCAAGAAAAGAGCAAGCTGGAGATCCTAAATTAGAACCCAATTTCAGTTCTCAAGCTGAATTCTGGGGATCCAGTAAATTTTAGTCTTTCTGAAATTTGATTTCCTCACACTGAAGCATGCCACGTACAACTGCCAAGCCACAGGCTAGACCCAAAACAAATATTTTAAAAATGGTGAATGAAATAAGTAGCTTCTAAATTTAGATTTAAAAGTCCCCAATGTTGGCACATTCCTTACTTCTGCTGGCAATGAATTTTAAAAGCAAGTGACTGTTCCATAATCTAAGTAACAGTTAATAGTCCGGTTTCTACTGATCTCTAATAGATACACATGCAGGTGTGAGTAAGTGCACACATGAAAGAAAAAATAAAAGAATGAGGACAAAACCAGTAAGTCTTCTGTATTTGCTGAGATGATCTATTGATGTATGACCAAACCTTTGGGAGCTGCATAAGTAGTCAAATATTATCATGATTTTGGAATCAATTTCACACAGGCAGGAGCAAGATTTGGGGTAGGTTAGTGTCAGCAACACATTAAAGGAACCCCTCTGACATCCAGAGTGAGCTGACACACTTGCATCTAACACACTTCCTTAATACTTGGTTTCAATAGCAGCTAAGGGTCCTAAACATTTCTGAGAACAAAGTATCTCAGATAGGTCACCCAAAAATTGTGTCACATGAAACTATTGAACACTTCTGGAAACTTGGCCTGGCTGCTGGAAACTGGCGTTCTTAATAGTACGCAAGCTAAAATAAATACTGAGAAACTAAAATGTAAAATTATTATAAAACAAGCCCACCTAAAAGTTGAAGCACAAAGTAAAAACATCTTTAAACAACCTGATTAAAATATAGTAAAAACTATTTTTAAATAAGATCTTAAAATTAGAAGACTGAGCCAGGAACAGAGAGAAAGTAGAAGCCAAACCACAATCTTGCTAGAAGACACCCTAGTATATAATGCCACACACTTTTTCCATCCTTGAACATAAGAAATTTGGACTGCACTTCTCCAATCTTGGTACCTAGGTATTGAACATGATTGTTTTACCACATTGCTTAAGCTCTCTGCCAACAAGCCACATAGCATGAGAATGGTTGAATGAAATTCAAAACAATTAGGTACAAAGCATATTATATATGACACAAATGTCATGTTAGCTTCTTGAAGCAAAAAATAATCTTCATTATTTGCATATGCCTTTCATTAGCAGCCAAGGAACTAACTCTGGAAGCTAATCTCAATTTCTTTATGTACTGTTATCACCTACATAAAGGTTTTCCAGCAGGAACAGAACAATAGATTCCCTTTTGAACTGACACATTATAGAACTAGAAGATCTACATAAATCATTTTTTTGCCTAATCTTGAATGGTGGAGCACTTAGGTATGCCTTTATAATCACACCACCAAGACTGCTACAAATCAGGATTACTCATCTCTCTGATCCAAATCTTATCCAGACAGGAGCCTAAGGGAGGTAAAGAGGGTTTTGTTTCTAATAAAAAAATAGAACCTGTTACTGACAGAAAGATGTATAATAACTTTGAAGTTCCTCTTGGCATTTTTTTTTTTTTAAATATGAACAGAGATGACCACAGTTAGCACATAGCACATTATTGGAAAGCAAATCCTTTGTTCAATTTACAAAGTTTTTTAACTGTGAACTGAAACTATTAATAAACGTATCCTTCCTGCTCTTTAGACTTCTACCACAACTGCTATTCGGATTTATTCATGACTTCCTTTTATTAGAGACATGCCAAATCTGCTATATTGTCCATCTGGAAAAATGCCTACTGCTCACAGCCACTGAAGAAGTAGTCAGATATTAATCTTAATTATTTGCACTGCAGCCATCCAAACTGTTTCCACTCTTATGAAAGTTTTAGAACAATGTATTATTTTTAACAATTTATTTTAAAACACTTTCTTATGAAACTGATTTCTCAAACTTGAAGGTTTTGTCTCATTCATACAAATGACTTATTTTCAAATCTCATTTTGCATAAAATCTTGTGGTTCCAAAACTGTCTGGTGTCTCAGAACATAGAATTCCTTTTAGGGGAATCAGAGATACTTTTCCTATGTAGGCATTGTTTTTAATTAGATACTGCTGGGTAGTGGCATAAGTAAAACAAAACACACACACACAAAAAAAAAAATCAAGCAAAACCAAGCAATGGTCCTTCACAGCATTAAAAATGAACCAAAAATGTAAGTGAGTAGTATGCTCAGAAAAGATGAATCAAATTATTTTCAATTTGGGTTCCAATTATTCATATGCAGACATCTAAAGTAGTCTAACATAATATATAAGTAGGTCCTACATTTATCTACACAAAGTGTCAAAAGGGAGTGAAGAGAAAAGAAGAAAGCCTGAGCATCCCTACTGAAAATTAGACAAGCTTTGGGTAAATATGTTTAGTAGTATTGTCTTGTCAGTGCTGATCTTTTTCAGACTTCGAACCAAATGAGTGTTCAGGTTAAAGGTTGCTAATGCCATAGATGGGATGAGTTAGAACCAACCTCTTAGGATTCCTACTTTCATAGCAGAAAAGACACATCCTCAGGGTTTTTCATTAAAACAAAAGGAGAAAATGTACAGCACGTATAGTGCTTTGAACAATACCATACAGATACTACCACCATTGTGATTTCCCTTGTACAGATTTAACGTTCAGTCTCAAACCATAGTCAATAGTAACTAGCAAAATGAAGGTTATATGCAGTAATGCTCTATTGAGGGGTTAGAGCATCACAGAGCAGAATCTGTGGGAAACAACAGACATGCAGATGTACCATCATGCTGTTGTACGCAGTCCCAAATGATTAACTGGCAGGTCAAAATGGTCCTTGAAGAGTCCAGGGTTCTTGGGGTGGGCAGGCAGACAGAAGGAGAGCCAGGGTCCTAGAAGCAGGCAGTGAGTAGGCAGCTCACCCCACCAAGCAGCTCCAGACAGTCTAAGCAGAATCATTTCCCCCACCTCCCACCCACAGTTGATTTCTTGTCCCTTTGTAAGACATTTGAGCTTCCAGGCACTTCCATCCCCTTATCTATGTGCTGCCTGATGCTTAAGGGTGTCGCTTTCCCAGGCTGCATCAGGTGCCTTATCCTATTGCTCAGCTGTGTTTTCCTGCTTCACTGCTGCTTCTTTTTTTGTTATCCCTAAAGCAGTTTCTTCTAGCTCTTAAGGATACTCTTCAGTGTCCAGTACTTGACTACCAGTGAGTTGCTTGGACTTTTGAGACCTGTTTCCAACCTCAGCTCATATTTTCAAGACCTTTACTATTGTCCCACATTTAAACACCACATCACAGTGAGAGACACGTAGGATCAAGCTCTGGCTCACAGAACAAGTCCATCTAAGAAGTTGATAATGAATGCAATAGGCCAGGATGGGGGCTTTGCACAATTAGTATTAAGCTTGTAGTCTGTTACTAGCAGAGACGATACTGTTTTTACTGGACAAGTGGGCAACACTTGTATTCTTTTGAAACCCAGCTCAGTCTTACGAGCTTTTCAGTTTTGGTTCAGGTTTCATGTTTGAATTATGCTATGCTTTCCCTACTGGCAGTTTAGAACTGGAGAAAATGCTTCTAGCCTCTTAGCATCCTAGGAGATGCTTCATTTCTTTGCAGGCTTTTTTATGGGGAAACTTTCAAAAACTTAGCTGATCTTTCCAGTTCCACACGATAAAGCATTATACCCATTTCCACCTCACTGTTGCCGCTTGAAAGCTTCCACAGTGCTCAACTTCTTTGCCTTAGAGCCTTTAAATTAATGCTGAGAACAGTCTCCTGGTTCCTGAACCGCAGGCTAAGTGGCTCCTAGGAACCCCACCAGTATGTTGCTGTTGCCCCAATTCTGCCTTCCTTCCAACCGTTGCCCATCCTCTCTGTGTCTTAGAAGAGTTTTCATTGCTCTGATAAATCCTGGTTGCTTTTTTTGGAAAAAGCAAGGGTCCATAAAATTGAATATAAACCTTGGAATTAAAGGAAGACTTTTTTGTTCACCACATACAGAGATTTTTATTTTTTTTTTATTTCAAAGCAGCAAAGGAGAATCTTATAATTCATTATAGTTCACAAGCTTTAAGAAAACTTTAAATATGGAAGTTTTAATTTCAGGATGAGGAAGGACCTACCCTGGAAGACAAAAGTCTAGTCACTCCCTTCTACTGCAGCAAGAGGGATGGGAAAGTTCACAAAAGATCCATCCATGACAGCACTAGCTGTATTGTGAGTTTTTCCTCAGAAGTTTGAATGTATTCCTGTAACTAAATCACAATACAGCGACTCCAATACATAAACATTAAGCAGGAATTTCACAACTGAATATAAATGTCCATTAAGAAATTCATTTGCATTGGACATTTCTCCCACTCAGAATCTGATTCATGTATCATAGACCATTCCATAAAAGGGTATATAATAGTTCAAGCCTATGGGAAATGGTCTCTATGTACTGTTGTAGAAAGCAAATAGTTTGCTTTGAATTCCAGGGTGGATATGTGTGATGGGGAGGAGGTATTAGATTATTGCTGGAATCATTTCTAGGTCACAGTGAAAAAAAAATGAACTTCGGTAGCAGCCAGCAACAGTAACCAGGAATCTACAGTATGTTGTATGGGGATTTGCTTATATTTTGACATTTATCCAGAATATAGAAATTCTCCCTGCCAGGTTCTCAAGCCTGGGCCAATAATCCCTTATACACTCACAAGAAAAAGAAAAGCTTCTCCCTATGTGTAGCCAAAAGACTTTGGCACCTTGCTGCATCAGATGAGGTTTTTTTGATAGCAGCACCAGGATACTTCAGTCTGACACGGTCATCTTTAGGTTCTCTCACCTGTAGAAGGGAATCAAGGGAGACTTTCAACAACTGCTTTGGAAATTGATTATTAAATATTTTTCCAGATGGAAAGCTAGACAGAGACGGGAAAGCAATAAGAGATCAAGCCACTTTTATGTCTATGTTGCATTACTATCAAAGGTTTGAACTAAGGAGTAGAGCTTGATTTCAGCCTCTGAGAGGATGAGATATAGAAGAACATGGATATTGTTGGTTTACATTTATATCCATTACTTTTAAACAGGCCTCAGTAAATTAAAGCTAATTCTAACAGGGACTGGGAATTAGAAGCTATTCACCAAATTGTCCATTGCCCTCCAAAATGGTATCACAGAGCAAGAAATAATCACAGTACAATATCAGCTCTTAGAACAAATGGATCATAAATGAAAAATTTTAGTTTGTGCCCTACTCCAGATAAAAATGTCATCCATATAGCCTGAACAAAAGTACGTCATAGTTTGGGAGAGAAGAGGTGGAGATTAGTACGTTGCTGATGCTGAGGTGTTACAGAGGACAGCATACTGACAGCAGCTAACTGACTGAAGAAAACAACATTAAAGCCAGTTGGATTTCACCCTCCCTCCACCAGCATATTCACACAAGTCAAATACATGTTGATGGGACCAGAACTTTCACCTGCATCATCCTCTCACCACTGGCTACCCATTCATTATTGAATTACATCACAACTTGCAAAGCATCCTGGCCCAGACAACATAGTCAAGGGGGGGAAAAAAAGCAAAGAAAAAAAAAGCAGCAGCACTGTATTTCACCACAGAATATCATACCAACACAACCATTGGTGGTGTTAGTGTGAGAGCTGAGGAAGAAGAAGCTCTGACACATCACATATGGTCCTGGGTCCTCTACTCACACCTAGGGAGAAGATTTTGAAGCTGTTACTTGGACTGTCCTAATTCTAGTTAGTGAAAGTGAGGCAAGTGTTGTAGCAGTTTGGGATACTTCTTTCCTTGCATGAGCACACTGCAGAGCATTTTCTTTTCTGTTCCATAATACCACTTTGACTTCTTCCAATATCTCTTTCACAAACATGGCCCCTAAGGGCCCATGAAAAAGTTCAAAGTGGGTCACAGACTGCTGTGGGGTGAGAACAGACGATATTAATCGTCTGCAATGGGGAAACTGAGTTGCTACCAGCAATTAAAGGAGGCTAATAGTTCTTTGGCTGATGTAAACACTTGTAGCCAGTAATTACAGCTATTGCATATTCCCCAGACCTGAAGAAATTGAACTGCTGCCATTTTGTCTGAGAAGTGGTAACTGACAGCTTAATTGACTTTTTTAGATGGAGAATGGGAATTGAAGCTGCATGCTAACAGTAAAGTTAGTAATTGTAAATCAACATTTTTTTTTAATTGTGGAGAAGTTTTAAAAAAGAAACATGTGCAGTGTGGATTTAAGTCCTCATGCTCAAGAGACTCGCAGCAAGACTTGAGGAAAATAACTTCTTTTCAAACATTTGAGAGACGCTGCTCTGCCATATAACCTACCACACAAAAAAAGGAGAATGATTCCTCACTTTCTCTGCTCCTTGTTTCTTTGCTATTGTTGGCTGAGTTGATGGGATGAGAGGAGGCATTAGCAGAGGAGTATGAGGATGCTGGGGACAGACAGCTCTGGGGGTTTCTTGAACCCCCAAGAAGAAGGCAAAGTAACCCAAAAAAAAAAAGGTGAAGAAGGTTGAGTTCTTCAAGCCCTTTAAGAGCTCTGTTCTGGTTTTGTGCAGAAGAAACATCATGTCAACACTCCACAGAGGAGATGCAGAAAGGAAACAGCTAAAGAGAACTTGACTGTGGCACAAGGAAGGTGGGAGGCTTTCATTATTCCTAGCTTCTACTCTCCAAACATGCCTATCTACATGCTTTCCCTCCATAAAAGCCCAAAAGCTTTCCTTTGGATAGCCAGCCCCACTCCCACAGGCAGGAATGCTCAGTGCTGAGGAGGTGAAGTAAACAAGAAGTGCAAGAGCAAACAGGGTTTTGCATTGCCATTCAGAGAAAAGGACATTTCTATCTATCTCTCACCTGTTCTTCTGTTCATGCAGGATTTGTCCTTAGACTTCCTCTAACCCATTCATTCTGATTATACACAAAATTGAAGTGGGAGCTGATGGTCACCTGCCTTGTTCATAGAATCATAGAATGGTTTGGGTTGGAAGAGGACCTCAAAGATCATCTAGTTCCAACCCCCCTGCCATGGGCAGGGACACCCTCCACTAGACCAGGTTGCCCAAAGCCCCATCCAACCTGACCTTGAACACTTCCAGGGAGGGGGCATCCACAACCTCTCTGGGCAACCTGTTCCAGTGCCTCACCACCCTCATCGTAAAAAATTTCCTCTTTATGTCAAATCTAAATCTATCCTCTTCCAGTTTAAAGTTGTTGCCCCTTGTCCTGTTACTACAAGTTCTTGTAAACAGTCTTTCTCTGTTTTTCTTATAAGCCCCTTTTATACATTGACAGTCTGCAATAAGGTCTCCCCAGAGCCTTCTCTTCGCCAGGCTGAACAGCCCCAGTTCTCTCAGGCTGTCTTCATAGGAGAGGTGATCCAACCCTCTGGTCATTTTCGTGGCTGTACTGGTTTCAGCTGAGATAGATAGAACTAGTTTTCTTCATAGTAGCTAGTATGGGGCTATGTTTTGGATTTGTGCTGAAAACAGTGGTGATAATATAGGGATGTTTTTATTATTGCTGAACAGTGCTTACACAGTCAAGGCCTTTGCTGCTTCTCACACCACCCCACGAGGGTGCACAAGAAGCTGGGATGGGACACAGCTGGGACAGCTGAACCAGACTGGCCAAAGGGATATTCCATACCATATATAACATCATGGTCCATATATAACTGGGGAAGATAGCCAGGAGGTGCGATCACTGCTCAGAAACAGACTGGCCATCGGCGGTTTCATTTTCCTCTGCAGGTGGTGAGCCATGGCATTTGTGCATCACTTGTTTTATATATATATACACATATATATGTATATGTGTGTGCATTTAGATTGTTATTGTTATTGTTATTGTTATTGTTATTCTCTTCCTTTATTACCCTATCAAACTGTCTTTATCTCAACCCATGAATTTGGGTTTTTTCCATTCTTCTCCCCATCTCATTTGGGCTGAGTGAGTGAGCGGCTGCATGGTGCTTAATTACCAGCTGGGGTTAAACCACGACAGCGATCCTCCCCTGAACCCACTCCAACAGTTCCATGTCTTTCCTGTGCTGAGGACCCCAGAGCTACGCAGAGTACTCCAGGTGGGCTCTCACCAGAGCAGAGTGGAGGGGGAGAATCATCTTCCCCGACCTGCTGGTCACGCTTCTTTTGAAGCAGTCTAGGATACGGTTGGCTTTCTGGGCCGTGAGCGCACATTGCTGGCTCATATTCAGTTTTTCATCCACCAATACCCCAATTCCTTCTCCTCAGGCTGCTCTCAACCCACTCATTGCCCAGCCTGTAAACATGTTTGGGATTGCCCCAACCCACATGTAGGACCTTGCACTTGGCCTTGTTGAACTTCATGCGGTTTACACGGGCCCACCTCTCAAGCCTGTCAAGGTCCCTCTGGATGGCATCCCTTCCCTCCAGTGAATCAACCGCACCACTCGGCTTGGTGTCATCCACAAACGTGCTAAGGGTGCACTCAGTCCCACTGTCCCTGTCGTTAATGAAGATATGAAATCATATTGATCCCTGTAACAATGAAGGGATGAAGGGATCTTGCTTAAATGGAGAAGTTTCCAGCTCATTCAGGACAATAAAAATATGCAATTCTAATGAACATGTCCCTTGTGTGACAAGCCTTTTCCTGCTAGGGCCCAGGGACCCTGCAGCAGGATATTAAGGAACAGAAAATTCCACTTCAGGTGACCCCTAGAGCTTTTTTCAGTAATACATATAACATCTAATAAAACTAACAAGAAAAGATACCCTATATTAATTCCCACTTCAGTGAACATATTTCTTTTTTTCCTATTCCTGCCTACAAAAGCCATGTAACAGGGAATTTCTTGAAATAGTAGATCAAGTTTAGTCAGACAGCACAGCACTAATACAGCTGCAATATTAGCCATGGAGCTATTTTTAGTACACAATTTCCTTCGCTTTAGCTTTGAATATCACGCATGTAAAATCTAAAAATCATGTTCTGCTGACTGTGCCCTTGGAACAGCTAAGATTGTTTTGAGAGTCTTACATCTTGTCCAAAGACCCTTGGCTTCATGGGAGCTGTAATAATTAACACTGTTAATCACTACGAAGCCTTGCATTTGGATACTATTAGGCATCTTATGAAGCTGGAAGTTGGTAAGTACATATGCAAATCTAAACTCCATGAGTTAAGTTGCACAACAGGAATGTAAAATATGGATAAAAACGTGTTAAAGAGATACAGCTGGGTATTTTCCAATTCTTTAATGCACAATATACAGTCAAGATAGAAGTAGTGGTTCTGACATCCTTAAAGGTCATAAATTGCATGCTTTCCACTCTAGGAAGAAATCTGATTTTCAGTCGTGATCTAACCAGAGGTCTTTGACTGCCATAGGGAGCTTTCTTACTTTAAGAAATACACTTAGTTGGAAAGACAGAGCGTAGCCAAAGACTCACAGCTGCCTTCCACATACTGTGCAGAAGTCAGCAGCCATCCTGGGAATGGAGGAAATCCCACAAGCTAAAACCATAAGCAGAAAAGTACCTTAATATTAACAGCTAATTAAGAAGCAAATTATTAGTGGATGTGTGGGATTAGTAACCATCCTTATGTTTTAACCTTTTCTTCCTCTGCTACATTTGAAGTTTGCTATATAAACTGTTTCCTGGTTTGTGTTGATAGCAATGAAATGCCTTTTAAAATGTGAAATCATCAATAGACCATCATTTCCATACCTCTAATGATAAGACTGTGTGAGCTGAAAATTCCAACATGATCTAATGAAGGTATGCAATATAATAGGTCAGAAAAGGTGATAACAGTAACAAAATCCTGAACATATTTCCCATCTTATTGAACACTGTAATGGTAGCTCCATCTTGCTCAGCATTATTAAAGATCAAGTGCTTTGATCCACTCCATTTTGTTGTGGCAAGAAGGGAATATGGCTGGTGAACAGAGCGACTTTCAGGTCAAGTTATTTATTATCACTAGCATTTATGTTAATTTAAACAAATTTTGGCATGATGAGTCTTCGTTCCTTAATGGCAGCTGTGCCTAATGGAGTCACTGAGACAGTAAATTTTATGGCTTCAAAATTAGAGCATGTAATTCTGGGGCTTGTATTGGAATGCACATTATTTCTTAGGTAATCTCATAACATACATAAAAATATCAAGAGAAGATTAAAAAGGTTAAAAATACAGGATGACAGGAAGTCCAAATTTTACTCTTGTACAAGAAACTGCAACTCACAGTGACTTCAGCAATGCAATACTCAGAACAACTGCTGCAACAATGAGTTTCACATAGCACCTGAAATCTGGGAGTCCGAAAATTGATTAAATATCAGTTGAAAGTTTCTTGTCACCAACAAAGAGTAACCTCACACAATGACGTTTTGATTTTCTTTTCAATATTTATGAAGTTGCCATGTGAGAACAGAACATTATCTGCAGCGCTTTTCTCAGCTATGGTTGAAAAGGGACCTGATGGAAGAAGCACAGTGGAGGCCCCACCTAGGCAATCGTCAGTGTTCATCGGTAGTCTCCTCAGCCTTCAAAGTATCACCCAAGCACTCAATGGCTTTTGTACTGCATATATTCAAACCATATGCTTGTTTCTGATCTATTGTACTACCCTTTTTGAGTAATCAGTTTGAATTTCATGGCATGAATGCCAATGACAGTTATGAGAAAATGGTAATGTTCCTTGCAAAGATTGTTAAAATATCTACATTAAAATTGTTTGCAAAAGGATGTTTTGTTACTGAAGATTTTTCCTTTGTACGTACAGAAGAATAAAAGATTTAGAAACACTCCTCTTCATTTCTAATATCAATGTCTATTTTTTCCCATTACTGTTACACTTGTTCTTCCTTTCCTTCTCCCAGCTTCAATTCCTGGCAATGGAATGAAAATAAGTCTTGCTATGTAAAGGACTGTGAAGAAGTTCTGACCTATCTGTTTCCCACTCCAGTTTTGATACCATCCTGTAACCTCTTAAATTTGCTGAGGATTTGGCAGAATTAGAAACAACCATTAAAATTGCAAAATACATAAGACAAATAGCTGTATTGCCCTATGGCAGCACAGACTCTCCTACCTCTCTCTCCTACGAAATGTCAGGTTTCACCCATTCAGCTCTTCCTGCAGGTGAGAATTTAGTGACAATGGGTCAGATTTCCAAATGCATCTAGGCACCTAACCCCTGCCTAAGCAGGATAGTACCAGGACCCATTGGAATGAAGCAGCTGAGCTAAGTTACATATCAAAATCTGAATATCCCCCAGTTCTTTTCCAAATGTCCATTACATCTTTTAGGGATATTTTTAAATGTTTTTTCACAGCGTATCCCTTGAAGGACATTGTACCACTTCTAAAAGCTACTGGCTGAAAAGCCAGTGCCTATCAGGCTGAAATGTGTCACCCACTGAAGTACTCTGATTCAAGTCAGTCGGTTTTTGTTCCATTTAGTATCATTACACAGAAAATATCACTACCACTCCTTCCCAAGTCCTTCTCTCTAATGTTTGTTAGCCTACCTGGTAGAATATTACAGGTTTATATTCTTAGAAGTAACACATGAGATTTCTCATTAGTTGTCATCCGAGAATCCTACACGAGTGAGTAGTCAGTGGAAAAATAAAAAGAACAAATGTGTATAGAAACCAAGAACCAAGACAGATCTGAGACTGCTGAGCATTCAAGACAAAATTGTAATGGAGATTTGAAAACCCTTGCTGAAGAAATAACTGCTTCGAAAGATGATAATTCACATTTCAGAAACATGACTAAAACTTGCCAGACTTTAGAACATAACTAGATCAGTCTGAAGTATTTTGAGGCAAAATAAAACAATTTCTTATGCACCTAGGACAAAAAAAGCACAGATGCCCAGCAAAATGCAGAAGCAGATAAAACTGGAAGCTCTGTACTGTAGTCTGTAAACAAAAGGAGGAACCAGCACTGGACGATTTTACATTCATGAAAGTATCAGCAGTGACCTGACTTGGGACACAGCTATTATACTTTAACAGTGCAGAATCTTTCTGCAAAAACCCGCAGAAAAGAACAGGTTGTACTTAAACGGGGGAAAAAAGGTATGTATTCTATACAATGAAAATTACTATACACCACTTTGCACTGAGATTTTCAAACACTAAGAAGATTTTATTATTCACAGGCATTACACAATGACAGCTACATTCACTGACTGGAATATTAGCTTGAAAAAAAAAATAACCCAGAAGTTATTCACTTATGCATGATCTATGTGACACTTGAAGATACAATAGCAAGTTTGAAGAAATATCTAGTTGAACATAGCCAGGTAAAACTCAAAGCATACAGCAAAGGATTTGTTCCTCCTGACAAGCTGAATGTAAATTAAAAAAATCCCTCAAAATATAAGGTATGTAGTTCTTTCACAAAATATCTTTTCTGCTGCTGAAAATGTCAGACATTCGGTGTAAGATTAATCTGCTCAAAAGTAGGCATCTCAAGAGACAGGTACTTCTAGACATAATATCTTGTCTTGACATAGATATTTTAAATGGTTACATGAATTAAGACAGCTTCTTCCATTTCATCATTGTAATCTATCTATGTCAGATCTTTGGTCCAACCATGGCGTAAATTTCATGTCTGTATGCTGGTAAAATTACAAACAGGTTCTGTATTAGTGTTCTCACTAACTACTAACAGAATTATTAGAGAATACAGTTGCTGAATATGCAACCTCAGGTTGATGCTGAGCTGTTGAATGGACAGTTAAACAGCTAAGAAATCAAGATCTTTGTTTGTCACTGCACTATTTTTTCTGAAATTTTTAGTGTAAGTCTTAGAATGAAACTACTTGATTATATGGTCACTGGTGATGAAAACAGAGGTATCAAAAATTTTCCCCAAATCTCTAGGAAATGATTGAACAGAACATGTGTTGCAAGAAAAATTCACTGGAGCTAGTTTTTGCATATAAACTACATCTATATCATTGCAGATTGGCACCAAAAAATGTTAATTTCTTACGAAGTTGTTCCTTGCTCCTTAAATTAAAGAAAGGCAATTTGGTACCCAGAGTGGGAGGGAGAACAACCTCTCCCACAAAAGAATAAAAAAGACACCTGTCTTTTTTCTTTGCCTAAAACGTCAGAAAAAAATCAAGCCACAGATGAGCCAGTGGATTACACAGCAGGAGAAAACAGACCAAGGAGAACAGTGTAGAGAGTAAACCCTGAAAGGATTTTGCGATCCAAGTGATAAAGGAGACTGAGAAATATTGCAAAATTGCACTTTTCAAAAAGAAAACGTAAAGCAACAGCAATTGGCCTTTTGAAAGTGGAAATCTTAGACTTGCTGAACACAAGCTCAGACTAGCGCATGCATTTACAGAGGCCTCTCCCCTCTTGTAGAAGCTCTTTTCTCTGATGCTTGCTCAGTACGTTAATGTGAGAAAGGTCTGTGATAGCTCTAAGCTCAGATCTAGATTTTTCACTAGTCACTACCTGAGAACCCTGTTTGTGGCAGAGGCTCAAGAAAAAAATAAGCTTGTCTCACGATTGTCTTTTGAACCCCCTTTAACAGCAGAATACAGTTCAGTCAACAATTTTTCAACCTGCAACACCTTTCAAAACTCTCCAAGAATTACATATACTTTTATAAAAAGCAAATTGAACAGGTTTGCAGCAGATTCTCTTTTATGCTCCCAGAGAAGACAGTAGCTAAGGTCAAAGGGTAGTAACAACCTGAAACGTTCCCTTCTACTAAGGCCCCTACGTTAAAACAGCTCCCTGTGTCTCCCCATAAGTGTAGGTTGGCCCAGATGGATGGCGTGCCCAAGCCAACGTAAAGCTCAAGCTCTGCCTAGGGCTGCAATACCACAAACGAGTAAGAGTGCTGCTCAATTCCATAGCCAAGGCCTGATGGGAAGAAACTGTGACCATAACTGAGATCACAAGGGCCTTACAAGTGTATTAAATATGTCTAGGGTAGGACTGAGCGCCCTACTTTAGTCACGCTGAGCTCAAACTGACAGCCAAACTATCAACGGAAATGGTGGAGAAATACATCAAAATTCATGATGACGAGGCTGCAGCACAGAGGTATGCCCAAAGGTTTTCCAGGAAGAGATGGTAGTTGAATTTGTGATCGCAGATGGGACTAGATTTTGTGTCGGGAAGAGAACTAAGGACAGAACTTTGCATCATCCCCTGCAAAATGGACGATGGGGATCCACAAAAACAGCATGGGAATAATTTTGTTCACACATATGTTAGTACAAAACTGGAGACTGTTTCTCCTCTACTTCTTTTCTTTTATCTTTGATTCATATCTTGCAATAGCAACTTTCTGTTTGACAAGCAGAAGCTTTTCTGAGACATGCCGCTTTCTGACCTCACCCTGTGTGTACTCTGTTTCCTTCCTCTTCATCTGCCTAAATTTACTCACTGAGAACAAAGACATCATTGTGCTAGACCAGTGGTCCATCTGTTCTAGAAAGCTGTTTCCAGTTGTAGTTAGCGCCAGATGTTTCCTAAGGAAGCATCCTCATGGTCAAAATATTGAATATCCTCAGTGAATGTTCAAATATACTAAATGCAAGGAATACCACCCAATACAGATAATACAGGTCTTTTTTGCATGCTTTGTTACTATCCTTCCTTAAAGGTAGGACAATAGCATTTCACAGTGAATTGTACCACATTCTCTCATACCGCACTTGTCTGCTAAAATTTTGAAAGATTTCAGAAGATGGTGTTTTATTTCACTACTCACAAAAGAAACTTATTATTTCTCGCTGCATAAAGCACTGTAGTGATTTCTGTAATGCTGAGCACCTACTACAAATTGATGAGTGCTCTAAGTTCTTATCGGCCTCAGTGGAAGCTGGAGTCTTTTGAGAACAATCTCTAAATTAATAGTCCTGAAGCTTTTCAAAACCCAAATTATTTGCCTTGCTCCTATGAAACTCCCACTGCTTTCATCAACAGTTTTGTCATAACTAAACAGAGAAGAATTTCACTTTAGTGGATCTTGCCATTTCATGCTGCAAAATTACATAAAATGGGGGCTGTCATCTGTAGCCATTTAAATACTGGGTGAAGTCATGCCCATACAGATCAGATTGCAGGGTAAAGATTTTAGGGGGGGGTTTAACATAGGAAATCAGAAAGTAAAACTTTCATGATGCATTTCTTCATTTTCTATTTGTTCCTTTCTGAATTCTATTTCCACTTGTTTAATCAGTCTGTTTCTGCCTTTTGAGACTCCCAAAAGCTTATTCTCTCAATCATAACACATATACGAACTGTCTCCTGAGCCGTATCTCTGTGCCAAATAACTGTTGAGGAGCTAGTATAAAGTCCTTGTTTCATTCAAAGCAGGTTTTAAATTTTAGCAAATGTTCTGAATTACATGGAAAATGTCTTTGAGTTTATTTCCTTTTCCAAATTAATCATTTTTTGTATAAAGTGCTTTTACTTTTCAGAAAGCCTGAGAAATTACAAAGCTAGTAAATGAAGTTCAAAGAAGCAGAGATAGAGCACATATTAATTTTAAAATGGGAGGCAGGTCTTTCTTAATAATTTTATCAAGCTGTCATCTCAGAGTGGCCACCTCTGAGAAGCTGTCAACTTCAGCGATATAAATGAAGTTGGACTAAGGGAAGATTGCCAAACACTGGCTGCTCCAAAGGACCATAAGCAGCTGCAGCCACCACCAGTTCAAGGGGCAGCGGAGTGAGCTTCTAGGAGTATTCTGGGCATGCCCCACTGCTCTTCAAAACTCTGGGGCCCTGTAGAAAACTGTAGTACTGTTGAATATGGTGGTGGTATACTGACTATAAAATTTTGTCTTGTACAAGCGACCAAAGTGTGGGCCACTTCAAGTGGTTTTAACTGTTCTGTATGTGTAAGATTTATTTCTACTTTGAATTAGCCTACTTCCATCTTCCAGCTGCTGGTTTGGCCTGCTAGACTGAAGAGGCCATGGTTAAATTCCTATTCCCCATATACCTTCCAAAATCTTCCCTTTATATCTATCCATTTTTCTTTCTTTCCTTCTTTTTCTTTGATAGGCAGACTCATTTTAAACTTGCTATTATAAAGCATCTTCTCCAGTTCTTTAATAATTCTTGTGGTTTTCCTTAGTTACCAATGGCCATTCTTGAACATGGATATCAAAGCCAGAGATAGAATGCCAGTTATGCTAAGGTAAAAGCCAAATGTAAGCCAAAAAGTTTCCCAATTGCTACATTACTCACGTGGCTACGCTTCTAAAGATTACGTTAATCCTTTCTCCACTGCAGTGCTTCAGGAGCTGATTACTCACCACAAGCCCCAGTTTTCAGTCCCACTCTTACCACCACTTCCATTTTTCTTCCATTTCTGTCTGTACATAAGCCAGAAATCCTTGTTTCTATGTGTCTGACTTCTCTAAATTCAGTGATCAAAATCACTTGGATGAATTTTTCTTCCATTCTCAGCCTTTCTGGTTTGTTTTGTTTGGTTGTTTTTTGTTTTGGTTTTTTTTTCCCCAAGTTTATCAGTAAGAAATCGTGTGCCTGGTTGCCACAGTATTTTTTTCCAGTATACAAATCCCCATCAGGATGAGGATGTTACAGAATTAAAAAATAATCCACCAGGATTCCGGGTATGTAAAACAGGAATATGTCAATTCATGTGCATTTTGAAGCATTAACAGAAAAGTAACTGATTTATAAACATATTTATAATAGATCTTTTTTTCTCACAAAGTGACAGCTGCTTTTAAGTTTCCACTGTTTCAACAGCTTTTAAAAAGCACTGTTGGAAAGTGAGGCTATAAATGATAGGTGTGGAGAGTGGTAGAGCACTGACAAAAATAAGACAAAAGCATTGAGTCACCCAAAGGAAGGAAGAAAAAAAGCCGGAAAATGTTAAAAAGAAGAGCAGAAGCATAGCTTAAAACAATTGGAGAAATTACCCCAAAGTAACAGACAAGCTGAGTTAGAAGGAGGAAGAACATGTTATAAGGAGGAAGAACACGTGTTAGGAAGTTATATTCCAGATAAATGGAAATGAAGAATATAACCACACAGGCGCATGAAGCTACCGCATTTCTACAGACGTTAAATGACCTACCTACAGATGAGAGGTTTGGTGCTAGTGTACACTTATACCCAGGATACACAAAAGGATTGAATATTCATCCAACTACACGTTATATGTCTATGCACTGGTTTGCTCTGTGTCTGCATAGGTACTTAACTTTTCCAAATGCATCCCAAAATAGCCTTATTCTTCTGTTAATAGTGTAATGACAAGATGAAGCAGTAAAATACATGCGTGGTCAATACTTTTGTGTGCATATACACAGCCACACACTCATCCAAGATTGGACTATATGAGAGGTCTGACTGCCTTCAACTAAGTAAAACCTCTGTGGTGAATATAATTATTTCTTTAGAGAATTCTGCATAAGCAGTCATTATGTCATATAATATTTTGTCCTTTAATGGGCAGTAAAATTATGCTATATACCTAAAACATATTTGGAAAAGGAACTGTATCATCATTGTCTTTATTTCCACATGTAAGATGGTGCATTTTTTGTGGTTATGCGTGTAGTCTTACCCCACACTTCTTCAACCAGTAAATATTTTCCAGATGTCTAATATTATGAGTAACTTAATGGAAAGTGTATAGTGAGGTCTGCATTTGTCAATATGGAGAATCTCATCACTTTGCAAGCCCTGAGGGCATTCTAGAGTATCACAAAGGGTCTATTAATAAAATAAAGTCTCAATCAAAGTAATCCAAGCAAAGTATCATATCAAAAATTAACAGCTAGTGCTGGTAGATATGCACTAAAAGTGATGCAAATGCAATGTTTGGGACAAAAGATGCCTGACTTTTTAAAACTGTCTACAGTTTTTCATGAAACCTCCAGATTCTGAAAAACTGATTACTCATGCATTTACCTAAATCCTTGGCTTTAGGTAGTGTTTTGTGGGATCTTCTTAGCCAAAAAAAACCAAAAGAAAACAAAAAATATAATATTACATTCACATGAAAATGCCCACAGGTGTGTAACAGCATTATGATGATCAGGATGGAATGTTGCCACAATATAGCTGTAATGTTTCTATTTTTGTGGCTAGTCAAGTGACCAAGATCAAGTCTTTAACAGATTCAATATTTGTTTAACGTAGAAACTTCAACACTGAAATGAACTGTTCAGTTTGTCTGAAAGGAAATGCTACCAATTTCTGAACCTACATTCTACAGTTTCTTCATTTTTCTGAACTTCCTTGCAGTGACAAGGAAAATCCTTCCTTCCATGTGTTTACTGAGCAAACTGAGCAGCAGGATTTCTCACCAGATAACATGTCAGCTGCAAGTAGAACAGCTGTAACCATCTTCAGACACTTCCCAGCTCTAGAAATTAACAACTTCTCTTTTTGTTTTCCTAAGAAACATTTTAATCACTGCACTATAACTAAAATCAGAGCACTTAAATAGTTGGTTTGGATTAAAATTTGTCCCTCCCAAGCATGCCACATTAAGTACTTGCACTTACTACGGGTTTTAGATTCACAGACTAACAATATTTCATTAGAGCTACATTTCCCACTTACTAATTTATCAGTACTTCAGAGGACTTTTGTATCTATTTTGGGTTTACTCTTCACTTGTCATCATATTCTATGAGTTATGCTTCAAATGTAATTCTTATAGAAAATAATTTATATAATCAGATTCCAATATGGGATTACTAAATTCTGGAAACTTTTACAAAAAAATTCCTGGGGTGTTTAAGAATGGATAGAGAAGAAGCCTTTCCAAAAGCTGCGAAGGAATATTGGCTCTGCTTTTGGGGAGAAGAGAACTTGAGAATGTGGCACATGAGAGCTATTGCCTAGTTTAGATATCATTCCTTAGCTCATGGTTTATCCCTGCCTATCCCTGAGACTTCCAGCTTGATAATGCTTCTGGCTTTATCAACCCTAAAACCAGCAGGAACAAACTTGGAAATTTACCTCATAAAAAAATTAGAACTGAAAGGTGGAATGAGAAAGCAAAGTGCTTATAAAGTAATTATCCCCAATTAAAAAACAAACAAACAAAAAAACCACCAAACAAACAAACACAAAACAAAAAAACCCCAAACAGGTACTTAAAAAATGAGGAGTGTAGAAAATATATTTCTGTGTTCGTTTCCTGTGACATCAGAAAAGCAGATCTGAGTTACCCGCTGCGTGGCATGTGTAGCCCCTAACGGCAGCTGCCCTGAAGAGCAAGCGGCTGAAGAAGAGCACGCAGTCTGTTGAAACACTTCTAACTACAGCTGTGAAAAAAGCAAGAAACTGAGAAACAACTGAGGGATAACTGAGATACTGCTGAGTAGGAAATATTTTTCCCATCAGAGTGCTACCTTCAGCTGTTTGGCCCCAGGGTAGCTCTCCTTTTCTACTACAGGTTGAAATGTACTTCCTAGACATGTTTACACACCAGCTAGGTACTTCCTCCAGTATGAGAAAGTCGTAGGAAGGGATTCAGTTCAAGCTGTTTTTCTTGCTCCCACTGACTCACTAAGCTTCAGGGGGTTTCCCACTGCCTCCTTATAACGGGCTGGGTTAGAAAATCCAGAAATAGACCTTCTCCCTTGAGGACCCGCTCACCCGTGCAGGAACAGCCCACGGTGGGTGCTGACCGACCTCGCTTCATCATCCATGGGGGAGCAAGCTGAGGCTTTAGACCCTCTAATTTGATTCATTTCCTTAGACCTCGGTCACTCTGCTCTCACCGATCTCAGAGCAAAGCCTTTCTCTGCTAATGTCACTCACAAACCCAAATGTTCCTGGCGGTGGGTGGCTGCGCAGGGCACTCGCACCCTCTTGTGGTGCTCAGCAGGGGCCCCGCAGGCGGCCTGTCCCGTCCCCCCCCGCCCCTCAGGCAGCGATCTCGCTGCCCCGGGCAGCGCCGTGCCCAGCTCCGCAGCTGGACAGATGTTTGGAGCCCAGCCCAGGTCGCCGGGGTCTGGGAAAAGCAGCGAAGGTGTCTGTGGATGAGCTCGAGCAACTTTGAAATAGCTGCTGGTTAGGTCTGCTAGGAGACAAGGTGTTTCCATAAAACGACGGAGAGACATCTTTTTGAAAGATTTAATCCTATCCGATAATCTTTCTCACTCCCTAATGTTTTAGAGTGAAAAATCCATTTTCATAATCACAAACAACATTTCGGTGAAAAGCTCAACTGTTATTAGATAGATTTATCTGATCCTCACCCTTATCTTTAGCTGTCCTACGCTGACTGGCTAGAGACACAACAAATCTTAATGAAATGGATCAATAAATGAAGTTTAATATATGCCTTTCAAATACATCTCCATTTAAAACTACTTTTATTGAAAGTGTGCTTTTATTTTAAAGTCAAAAGGAAACAAAATATTGAATGTCTAATGTGGAAATAAGAACATTTGATTTCAAAGATACGGAAAAAGATTATTTCAGTAACAGCTTCTAACATTGTTATTTGTGTTTTAATAAATAAGAATATTTTTTAAAAAATATTTCCCTTAATCTATTTTACCATAAGGGTTTTATGTTAATGTTATTACTTCCAGTTCAATTCATAGATAAAATGCAAATTAACTTATAGTGAAAACCTCTGTGGTACAATTATGTTGTATCAGTTAGGGTTTATGTTTTATCAGTTAGGGCAGTTTGAATCATTCAGTTGTCATAACTAGAGCTTCAATTTAAAAAAAAAAAAATGCCACAGAGAAAGTAGGAGAAAGCCACAGGGATAATGCCCCAGAAAATTCTCCTTACTCCAAGTGAAACATTTCTGTTATGGATCATAATCTATAGTAGTAAGGCTTATATAAAAAGATGCCATCAAGAAATTTCCTGCACAATTTCTGGGACAAATCTTAGACCAGCTGAAAAAAAAAAAAAAAATCAGTGGGGTCAAAAGCACCCACCACATCTTTTTGTTTAACAGAAACATCTGAGTCCTTCGTGGGGTATTAGTGCCTTGCTGTAACCCAGAGATTCAGCAGAAGCAGAATCTTTCTATAAATGGCAGCTCATTTTTGATTGGATTTGGGAGTAAATATTTTATGTCCAAGTATAGCACCATAAAAATCTCTATGTATGATTCAGTAGTAGCTTTCTTTTAAAAGAAAAGATTTAGAAGTAGAGCTCAATTGTTTTTATATATACTCACTGATACATATACACATATATAGTCACCCATATAGATATGTATAGTGCATTTATAAGTAAATAAAATGTACGTTTGGAAGTCTGAAGTAAGAGGAAGACAGAAAATGGAAAAAAGAACAAAAGAGTTCAGGGCCCACTTAAAGTTGTGTGAAGAACTAATTTATTCTGTTGGATGGAGAAACTGAAAGGTCACTTCAGATTAACCTCAAAGTTCACTGAAATGAAAACTTTTGTCCTCCAAGACTTGTACCCATTTAGGGGGAAGAAATTAAGATTTCTTTCCTCATTTTACCTGCATTTTAGGGGTTAGAGAAAAGCTTGTTTAATTTCAAAGTCCACAACCCCAAAAGGCAGTCAGAGAGCAATGCCATCTCTATTTTGACTGGTAGGTTGCCTCCCAGGGCCCATTTTTCTTGCTTGACCCAGAGCAGCTCTTGAGTTGCACTAAATCCATGGGCAGGAGGCAACTCACCTGCCATCTGTTCCCCAGATTAGGTAGTGGGATGGTTGCAAATCATCACTTTAGTCTCTTCTCCTTAGTTTTGTACTGTGTGATCACTTCAGACAGAGAATCACCGACTTCCCCCAATACATAAATAAGATTTTCAGTGTAGGGAATTCTCTGGTCAACAAACGTAAGAATAAGAACATATTTTGATTAATGCTTCCACTGCAGAATGCACATTGATTCACACTCAGTGGGATCTCTTGTTACGATAACTGTATGCAGGTAAGAGTTTAATATTTCTATCAGCTGAGAAGTATTTATATTTATTTTGACTGGTTATATTACTAGTTGAACATTTCATGTGTAACTCCACAAAGAGCCACAACCTTTCACATGTGACTATCATACCCCAAACTGATTTCTACATTCCCTGCAAGAGAACAACATTGAGAAGTGTTTAATGTAAACATTCAGAATTGATTGCGGTTTGTGCTATGACAGTGAAAGGCTCTGCACTAACATGAGGCTGTCGTCCTCTAATGGTCACAGACTAGAAAGAGCTATGAGGATGGCAGCGGAATGTTTTTTTCTGTCCCCTTAATTCACCTCAACCTGGTCTTAGGGAACAAGATGCTGCTATTAAGGTAGACGGTTGCACTGGTGGACACATGTCACCATGGACTTTCCTGTGGTGCCACAGAGACTGTTTTAAGCACACAATTTCTAAGCAAACCTCCATACAGTGGCTGGTTCCACCAGAAGACTTGAAAAATGATGTCAAGGTCATTACATGTCCTCATATTTCCTTTATTGTGAACAGGTGCCTCTCTCAGCTTGTCTTTGATGCAGAAGAGTCAGGAAAAGATTTGGTTTTTTGCAATATATTGCATTAGCACCGGTCTTGCCAAAAAGATGTCAATAGTCCAGAGAATGCTACTGAACCAATAGTTATAAAGAGGTATTACTAATGCACTGCTCTCTGTGGCATCAAAGCATTTATCTTTATGATCTAAATCACTTAAATCATTACAGCCAAATCAGAATATCTACTATACTGTAAACCAGAAAAGTATTAATCTTTTGGGAACTTCTGTTTTCCACTACTCCAAATCTGGGAACCTGTTGTGTTTTTCAAAGTTCTGTAGAAAATTCAGGTTTTGCGTTTTTACTTTCTATTCTATTTAGCGGTATTCCCAAGCTCAATGTGGAAAAAAAAAACAAACCAGATTTATTCAATATTTGAATATTTTAATAAATAATAACCATCTCTACTGCTGCTTGAAAAAATATCTCAGCCCCAGTTTTCAAAAGTAAAAAAATCACAGACACCTGATTAAAATTTTTGCCTATGTAAATCTGTAAAAATTTAAAAATCGAAAACAGCCACTATGTTTAAAAAGTATTGAAAAGGATAACTGTTAAATTGTAGGCAACTCTGCCAATATCCAAATCTTAATTTTTTCCAGCTAAGAATGCAAATATTTTTTAAGTCCCCATCCATAGTCACCTGTGTTTTCTGGTGGTGTGGTTTTATGATCTTTGCACTCTATCATTAGTAAATGAAAATAAGCAATAGATGTCAAAAGCAAATAATAATAATTGCTTCATTTTAAATTGTAGACATTTGAGAAGTACTTGGTCATAGCTGATATCAAACCACATCAAGCATTAAAGAACAGACGCAGGGAACATGTGTCTGTAACACTGAAAATTAGTCTTAACTTTTGTTGCAGTTACGGAGGTCAGCACTTTCCAAATTTCAGAGGGCAGGGGAACTACGCTAACGCTCATAATTTCTAGCATGCCTTTGCTGTAGCCACACTTAATTGACCGTCTTTTCAACGTGATTCTCTGGGTCATAAAACTGTCCAAAAGTGCTCTTGAGGCAAATGAAGCATCCTCATATGCCCTTTAGTTCCAGTGGGTGCCTGTTTCCTCTGTGACCTCCCAACTCTCAGTTTGAGAACATCCCAAGACCCGCAGCACTGGCCGTTGGATGAAGTTCTGCTGCCTGTCAGAGTTCACATGGATAAGGGCTAGAGAGTAGGGCTGAGACTATCAAAGCCAATGACTTCTCATTCTCCTGAAGCACTCAGGAAATGCAAACAGAAGGTGCAAAACATCTGCAGTCAGAAATAAAGAGTCCAGTTAATGCATTTCATGGTGGCTGGTGCAAGAGACAGTTGTTCTAAATAGATGCTTGACCTCAGTTTGGTCTTGAACACAAAGAAATTAAATCTGTTGCAAGGACAGAAGACACAGTTCAACCTGGACAAGAGCATCAGTAGGATGGTAATATGCCTATCTGCTGCTAGAATGAGGTTATGAATATTTAAGTGATAATACAGAATGTCAAAGGTAGTAGAAGACAGAAGGAAAGTTTTCAGATATCTACGCTGTTTAATATGCAGTGCAGGAAATTGCAGCTCTTTTAATTTTTTATGAAGATGTAGACATTTCTGCAGTTTTCATTTTGTTTATTTTTCTGAATAAGACCATTTATCTGTAGTGTTAAGTAGGAGCCCCGTAACAAAGCATAATGCTGGGTCAGCAGTGTCTTGGGTCTATCGAAGTAAATGATCAGTGACAACAAGGTGTGATGGGGAAAGAAGTTTTCAAAAGAAGACAAACCCTTGGATCACGTTACAGGCCCATCCTGGAGCACACAAAACGGTTTCTTTTAGGCTAAAACTAAGCAGGAAGATGCATTCAGGAGCACAGAAAATGCACTCCTGCTGCTAAGTGAAGGGCAGACCCCAGGACATAGCCTGGTTTTAGTTAAGCTGTGTCTTTTCCATGCTTTCTTTGTTGCCACGGACCCAGTTGTCAGCTCTGAGGCAGAGGGTCAGCTGCATCTCTAGAGACTTTTTCTGACCCTCAGCATTATCTCCCTTAAGCAGGGCACATCTCTGAGCTCAGAGACCTTCTATCTGTTTCAAAGCCCTTTGAACCTGGATATCTGAACACGTTCCTGACCAATTTTGGTTAAAATGCATCAGGGCTTTGGCTTCTGATTATTGATGGGTGAGCAACAACCACTAAGAACAAATACACAGGGACACACTGAATGTTTACTGAATTAATCAGGCGTCTTCCACATGCGTTCAGAGTTCAGAGCTGTTAGTAGTTGCAGCGAGACTGGAAATAAGAGAGTGGCCCTAAGAAAGGCAAAGTTTGGATGCAGTTTCTCAGTAAGAAGCCACGTACTGGGTTTATTTGGCCAGTTGCAGCTAAAGGGGGTTGTCATTTTCTTACCCCGTTGAAATATAATCATTATAGTGGATTTTAAGTAACATAATGGCTTATTTGGACATAGAGACATATGAAGTATAAAGTTGCTGTTCTTGAAATTGCCCTTTACCCTCCCATCTCAGTCCCGTGTATGAAACAGTAGTGCTCTGTTTCTAAGTTGGCTTCAAATCACTAGTGTGTTTCTCATTTATAAAATACTTTTACAGCCTAATTGGGAGCAGTTTAATTCTCAGATTCTCAACTTCTTGCTACACCAGTTAAGAGTCCAATTGACTGTAACGATTCAGAAAGAGGCTCTTTTGGAGCCCTTACAATATGTCATGTAAATTGGTGTTCAGGGACTTTAAAAAAAAAGATTTATATTACACTTAACTAGAATATTATTCACATGATAAGAGTCCCATGCATATAATGATATAAGGGACTGTAGCTGCTTAGAAGAAGCAGTCATAGTTTATGGCCTCAAGGCCAATGAAGCTTTTATCCTGAAAAATGGTCCATAGTCTAGTTTATAATCCCAGTATCATATAAGCAGAAGAACTTAGAGATCTGAGATGCTCATTACATGTTCAGTCATCTAATTCTGTCCCCTATGCATTTATTTATCAGTGTTCATGAGTGTCCCACCTAAGTTTGTTACAATTATTAAATCATACTTATTCATCATTTCCCTTTGAAGACTGGGCAAACTATCTGACTTCTATATAGGACATATCTTCACGGGTCCATTCTAAAAGCCCCCTGTTAAAGCCAGGCAGTCTGTTTTTCCATTAGTTCTAAATAAAAGGAGTTGAAAAATTGTGGAGCTTTCTCTATAAATGTAATTACTATACATTTTTCAGCTGAGGCTCTTCAGTAACATAGTGTGAGTTATAACTGGAAGAAAATTAGAAAAGTAGTTTTTAAAAAATAAAAACCAAATCAAAACTCTTTCTAAAACAATTCCTTCATTATTCCCTGCACTTTGGCACTTATTGATTCTTATAAAGATGTGCTACAGATAGAAGAAGCTTTGCCACATGGATGAACTCCCTGGTAGGGAGAGGCAGAACTAGTTCTCCAGAAATAATCAATACAGATAGCCTTTCTCCTCAAGGGCTGTTAGTATAGAAACAAAAATGGTGCCTGTAGAGTTCAGATATTTGAACTGAATGAATCAAGACACTGAGAGGGACCAGTGGCAGAATTTGCTGGGGTTCTGCTGCTCCAGGGTGGCAGGACTGGACTTTTGGGTTCCGTTCCCAACATTATTAATCAACTGAAAGATTGCAGTGAAAAAGCATCTTTATCTCTCACTGTTTGATTCTCCACATCCACCATCTGTGTTGCCTAATTAGATTTTTAATTCTGTGAAGCTGGGACTGTTAATATGCATTCATGGCTCCAGATCTTTACAGAGGCTTCCAGCAGAAACTATAAGGCAAATCATAAGTAATAAAATCAGAACATTTTGCTAGGAAATGGTCTTGGCATTGCTAGTCTTATAAATAAATGCATTCTATATCTAACACACCAAAAATGTATGCCTTGAGTACCTGTCAGAAATGCAAAGAGGAGATCTTATATATTTTCTGTTGTGAGAATTTCAACCCAGTCCTCTTCCCCCACATGTTGATAGCAAGTCAATCACCTGCTAACTTCTCTGAGAGCAGATCTAGGTCCTGTATTTTTTTATAGACAAAATGCTAAGATCACAACATGCTGCATATGATCATTATAGTCACATAAGGGATCCCTGGTTTCCAAGGAGAAAGGAATTGCCTGGCAGAATTGTCATATCATTTATGATGGCAATTTTCTTGTATGAGCTTAAAAAAAAAAAAAAAAAAGATCTTCATAGTTCAAACATGCAAGCATATAAATAAGCTTAGACTTCCTTTCTGTTTCAGCTGCAGGTAAAGTATGTTTACATGCTCTGAGATGCTCAGTGTGCAGTCATTTTCTAAAGAAAACAAGGACATGAACCATTCTGTGCCAGACTTTCTAGGCTGGTGGGTTCCCTTTATGGCAGGTCAATGACACAGTGAAACTTAAAACACCTGATACATTCTTGGAAAATTTTATTCATGTAATACTTTCTCATTCTTCTGTCCTCTGCCCCAAAATAAGAAAGGCAGAGTTGAACAGGTGATGTGACATCCACTTTGCATTTAGTATAAGGGCCCTAGGAGGCACAGCATCCGTGCAGCAGTTATTGTAGTTGCAGTTCTTAGCATTGTAGTCTCCTTCAATAGTATTGTAGCCAGTCAGTCAAGACATGTGAGGCTCTCAGGCAATGTCCCTGATAATCACATACTGCACCTTCAGTTCAATGCAGTCACACCCAAAGATGAGATCTATGTTCTTGTGTGGGTTGCGTTACATTAGAGACGTAGCAGCTGTGTTTATTTGCTCTTTAGCGCACCACACTAACCTGACTGCTAAATGTTGCATTAAAGACTAGAACCAGAAAGTTAATGTAAAGCACACCCTGATCTCCTTCAGCTCCAGCAGGTGCCGTTGGTGGAGCATGCAATAGATGTGCAGATTGATGCCATATCAAACCGATGAGTCGTACCAAAGAAGCACAATCTGATTTCTGTAAGCAAAGCACTTTCGGAAGGCCCAAAGGGGCTACCATGCACAGCAGAGGAAACATTTGAGAAATAAACACTGTTCGATCCATTCTGTCAGAATAGCCAGCCTTGAAATGATAGTAGCTTATTTTACAACAGAAAGGGCAGAATTCAGAGTATATATGTAGGTAAAATGCTAAAACTAAGCTCCTACTTCATGAAAGGTAGCTTTTTCTCACAAGTTTGTGACTACCTTCTGTATGGACAATTACCTTAAAGTGTATCATATTGATCTGCAATATACTTTGCAAATGTCAATATATACCTAGTCTTGCTGCCTACAGCACATGAGGAAGTAAAATGAAAATGAGTCTGGGCTTAATGACATGTAACCATCTGGGATGAATAATGTATATATGGTCAATCCCCAATACTCAGGAGACCATCAGTCTAACTTTAATGTTTGAGATAAGCAACTATATGTTTTTGATTTATCACTTGAGTCCTAATGCAGTTGCCAAAGGACATTAATATTTAAATATCTAAAAATATACTACCAGCAGAAAAATAGGCAGATTTACAGTTAGGGAGGTTCTCTTTGGTCAGCCTTAACGCATACATGGTATTCTGGAGAGTTTAGGAAAACTATTGTTTTTTTCACCTGATTCCATGGTATGGAAGATATTTAAATTCCTGTCTTCAGCCAAGAAATATATGCTGAAGCCAGTTGTTAGGTAGCTGTGATATAATCGAGGGTTGTCTATAATCTCCCCATTGAATTCTGGTATATGTATATAACAATTGTCTTAGAAAAGACTTGAATGTGACTTCTATTGAAGTCATGAGACCTCAAAACACAGAAAAGGGAATAATCCAAATCAAGCAATAACTAGATGAGAAAGCTGTTATAAAACATTTGTTATCAAATAAGCAATGATTTTTATTATTCTTCTTGAATCATCCTGGAAACAGTTAAAAACATAACATAGCTCCTACGTATTGGATTTGTCTCAATCTTTGCCTTTATTTGCTGACTAGTTAATGTGGTACTAGCTGATATATTTGGAATTGAATTCCCATGTTATTGCTAGAGCAGGTACAGAATGAGCAACAGTGCAGCACTGGTCTCCAGGTTGCCTGGCAGGCATCGATTCAGCCTTGTTCAGGAGACACGGCCACTGTTGGTGAAAATGTTCAGATTGCAAACCTATTTTACATTTGGCCATACATTAAGATGCTTGGTAGAGACATGGGTTTCTTCTGCTCCGTTGCTCTCCAAAGACAGCAGAGAGATTGATTTCACATTTATAATAGAAGAGCAAATAGCTATGAGGTATTTCTTCAGATCTGAACTGCATGGTAATGTGCTCCACTATGCCATAAAGGACAAAAAGATGTTTTCTATTTTGGTTTCCCAATGTGTTGAGTATAGTTAATAAATAATATACTTTCTGATAGCTGGCTGTTCCATTCATTAGAAGCTTAATGTAAAGAAATACTGAGCAAGAACAAACAATTTTGATCATCTTTGGCTGCTGGCTCTAACAAATTAAGGTCTCAGAAAGTTTATAGGTGGATTCTTTTCTCATGAGCTCAGTAAAAAAATAAGTTTAACACTGAAAGATGGCAAACTCACTTGCCCCACTCTTTTCCCAAAAGTGCTCTGAAAGGACCCACGAGAAACAAACCTCATGGCAGATGTTGTTAATAGCAGCAAGGAAAGCATGACTCCAGGCAGTCGGCTAATCCCCCATGAAATTTCTCAGAGATCATCAAGGTGCATGTTTATCTAAATAAAGTCTGTGAAACTATACAGTACTAAATACTATCCAAATGATATTAAAAATATATATACATAATGTATATGAATAATATATAGTTTTATGGAGCACAGCATGGTTTTTTTCACTCTCCTTTGTCCAGAAGAGCAAGACTGAAGTCATCCTTCAACATTATTCCCAAAGCACTGAACCAGGCGTGTAGCATAAAATGGAAGTATTTTATAGCTCCATGGACATGAGTAGGCTATTACTGCATAGAATCTGATCCATTATGGCATTTTCATCCAGTTAGAAATTATTTGTAGAACCATAGTTTACAAGAGAAAATTAAACTCCCTGTTTGAAGAAGCCCCATCAGTGACTGCTGCTGCCTTAGATGCAGGTTCTACAGAAGAGTAAGCATGGGCCCAGGAAGCTGATCAGTCTTCACACATAAACATGCTATCTAATGTATATTTTAAAGCTTTGAATTTGTGTTCATCATCTGGAGGAAAAAAAGAAAAATAATACTATTGTTCACGTAATTATGTATTTTATATCAAATTACAGTAAAAATTAATCCTAACTAAAAAAACCTACCAGGAAATCTGATTTGATAAGTCCATTGGAGATCTTAGTTATGGAAGAGGAGGTCACCTACCTAACAATAAAAACATTTTCACTGCTTTAAAAGATTTTATTCATATTCTGTGATTCAACATTTAAGTTGATTTTTTAAAATTTCATTTTAGGATTATATTCTGTTTTGTTTTGTATTGTGCCTTTGAACAAGGTATACTGATACATGCAAAACATTAGTAACTGTTTTTCGTGCTTCACATAGAACATCTCATGAAAGTCTGTAGTTGCAGCTTGTTACACTGCTAAATGACTTATCCCTTAAAAGCTACACATATATGCGACAAAATCCATTTAGTCAGAAGAGGAAAAAACAAGAAATAATGATGTCAAAGGGGAAAGATACTTCAGCTTGCATGAGACAAGGATTTTTTTTTCACAAGGAAAAAATGTAAGATATTGGTTTTACATTTAGAAAGGGTCAATTTATGCAAAATAATACAAAGATATTGTCTATTAATTAGACTGTATATTACACCGCAGTGATATTAGGACATTAGCATTCACTAAGATTCTAGGACATTCACCAAGTCATAAGTGATCTATGTCACTTACCTTTTCAAGGGAAAATCTTTCATTTTATACCCCATAATTTATTCTCAAGCCATCCTTTTTAAAAAGGATCTACTTTATAAAGACTCTAAATTGGTTTTCTAAAATTTAACAAGAACATCTTCACTACTGAGCATTGCCTAAGAACTTTTATGCTTCAAATTACTAAAATGACTGAAGCCTCCTTCAAGATGTTGATATATTGAAATGAAGGGCTGTATAAAATTATTCCATAATAATTTTGCACTGTAAGAGTATTTAAAGCAATATAAAATTTATTGAGGGAACTGCTTATCCATGAATGTTTAACTTACACCACATCTTCTGGGAAGAGATTAATATCCACAGCAAGGAGAGATGAGGCAAGAATTTATTTTATAACCATTCAAGTTTAAAGACTTTTAAAGATGCATTCTGAGACCATAAGAATTAGTTATAGGAAAGAGAAATGTCTGGAGTCATCTGGAAGCACAGTTTTGATGGAACTATAAAGGTATTTTGTAAAATAAGCTGAATAAAGGACAACTGAAAATCTGTAGAGGGGCAGAATCACCTTCCTTGACCTGCTGGTCACGCTTCTTTTGATGCAGCCCAAGATACAGTTGGCTTTCTGGGCTGCGAGTGCACATTGCTGGCTCATATTCAGTTTTTCATTCACCAGTACCTCGAGTCCTTCTCCACAGTCCTTCTCAATACATTCATTGACCAGCCTGTAAACATGTTTGGGATTGCCTCAACCCATGTGCAGGACCTTGCACTTGGCCTTGTTGAATTTCATGCGATTCTCACAGGTCCACTCCTCAAGCCTGTCAAGGTCCTTCTGGATGGCATCCCTTCCCTCCAGCAAATCAGCCGCACCACTCAGCTTGGTGTCATTCACAAATGTGCTGAGGGTGCACTCAATCCCACGGTCCATGTCGCCGACAAAGATGTTAATCAGTGCTAGTCCCAGTACCAACCCCTGAGGAACGCCACTTGTCACTGGTCTCCACCCGGACATCGAGCCATTGACCACAACTCTTTGAGTGCAACCATCCAGCCAATTCCTTATCCACCCAGTGGTCCACCCATCAAGTCCATGGCTCTCCATTTTAGAGACAAGGATGTTGTGTGGGACAATATTAAACCATTTTCAGAAGTCCAGGTAGATGACGTCAGTCACTCTTCCCTTATCCATTTGTCCCTTATCCAGTTTCTCTGCCCAAGATAAGATCACACAGCCATTGCAATCTATCCCAACACCCAATGGTCCATAAAAAATTTTTCTGTCAGTTTAATTTAAATTCCCCTTGAAGCAATCGAAAGCCATTATTTGTTGTCCATACAGATATAAATAACAGTATCTTTCTTTCCACTTTACAGATACTTTTTATGTACTGGGAGACTTTTATCGCATCTTGTCTTGGTCTTTTCTAAACTGTACTGTTTTTAAACTTTCCACTTAGTTTTAAGACTGTTTCAAGACTATTGATATTTCCTGTTGGTTTTCTCTTTCCAGCAAGGTCATATCTATTCTGAAGAGCAGTAACCAAAACTGGATTTGTCCTAGGGCTGGATTTGCTACCACAGAGCAGAGCAGAAAGAGTATTTCATATATTTATTACACAACACTTCTGCTTCTGTTGTGATTTTGCTGTTTTCAAAACAGTATGGTGTTGCTGACTCTGATTCAGAGAATAAGCAACTGAAACTTTCAGATCCTCTACTGAAAAAGTGTTCCTTAAACAGGCTCTTTTTATCATGAAGATTCATATTTAGCTGATGATGCATTTATAGTAGCAAGACAACCTATCAACATTGAATCAATGAAAATTGAGATCATCTCATATTGTATTCCTCCTGGATTAAGTGTTGGAAAGAAACGTGTGCATTTCTCTGAACATTTGTGCACCTCTACACTTTTGGATCCCTTATGGTCTCAGTCTTTACCTCAATCAGTCCATGTTATTTCTAATGGGATTCACCTTTCTCAAAGGGGGAAGAGGGTCTTTGCCCAAGACCTTGCGGGCCTCATTGACAGAGCTTTAAACTAGGCTTGAAGGGGGAAGGGGATAACATCAGGCTTGCCTGCGACAAGCTGCAGGATGATGTGCCAAGGTTAGAGGATGGGGTGCTAGTGAGGGCTCTCAGCCTGTTGCTCTGAGATGTGCTGGCTGCACTGGAGCACAACTGAAGTCTTACAAAGATGAGCCGGGGGCTCATGGAGTAATAGGAGCCAAAAGGGAAACACCAGTGAAATACCTTGAAGGAATTAAGGGGTGTTCCTCTAAGAAAGTGACATGGCCAACAGCCCAGCTGACATGCCTCTACACCAATGCACAAAGCATGGGCAGCAAACAGGAGGAGCTGGAAGCCACTGTGCTGCTAGAAAGCTACGACCTAGTTGCCATTACTGACACTTGGTGAAACATTCAGAACCCTGAATTTTAGGAAAGCAAACTTCTGGCTGTTCAAGGAATTAGACAATAGGACCCCCTGGGAAACTTCTGTCAGGGACAAGGGAGCAGAATGAAGCTGGCAGATTTTTAAGGATGCTTTCCATAGAGCACAAGAGCTCTGGATCCCCAGGTGTAAGAAATCAGGAAAGGAAGGCAAGAGATCAGCATGGCTGAATTGAGACCTGCAGGTCAAACTAAAGGGCAAGAAGGAAATGCATGGGCAGTGGAAGGAGGAACAAGTATCCTGGGAAGAGTATAGGGACGCTGACTGCTTGTGCAGGAATGAGGTCAGGAAGGCCAAGGCACAGCTGGAGCTGAACTTGGCAAGGGATGCAAAGAATAAGAAAGGCTTCTACAGGTGTGTCAGCTAGACAAGGAAGGTCAAAGAAAGCGAATCCCCCTGATGGGCAAGACTGGCAAACTGATAACAAGGGATGAGGAGAAGACTGAGGTACTCAACAACCTTTTTGCCTCAGTCTTCACTGGGAACCTCTCTTCCCCCACCTCTTGAGTGCACGGACCGCAAGACAGGGACTGAGGGAGCAAAGTCTCTCCCACTGTAAGAGAAGATCAGGTTCGTGACCACCTGAGGAACCTGAACATACAGGTCTATGGGACCTGATGATATGCATCCCAGAATCCTGAGGGAATTGGCTGATGTAGCTGCCAAGCCACTCTCTGTGGTATTTTACTTCATGTAAATCTCGCTATCCCAAGAGGTAATAACTTTCTCCATTGTTCAGCCTGGAAGAGGGAAGAAAGGGAATTAGGTTTATTGATGACTAAAGAAAGAAGCTTTAAAGAAAGCTAACTTTTCACTCATACTTACTGTTATTTTTAGACTTACAAGGACAAAACCACTCTTTTCACACAGTCCAGATCTCAACACTGTTGTGAAACAAGGACAGTTATACAGGCAAGGAACTTTTAAATAAGTTAGCTATATTCCTAACTTGTGAAGTCTCCTGGGTGTTCTTTTTCAAGTCTCAGGAACATAATGGATGTGTTAATGATGCTCTCATGTAGCTTGGCTCTATTTCCCTTTATTAAAGTTATATCATCCAATTGAGGCTCAGTTCACTCTAAATCCCAAACCCAAAGCTCTACAATCAGTTAAAAAATATATTCAGAATGAATGGGATCCAAATTACATAGTTTCTCAAAGCCAGTACGCATGTAAAATGAACCTTCTCGTTGCTGCAGGGATAAGTAAAACTTATAATGACATTATAAAGAAAATACATTTTTGCCCTGTATGGATCAACTATTTTGTGAAATATTCCCTGTCTTCAGAAAAAGGAACAAAATTTGCTGGTTTTGTGCAAAACATGAGTGATTTCTCCTGGGACAGTACAAGATGGGGCCAATGAGGGAAAGACAATATGAACCTTCAAGTCCAGTACAGCACCATTTAAGTAGTTCCCAACTCACAAAAGAGCAAACTGCAAAGGAAGGACCTGAAATGAGACACAATAATTTGAGGACTTAATCCTGTTCAAATTAAAATCAATGGAAAAACGCCTTAGATTTCCTTTTTTATTTCCTACTAGAAGTTGTTTGTGCTACTTATGTCTTATTAAACCCTCCTTTGTGTTTAAGTTGGCCACTAACCAGGCTTTCATTTTGGTGACCTTCCAATTGCAGACTCTGTTCCTGTTTGAGATCCAGATTATCTCCACCTCATTTTAAACAGAACCAGAGGTCTTTCTGTCTTCTCATGTGTGTTTTAAGTAAGTCGTTACCATTGACTCAGAACTTTCTGGTCTGTCTTTCTTTAAAGTGCATAAGAGATGTGGAGTCTATATAAATTTTGCAGGGGTAGGAGTGGAACAAGCAAAGAAAACATTTTAATGTGGAAACAAGTGTGTACCTATATATGTGTGTGTGTGTGTGTATGTAACATTTTCGGAGGAAAAATAATCTTACCTGAAACAAATATATTCAATGAAAAACAGAGAATTAAAAAAAAAAAATCTATAAAACAATTCTAGAGGAGTCAGCAAATCAGTAAATTAGACATAAATTTGTAATGAAAAAAGGTAACAGAAAATCAGTTCAGCCTGCTCTGTATAGAGGCTTCTTGTGATCTACGCATTTAGTCTTTGTCCCTCTCTCTCACTCTCTGACTCTAGTAAATAATTTTCAGACTTAAATGTCTCTTAGCTAGAAAAACACCAGAAAATTGGGCGGAATTAGAGAAATTTTAAAAAGGTGACAGAAGGATAGAGTTGTTTAACAAATGAAAACAAAATCAAGTGGAAAAATTCACATAGCATGACTAAAAAAGAACAAGGAAAAGAAAAAAGATACAATTAGGTTATCTGAGTGTAAATTACTAACATATAAAAAGAATAATGAGTGTCTTCAAGGAAAATAATTTATTCTGTGAGGTATAATTAAGAATAATTAGAAATCAGGATGGAAAAAAAGTGGGGGCAACACTCTTGACAAGAAGCCATCCAAAGGTGTCAAACAGCCTCCCAAAGGCAACGCTGGCGTCCTATTCCCTGAACTTCTAAATTTGTCCTGGACAAAGCAATTGAAATGAAGAGACCAACTTTGCAGTGCAAGGAAACAGTAACTACTGAGGAGAGGGTTGAGACATCCTGTCTAAGTAGTCCCAGCACAGTAGTCCCAACATGTCCAGGGTAGCGGTAGAAGGCGCATGTGGAAAAGAAGAACTTTAGGAGGTAGATCTAACACCTTCCCTGCCTGATGCTCTAGGACTGCAAGACTGAATTACTAGAGCAAGGACTGTGGGTAGACTACCCCTTCCATTCTGGGCCATGCACATTGTTCTCATTGGTCTAGACAGAAAGTTAAATTAGTATGAAACATCTTTTTCAGTAAGATTTTGAAAAAACTGTGCTAAGAAGTGTATCAATGGTTAAGCAGTACCCTGAGGCTAACACTTTCAGCAGCATAACATCATTTGTTTAACTTATTAATTAGATTGAAAAAAAGGGTTCTATATTTGTATTTTTATCAGCTACATACTCATTTGAAGTTTTAAATTAAGCTCTAATGGCTACGGCTAATGGGCTTTTAAATAATTTCCAATGCTAGCTTGAAGCCAAGCATCCTTCCAAAAAAATACATATATTATTTTTGAAATCACTAACAGTGAATTGACTATTCAAATAACAATCCAATACTCAGTATGAAATAATAGCAGCAAAACCAATGATAGGTAAAATTCATCACAGCAGCTCAGCAAGGCTCCAATGATAACTACGGAACAAGTCAGTATACAATCAATTGCATCCTGACTGGGAAGTCAAGTTACAGTGAACTTGTTTTTACAATATTTTTCGTAGTTAGTTGTCCTCCATTCAAAAAAACCCCAAAACTCTATAGTGATCAGATCATAGGTGTTACAGTACTCCAGAGCAGAATGAGTAAGTTTTGGCACTACAAGCAAATCTCATGTAAATTACATAAAGCATCAAAGTGATTTAGGTAGAGCTACTTCATTCATCTGTTTGTATCTCCATATGCTCACAAGTTAATGGAGAAGTTATATGCACCATATCCTTTGGTTTAGTATATCTTCCAAATAGCTTTAATTGTGAGAGTGCCAGTCCTTGAAAGCTATTTGAAAATTTATTCCATTCCAATCTTCTTTATTCCATTGTATTTTAAGTATATATGTGATTTTCATGAATTGTCTTATTGCAAAGACTACCACATTAATGATTAGGTCGAGCATTACTGCTGGCAGGTATTTTTGTCTTTTTCTAATTGGTTTTAACTGATGAATGACAAGTCTACTCAAATAGCTTTTATATTTTATTGCCATGATTTTTATCCAACTCTGCTGTCTTTCCAAGTGTCATTGACTATTAACAATGGTCTCTATACAGAAAACTGTAAAGGGCAGCTAGTGATTCACTTTTTAAAATATTTTCTCTTCCTTTACCAAGAAGAGATGTAATCATCCAAATAATTGTATTTATATTGCCTCTAAATCTGCTATTTATGAAATGATTTTATGCTTAGGGACTTTCATTGGGATTTCATCCATTTTAAAAGAGGCAAAAGCTGAATTAATTCATAGATCTGGCTTTAGTTCAGTAGTAAAAGAAGCCAAAAGAGTCCAGTTACAGAGTACTCATACAACTCATTGGAGAAAGTGACTGAAGGCAGAAAGAAAAAAGTCTAGCTCTTTCTGACATTTGATGCAATTTCATTTTTGAGAATGGGAAGCATGAGCCAGGTTGCAGTGATGCATATTTTTATACTGTATAATTGTTCTGCAGTAAAATTCCATGGAGAATAATTTGGCTTGTTCGTAAATATGACACCATGTTGTAAAGCTGCATTTAACAGTCTCACACCACTTTACACCACACCAGGTGCTTTCATCAATAGTAAAAAGGACATTTCTACATATTAGATAATGGCACAGCCTCCACGATGGATGAAGAACAGCTTTAACTAGATAGTAAATCCAAACAATCATATCCATTTAAAAAAAAAAATTCCTTCCATACATTCATGGTATGAACCCGTTGCAGAGAGCTTTCTGACAAATAATTGGAAGAAATTGGAATACAAACACACTAACAAAAGAGTTTCATTTCATACAAATGGAGTTTTTAAAGAGCTGATTCACTGACCCTGTATAACAGGCAGCTTCACAAGTAATCTTTTGCTTCTCTCCCTTAATTTTCCATTTTTGTGAGTTAGCAATCTTATGATAATGCTACAGGCTATCATCCTCCTAAAAACCATGAAGGCCTCAAGAAGGAATTAAAATATCCAAGTAAATATACTGCCTCTACTGCAAAAAAAACCCTGTAGGCCTGCTAGTGGGATGTAATATGTACGCAAAAGAGAAATGCAATGAAAATATAGAGTAAAGGAAAATAGAGTGAACTACAACTGTAAAACTAGTGTGATATCTGTACTTGTTAAGGCAGAGAAAGCTTGGTTCTACATGGACAGCTAACAAACAATAGAGAAGGAAAGAGTTAATAGCACTTGGGATGCATTTGAAACTAAGGGAAAAGAGCAGTGAACTGTGCTGAAAGCAAAATCTATTAAAATGGGAGGACAATACAACTGGCATTCTTAAGCTGGCTATTTCATATTTGCAGTAATCATTCTGGCCCACAAATATAAAATGGCTAGTTAAATTCACTGATAAGAAAGTTAAGATGCAGTGCAAACATAGTGTAGAACTGTAAAATAAGAGAAAAATGCAGGTTTGAGAAATTAAGTTATAGAAATCCAACAAAATTTAGTAAATAATTACAACCATTTGTATCATGAAATAATATTTAATCTCCTGGAAAAAACACAGTAAAGGAAGATCCACTAGATCCCACTCAGTATCCAACATCAGGATAGCTGTTTAAATACAGAAAGGTTTGTTAGGGAAATTAGAGATTGCAGTATACCAGAACAACAACTACAAAAAGAGTCCAGTTCATTTAGTCAAGAAAAATGAAGGCTGACAGTAAAGACAAAAAGACAAAGGTGGTGGGAAGGATGTTAAATATAAGAGAAGAGAAGGTATTATGACGAAGAACAATTTTATCCAAGAGAAAGTGGATAATAAACCATCCATGAAAATATTTAAAATAAAGACTAGTAGGTTCTTTTCATCAGAATAATTACTTTTTTAGAAGCCTTCTGGTAGGAGAAATAAGAAAAAGCAAAAAACATATTCTGTTGTGGTCACCACCAAAACTTATGTCTAAATTATAGCTTTTCAGTTCTTGCCTTGATAATGTTTACGTGTTTACTAGGAAAGGTCAATGTTAGCATATTAATTCCTATAATCCCATTGCAATTCCTAGACTGAGATTTCATTGCACCTAACTTTAAACCTCTGTAGTAGAAACATTTCCTTCTCAGCTCGTTGTCTAGTTTCATCATCAATGAAGAGAAATACGAAATTCGAGAACAAGATATAGCTGGTCAGTTTGAGTGTTTGTGTAAGACGATTGCCCTCCTCAAAACTATTATTCCTTTCTCTTGTATGCAAAGAGTCCAGGCAAGTAGATCAAATGTTATCTAGAGCATAGAAATGTGTGCTTGATGCATAGCCAGCACTGCAAGGATCTAAGGACTGAAATGGGAGGACTTTCTGTTTGTCTGTCTGTCTGTCTGTCTGTCTCACCATTCTCAGGACACCACACCAAAATTCAGGAAAGCTAAACAGAGACAAAAGTACTTCCTTGTACAGAGTTCGATTCCATTTTTATCAGTGTATCTGCTTTTATGGCTGGAAAAGAGTACATATTCTTGTCCTTTTACCCATTAAGATAATATTGAACTTGGAAATATATTGCATCACTTCTGTGTTGGGGTGTAAGAGAAAGCTGTGAACAAGTGACTGAAGGCTGGTTTCCACAGATCTCACAAACTGGTTTTCCTTGCTGCATTTCCAGACATACTGTCTTTGTCACTAGACTTAAGACTTTATCATGACTTTTATAGCAAACTTTATCACCAACTTTAAGGAAGCTTGAAACCAAACCTTTCCATACCAGAAACTGCTCAACTGATTTAATTTAACAGAACTCAGGGCAAACACAGCATAATATGTTCAACATGCAAGGCACTGTTGGGAAGTAGCACTTGTTCACTACTTAAGTGAGAACAATATTATTTTAAATGTACATAGTCTTTTTAGCTTGATAGCTCTTATTTCGTAGGACGGTTCTAGGGGCTAGAATCCTCATATGGAAAATTCATTTGACCCTAAAGATTTTCCTAGGAAATGTGATCTCCCAAGTGTATGTGTGAAGATTCCAAAAGCACATTTGCAAATGTTAGCCTAAAAAGTCAAAGTAAAAGAAATTAAAGCAATGTGGTTAAAACTTCCTCTTCAACAAGTTTGAGACAACCTCAGAAGACTGCAAAAGATTCCACAGACAGTGTTAAAGCAATCAGGGTTAAAGCAAACCCAGAAACTATTTAGTTTGACAATATTTCCTAACCAACTTAATGGTTTTGTGTCTAGTGGATATTGGCTTTTGACATGCAGGCAGAGCACTCGTGCTTGCTGAGCCAGTTCGTCATCCTCCTATATCGCGCTGGCGGATTTCAACTGGCGCTGCACGCTTCAGCACTGCCAAGTCCCACTTCTCTGGTGGCAGCAATGGATTTAACAATAATAAGCTCAAAAAGGCTGGAAAGAAGACCAGTGACCATGATGCATTTGAAACTAGTTCAACACAGTGATGCAAAACAAGCACACCTACAGGCTGGGCGGAGAATGGATTCAGAGTAGCCCTGAGGAGAAGGACTTGGGAGTGTTGATTGATGAGAAGCTCAACATGAGCCAGCAATGCACGCTTGCAGCCCAGAAAGCCAACCGTGTCCTGGGCTGCATCAAAAGAGGCGTGACCAGCAGGTCGAGGGAGGTGATCCTGCCCCTCTGCTCTGCTCTTGTGAGACCCCACCTGGAGTACTGCATCCAGCTCTGGGGGCCTCAGTACAAGAAAGACATGGAGCTGTTGGAACGAGTCCAGAGGAGGGCCACAAAGCTGATCGGAGGGCTGGAGCACCTCTCCTATGAGGACAGGCTGAGAGAGCTGAGGTTGTTCAGCCTGGAGAAGAGAAGGCTCCAGGGAGACCTTATAGCACCTTCCAGTACCTGAAGGGGCCTACAGGAAAGCTGGAGAGGGACTGTTTATCAGGGAGTGTAGTGACAGGACAAGGGGTAATGGCTTTAAGCTGAAGGAGGGTCGATTTAGATTAGATGTTAGAAAGAAAATCTTTACTGTTAGAGTGGTAAGGCACTGGAACAGGTTTCCCAGAGAAGTTGTGGATGATGCTCCCTCCCTGGAAGTGTTCAAGGCCAGGTTGGATGGGGCTTTGGGCAACGTGGTCTAGTGGAGGGTGTCCCTGCCCGTGCCAGGGGGTTGGAACTAGATGATCTTTGAGGTCGCTTCCAACCCAAACCATTCTGTGATTCTATGAAAACACTGTCCCACTGGGTATAGAGGGAAAAGAAATGCTCACACAACAGAGCTGCATTCTTATGCATTAAGCATGCATAACATGCATGTATACTCTAAGAATCCACCTAAGTCAATTTGCTAAAATAAAGGGTTACCATGCTTCCTCAGGAACAACCTGGGATTATTTTAGTGCACATACATGCTTTTTGGAAGCATAACTATCTTTCATTGCATCTTAGTACTACACTAAAGAGCCTTGATCTGCTCAATGACCCTTGGTACAACTGCAATATAAATGCCAAATAAGTAATCACAATCCGTATATTTTACACGTGATATATCAGTTTGTGGCAAAGGGAGTCAAGTTCAAAATCAGTCTGTGGGACGCCCTTTTGAGTCTCTGCATGAAAGACCATCAGCATACAGCTTCACACATGCCTTGGTAGTAAACAAAGGGCCTCCTTTGGTACTTTTCAAATCGTGAGTTAATTCAAAGCTTATTTCAAGACAGCTGCAGCTGAGGAAGGAAGTGCAGAAACAGATAGAGAGTGCTGATGGAAGAAATACATCCTAAAATGGAATTTGAAGGAAAGGACCTCCTTCCTTCTCTCAGCTGCTGGGAAGCAGCTTTGTTTAGAACTAAGTCCATGCAAACCTTGATGGCTTTGCAGAGATTCACAATTCCCAAAAAGGCAAACAAGACTGGATGTACAAATCCATCACAGAAAAAAAAAAAATCTTCTGTATATCCTCTCCTTCTGTTTCATACCCCAATTTTCCTCATTAATCCATACACATGCATGAATGCAATGTTTCAACCATTTGCTAAGTGGACTTGTGTTCTACTCCATCTCACGTGCTACACCTATGACAGTTATAGCAGTGCTCCTTCCAAAAGCGCAACACATGACATGACGAGAAAATTCATGTTCTTTTTCTTTTCTTATTCCAAAACAAATAAATAGGGTGGATTTATTTTAATCAGTGTATGATATCTTAGGTTTTGCTAATTGTAAAATATTTTGATCATGAAATAGAAAGTACTAAGAGATCCATGATGATTCTCAGTGTAGTCTCTGCAGGGATTTTCTTGGATTATTTTCTTGGATGGAACTTCATAAATTTTATCTAGGAGGTTCTTAACGTTTTCTGCATTTGTCAAGGACTTTCTTACATGTCATAGCCTAATCGGATCAGTAGGTAAGCCCAGTAACTCCTACCTGTTACTGTACATTTTGGCATGCCTGGGGTTATATTGCACAGACCTCATAAATGCAATTTATTCAGGAAACCTCAGAGTTACAACATAACTGCACACCACACACTCTCTCGGAAGCACTGAGCTTACCGTACTCACACTGCCTGAGCATGATCACTAAGTCTAACATGTCGCTGGAGCATCAGATTTACTACACATCTGCAGGCCACCTGTGCTGTGCGTGTACAGTGAACTAAAAAGAAATAATATAAAGCTTATTTCTTAGCCCTTTAACCCATGGTTGTGATACTGTTGCCCACAAAATCTTGCTTGACAAATGTTGTTTTCAACAGGCTGGGGAAGGGGGGAAGCCTTTGGGTGACAATACACCTTGTCCTGAGTATAGCATAATGGATTGACAGAGGACAAAAAAGAGATAAGAACTCATTAATGTTCCTCAAATGCAGGGCCTTTGTTTTTCACAAAAACTCACAATCTCAGAGTGTGTTACAGAAGTGAAGTTACAGAGTGAGAAAAATGCTAGGCTTACAAGATTTTGAAGACAAGTTCATAAACATAGGATACCTGTGCTTAGGAATTAAGTTGCAAACAACAGTTACATCCCATCCAGTTTCAAATGAGAGCAGAGATGCCAGGCATTACCCATCCTGTCCTGTGTGACTCCAGCCCACAGCTCATGGGGTCTGGCATGCCTCGGGCTGCTGCTCAGAGATTGCAGTGAGACTAGCCCATCCTCCTCCATCCATCAGGGAGGACTGCTGCCTCCAAAACTGGGGCTGTTGTGGTCCAAAACATGCCTTGGCTAACGAAATTGTAATACCAGTACATACTCAACACATAAATATGCCATCTCAGATACCTGCTAGTGTACTTTCCTCTCTGTTTTAGCACCTATCAACTAAATCCCTATTTCTTTTTGCCACAGCATGACATCTACCAGGAGTTAAACAACTAGCTTTTTGCACTACTGACTGGGGAGACTGTACCAACCATCAGCTGAAGCCTCCCATCAGCTGCCATCTGCACACTGGTACATAATAAAAGAACAGTCTCTGACAGGTAGGCGAAGCAGACCTGAATATCAATTTGAAATCTTCCCGCTAAAGGGAATTCCTGTATTTAAATATGCAAATTAATGGCCTAAATTTAGAAAATATTTCTATTACTGTCCCATATTTCTGAAAAATCACACCAGTTATTTAGACTTCATGTCTAAACTAATTTCTTAAAATTCTTCTTAATTGAATATCTTTCTTCTTTTGTTCTTTGTTAATCATTAAGGGCATCATGCAATTTTGTCCCATGCATGCTTTAAGCAAAAATAATATTTTTTTTTAAAAGTTAAATTTCAGCTTCATTATTTTACTAATTACTCTAAGTTGAGGAAACCAGTCCTTTTAGAGGAGAGCACGTACTTATTGCCAAAAAGTAGTTCAGGAGTTCATTAGCAGATATGCGCAGGTGTAGACCATACAACAGCTAAAATTACACTTTTAAAGGGCAACATAAAGTGATTTTTTTATTAGACTTTCTGAGGCTCATCCAGCTTCTAAAAGTTCACATTTAAGGGACTGAGGAAGTGGTCTAGTCATATTTTTGGGAAGATTACAAAACCAACTGTGACTAAATTCCCAGAAGCTGTAACACGTAAAAAGCAAGACTGACAATGCCTTCTGAGCTCACGGTAACTGTTTATTTATTTGAAAGTCAAACCACCATGGCATCAACGAGCAAATGCTGTACATTTTTCAATGTTTAAGAGAATGACAAGTGGAAATAGAAAACAGGATTAAATGATTAAATGCGTTACTTCCCAAGACGCTTCTGTGGTCCAGTCAGAAAAATCTTCAAAGTGTGGGCAAAAATCCTAGTTCTTGTGAAAACTGCATTATAACTTCACAGTCTACATCTATGCTGTACTTGCTCTAGTGGCTGCCAGGAGGGACCAAAAAAGCAGCATTCCAAAAATCCTGCTCCCAAGTGCTTATTTGCCCTGTAGTCAGCCTGGTTCAACCTGCTCGCAAGGTGCCTATTTCCCCTTCCCGAAGACAACACTGCAGCCTTTCCAGAAGTGATGCTGGATCGCTAGTCTATCTGACGTCAGTCTTCTAGCACTGTCAGACATCAGCACAAAGCCACACAAGAAAACAGCTCACCAGGCATGGAAAGCAAGCCAGAGCCCATCCAGACTGCAAGTAATCTAGCCTGAGCAAAGTGCAGACGCGCAGGAGGCTTTTACCCTAAGCAAACTAGCCAGTTTGCTAAAAGATACCCCAACAGATAAGCAGTACAGATAGTTTGTGGATTAGTTTTTTATAAACCTTGTCCTCAGCCTTAAATACACTACCAAAAGACACCGCAGACTTCACCTTACTCCACTACACACATATTTTTAAATGTTATCGCCATTCAAGGAACATGTGGACACAATTTGCAAATTGTTTTAGAACTAGAAAACCCTGAGAGGCTTATGGTATAGGTGGTATTTTGTTTCCAGGAATTACTATAACTTATTTCAGGCATATCCTGAGACAAAATAGCAGTGATGTTAAAATAAAATTGTTTTAACTCCAAGAGACAAAGACGTATTTTTTGCATGAAAAGTGCAAGATACCTTGACAATGCTGTTGAAAATAATAAAAAGAGGTTGAGTTCTGAAGCCTCTACTCAAGCAAGATTTCCACTGGATTCCCTTATGTGCTGTGGTACAGTAATTTTATAACATATATATTGACTTGTTCTCAGTTTTCTTGAACTTCATATATTTGAATGCATTTTTAATGTTAATTGCATTTTCTTGTTTTGTTTTTGACCAATTCCGTATCGCCCATAAACTATAATTTAGGAATTTCTGATATGACACATTTGAGGACCATAAGGAAAATTAGAATTAAAAAAAAAAAAATTCATCAAAAGCGTTTCAGTAACAGTATAAAAAAGAGCTGAGATTGGTCATTTACCCATCACTGAAATGTGAATGGAACTGAGCTAGAACAGGTTTTTTACAATAATTTTTTACAAGGCTGTTTTAGAAACCACAATTTAACAAAACAATACTAACTGGCTGGAACATGTTCTGCATAATTATACTCTTCAAATACATATTTGGCCAGTTTACAGAGTTAACACCCAGTGCCATGAGAAGAGCCATGGAACTGTTCATCAGAAGTTCTGAGACCTTAGTTTTAGTACATCTTCCTCCCCCAGCAGCATGCTGCTCACTGTGGAGCTGTGGCAGGCTCAAAGGGAAGAGAGCCGCCCGCTCCATGAATCAGCCTCCAAGCACTTCCAAAGAGCTGAGATGGAAGCCCCTTCTTTTCAAGGGAAAAGAGCAGGCAGCAACCTCGAGGACTGAAAAAAAAGATTATAGTTTTCTTAGGGAAGAGGACCATTGTGCCTTATAGTGATTTGTTTTCACCTTGGTATATTCTGGGTTCTTTTTATAGTAATATCATCAAAGAGAAGCTTCAAAACATATCAGGCTAATGTTCAGGTTTTCATAGAGTCATAAACTATAGAAACAGAGAATGGTTTGGGTTGGAAGGGACCTTAAAGATCATCTAGTTCCACCCCCCCCGCCATGGGCAGGGACACCCTCCACTAGACCAGGTTGCCCAAAGCCCCATCCAACCTGGCCTTGAACACTCCCAGGGAGGGGGGCAGCCACAGCTTCTCTGGGCAACCTGTTCCAGTGCCTCACCACCCTCACAGTGAAGAATTTCTTCTTAATATCTAATCTAAATCTACCCTTTTTTAGTTTAAAGCCATTACCCCTTGTCCTATCACTACAAGTCTCTCTCCAGCTCCACTTGTGAGTTTTCTGCTCACAGTAAACAACAAAAATCACAGATGGTTCATTCCCTGTCCTCATAATATTATACTGCATGACGATCTCAACAGGATGCCACATTGAGAAGACATCCAGATCTCACTGTCAACATTGCAGCTTAACAATAAAAAAAATCAAATAAGCTCAGTTTTCCATTTCCAGTGATTCCGCTTATTCCTTTCTTTTATCTTGCTTCCCTGCCAGCCTTTTCCAACGCTGACCCCACTGTGCTCCCTCTATCCAGGCTTCCTTTCCTCCACAGAAGTGGCAACCTCCTTCACCCTCTCTACACACCACTGGGGGCTTCTCTTTGAATTATTTCCCTTTGGATTTCTCATGCTCATGCACTGTCTCACTGAATTTTCGTATCTCCTCTTTCAAGAGAATCTTCTAGCAGCTTCTATGTTGGGCTAGTGCCAAGAGCTAGAGGAAGGCACGACTACTTCTCCCTCATATTCCTTTTCTTTGCTCTGTGTGAGTCACTGGCATGGAGCAGGCAGCTATAAAACTGGCTGAGGGACTACCAAGGTTTTAAAATCATTTAATAAATGAGACTTCTTCAATCAATGAAACTTTAAGAAAAACAAAGAATTTGATTTTTAAACAGTATTCAATGTTCCCAATGATACAACAATGTATCTCTATTTTCAGAGAGTATATATGAATATCAAATTAATCCAGAAATTAGATAACTGAATAAATCTTTTTCATTACATGTGGAGGATATCATACTTCTATTGCAGAAAATAATTCTGTTAACTGCTCATTTATCTTAGTCACCATTTTCACAGCAGTGAATTTTTTTCACGTTATTCAGAATACTGTCAGACTAAAAGTTCTGATAGCTGAAGAACAAGGGTATACTTCCATTTTTTTAAATTATAATTACATCATAAAACTTATTTCTACTCACCAATCAAGCTTTATTTTAATTATGTGCACCTCTTCTGTATAGCATCCTCAGTTTAACACACATTAAGTAATAAGAAAAGGGAAAAATATTTTTGTCTATTAATTTCAGTAGATTTTTGGCTAGCCTTGCCTCTTTTTTGTAATTTTTGTAGTACAAAACAAGTATAACGAAGACTATTTTTCTTTGCTATTTAGTTTTATTCTTTTTATGTATATATTATTATGTTTTGTTTAGTTTTATGTTTTTATTTTCTCAACTATACTTTATTAGTGTGATAGCGTTATGTTGCTCTGAGTCCATCCAAATCATGCAAGCAACAAATTTCTTGAGAACTCGTGGCAGGTTTTGAATATAGTCATATATAGGAGTTCTTTGTTGAATGACTGTACTGAGTTGGTCCAAATGTCTGCTATACATGCATAACAGTGTGGAAATAAAAAAAACAACTAAGATTTTTTTTGTTTTTGTTGTTGTTTCTTAGCGGGGATGCTAGCAATGCAGGGAGGAAAGGTTTATATCACATGGAATACTGGATTGAAATGGAAACTATAAATTATAACGCATAAAAAGTGTGACCCAATAGCTGCTATAAAGCTCAAAAAATCTCTTCCTAGACCACTTCATATTTCTAATATGATTGTAAAATTTATAAAAGCTATGACATACAGAAAATAAGAACTTCCCCTAGGTTGGAATCGGGATCAAAAATTCATTATATACCATCTGATAATCTCACAACTTGAGTTAGGTAAATTGAGGAAAAGTCACTCCTCCTGTGAAGAAGCCCTATGAAACAGCAATTCTTTGCTCTTTATGAATTCAACGTTGCTTCTAGCATGAGGTATGTCATTTAGTTAGACTGACAGGCAAGAGAAAAATTCTCTTTCTAAGGCCAACATTGCCCCCTTCTGCTATAAAGAGGCCAAGACAGGTAACTTTCCAAATCAGAAGTTTCTGGGGGTTTTGGCTTATCAACACGGTAAGGTAAGCAACCGCCTTTTTACCTTACTGTATTGCTAACAAATACTTGGAGTAGTTACTTTTTCGTACTTATTTCCCATTCTTTGAATTTCTCACTTAGAAGTTTTAAAACAAAATTTCCTTCTCATAAACATTTATTCACTTTCCCCATCAAAGATATTCTCTGTCTTCAGGGACCAATTGCACAGAAAATGGTTCCTCTCCCTACGTTTTTCTCTGTATCTTTAAGGTCCACTAGCAAATGACCTACATAAAGACATTGGAGAAACAACAACAGGACTCCACGAAGGTGTTATTTGAACGTGAAAAGAAAAATACTCATGAAGCTTTTTGAGATTTCATAGTAGTAACAGAAAGGACTGGCTATTTTGGAAGTAATATTTTAATATTGGATAATGATAGCTAAAACTATGCTACCGTTTACAAGAGAATTCTTGATTTCTTGCCTCTTTTGGTGTACTGCATAAAAAATCATGCTGGGCTCAAAGTCCCCAATATCAAGTGTCATTCCACACAAAAAAAAAAAGTCTATACATATTTTTTAAAAATATATTGCTGAAGTCTGAATAACAATAACAATAACAATAGCAGCTATTAAATGTCAATCTTTCTGACCACTCTTTTCCACTTTCTTCCTGGAGATGCCAGAAAACCTGTCTGTAAACTTCCTAAGAAAGGGACCCTTTCTCTTTTAACGCTGGGAATAAAACAGAAAAAAACTAAGGTGCCTCTAGATTAACTAGACTGCTGAGGCAAGTTACAAGAGAGAAAATTCAATGAACCAAAGAAAGTCATTGGTTTTCTTCTAAGATGTTGATGTAGTCATCAACTGAATGTTGTTTGGTTATTTTTAATAAAAATTGATCATCCTACTTGTATGGATTTTAATTTAGCTAGCAACAATAGGTTTCTCAGGTTCTGATCTCAATTGTTTTAAACCTTCTGCAGCTCCGATAATTTCAGTTGGTGTAGTTACTGGTATATTTTCATCTGTGTAAGTAGGAAAACTAGGATCAAAATGTTTTGTACCTGGAGTATCAGCCCAAACCCAGATACAGAATTAAATACCATTTTATATTCATAATACGTGGGAGAAATCTGAATGTTTATAGCACCACTAAAAACTGGGGTATTCTCATACGCAAAATATAATGTAATGTTGACTTGTAGTCACTTCCATAATTAAAAAATCTGGTGACTCAGAGTCCAATAGCAAATATTTTTCCCAAATCCACAAAGGGAAAGGGTTGAATGTGCTTTTACTGTAAATGTACTGATACCTTCTTCCTTTTTTCTGTGTCTGTATTTGGGCACTCTCAAAGATGTGTAACATTCACAGCATATTAATATTGGCAATTTGGATGGATAAAGTTGATCCAGTGAATAAGTGCAGGATGACTTTTATTTGGCAGTAC